>NC_044049.1:8393238-8461049 GCF_902167405.1 Gadus morhua | reverse complement strand
CCCCCCCATTTCAAATAACGGCTGAACATTCAGGAAAAACGGGGCAGATGTTTTGCAAACGGGACTGCAACATCGCATGGTATTTACGGGGGCGACGGCTGGAGTGAGCAATTGCCAAACCTTGTGGGAGCTCTCCGAGCATATGGAGGCCCTGCTGGAGAGGCAGCGTCGCCAGAGGACTGTCCCCCATGAGTCCTGCCTGCTGGCCAGAGGAGAGAGAGCAGAGGGCACTGGATGAGACCTCAAGGAGGGAGGGAGACTGGCTGCTGGCCAAACGCGCAGCGTAGGCAAACTAGTTAGGGGCCAATGGACACTTACCGCAGATGGAAGCCACTCGCATTTTGAGACATTTTGTTAAGGCATGTGCACCACATCACACGAGAAAAAACGAAACTGCAAAACTTGGAACACGCAAACGGAACACAAGGCGCGGGGAGATCCTCATTGCTTCCAGGGACACAACAACAAAAAACCACTGGGTTCGAGGCCGGTCGCCCTTTCCTCACTGAACTACGAAGCCCAACACGACACACACGCCATGATCACTCACACATGGCACTAGTCGGTTCTCTTTATTGTGCAGCACCTGAGCCCAGAGAAGATGATTTCCTAGAAAGGCTTGCTAATGGCAAAGGGAAAAAGAGGGGATGGGGAAGGGGGGGAGGAGTGGAACCTTTCAGTCTGCGTGTGACAGTTTAAAGCAAGAGACGCGTGCGATAAGGAAAGGCCTGGGGTGAGTTGAGGGGGGGTGGGGGCAGGGGTACCTGTTGAGCCTGAGCCTGGTTCTGCAGGAGCATCTGCAGGAGGGCAGCAGAGAGGGCCGGGTTTGCCAGCAGGGGCATGGAGGGAGGCGGGCCCATCCCGAGAATACCTGCGCAACAACAAAATACGTATTTAACACCAGCAGAGACGACGGACCGGGTCGTCCGCTCCAGCGCAGACGGCGCCGCCGCCAGACTACCACGTTGCCAAGGGTTCTGAGGGCAGTGGGCTCACCTTGTTTACGGCCCTGGCTCATTGGATTGAGCAGCATCTTGAGCGTGGCGGGGTTACTGAGGCCCGTGAGGATCTGCATGGCGGTGGGGTCTGGCAGGAGCCCCTTACCCCGGTTCACCGCCTTGGGTTGGGGAGTGGGGGGAGACAAGCGGCAATGACAACACAATCACCCAAGGATTACAGACGGATGCAGCGTGATGGCCCGACCTAATGTCAAATCAAACCGACATTTCGATGTGATAGAACGTGATTTAAAAATCGCAAAGGGTGCGATTTGCTATCGTTACTGACTTGAGATCAGTAAGATTCATATTTATTATTCTTTTACTATTCAATAGTTAAATAAAGAGGTTATAAAATCAAACACATAGGCCTGACCGAAAAGAAATAACATTTATGTTATTACAGTTACAATATGTTGACTTCTTTCAACGTTGTGTGGGTCATTCAATAAACACGCGATGGTGGGGGTTGGCAACAGACGCGAGCCAACTTCGGAAACAGACATCTTCCAGCCAAATGTCCTTGAATTTGACTAGCTAGCAAGCACGCAGATAATAGCCCTGCCCCGACAAATTTAAGACCGTGAGGTAAAGTATTTAAGACCAGCATATGACATTTGTAACGAATTTAAGACTTTTTAAGCCCTTAAATTTAGAAACATGAAATTAAGACTTTTTAAGGGTGCGCGGACAACCGCAAAAAGAAAAAAGGAAATCGCAATATTGGTCAAAAGAATCGCAATTAGATTATACCTCCAAATGGCTCCCTAGTGCCGAGTGTGTGGGGGGGGGGGGGGGGGACACGGCTTACCATGGTCTGGGCAGCGATCAGGGCGGCCAGCATGCTGCGTCCCGGTGGACCGGGGGCACAGAAGGAGACCCGGATGTGCGAGCCGCCCAGCAGGCGCCCGTCGGCCAGCCGCTGTGCCTCCTCGGCCATCTCCCCCGAGGAGAACTCGAGGACCGCAAAGCGCCGAAAGCTCACATCCTGTCCCTGGGCGAGCTGGGGAAGGAGCAAAAAAAAATGACACCGTGAGCTTACCAACTCGTGGATACCCACGGTCATACGTCATACGTAGGTCTAGCTGATGTCAAGCCCAATCCAGACCCGGATCTGACAAGTCTTCGATTGGCCGCCCACGTTTCTCAGTCGTGATGGGAATCTTTAATTTGCGGCCAATTCGAGATCGACTGCCAAGTCGTAATGCCAGACTTTGGCACATTCTTGCAAAATATATATATTTTTTAAAAACAGCAACAGCATTCTATATTTGGGAGAAGATCTTCCAGAGGCATCATCAACAGATTAGACTTAGTTATATAAAACATTCATCTAGAGATTGGGCCTTGGCAGTATCCATTGGTTTAATAGTTGTACCCTCCTGACATTTCAACAGGAAATATACAGACTCTTCTATCTATCAATGAACACGAAAGCCAAGATGCTATTAAAACATCTAAGTGCGCACGACATTGTCTAGTCTACAATGCTGTGTGTCTTGTACGCAATTCTCCTATTCAAACAAGTCTTGCTGGGTTCAAATACTTGAATGGAAGTGTCCTTCTTCCATAGATCCACTCCTACGCTCAACGAGTACTCATTTTGATTAAATGTCAACAATAGTTTGCTACAATGTACTACTTGTCGCAGAAAGCTCAACCAGTCTTATATTTTAAAGAATTGTACCGAATGTCTTAGATAAACTAGCTGCAAACAGTGCAAGCAATGTATGCAAATCTATCCTTATGGCGCATCTTGCCATTTCCAACTGACCTCATGAACATCGTGACTCATATGACATGATTTATGCCCATGGCTTTACATTTTGGCTTGCCGACGCAGTTATGTAGTTCAGGCAGCATCTCCAGTAAACTGCTGTAGGCCTCAGTTTAGTGTTAAGGTTTGGGGTAGGCAGTGGCCCACGTAAACCCTGCAGTTAGCAACGCAGTCTCATTGCAGGTTATCCGGGGACAACCATCTTGACATTACATAACATTTTAATGAAAATAAAAATAAATCTTGATTACCAACATCCACCGTTCAATTGTTCTAGTCTAGTCATCAAATTAGACGCGTGAATCTCATTTTGTAGAGATGCCCGTAACATTTAAAGGGAAGCCCTTAATTACCAAAACATTTGTGACTGTGTTTTAAGAGCAGGAGCCAACGGTAAACATTACTAAGCCTTTTGCAGCCAAAGGACAGTGCTCTTTCCCATTCCAGAAAGCACGGCTGAATGACGCCACCTGGGGCGCCAGGTGGCCATTGTCATAGAAACCAGCTTGGCTCAATGCTGTATGAACTGTGAAAGGCCGTGGGGTGGGGGAGGCAGGGGGAAGCAGGGCAAAGGTGATGGGTGTTTAAAAAAAAAAAAGAATGTCAACGGTTTAAAATTTTAATCATTTCCCGCATTTCTGTGGCAGGTTAACATTTATCCAACTTCAACATACTGCTCAACATTAATTTACCGCCATGACAGTTTAATTGAAAACAAATTGAACATCTAAACCCTGACCCTTTTGTATGGAGTAGTCAACACGGAGAATAGTGCTCATGCATCATAAATCTCCTATGACATCAGCTCACCTCACCTCACCCTTTGACCACCGAACGACAAACCCCGACAACCCAAGTCACATCAACCCCCGATTGAAGCCTCTCTTCTTTTCATTTTTTTTTTTACGAACGCACAATAGGGGTTGAACCAGACCTGGCAGAAGATGGACGTGTGGGCGTCGGCCAGGGCGTTGCGGAGGTCCTGGGCGGTCATCAGGCTGGGGGGCAGGCGGTCCACGCACAGGCAGCGCGAGTGCAGCAGCGGGTACGTGAGGGAGCCCACCTCCGTCCAGTGGACGTACAGCGTGCGCGAGCCCAGCTGCTTTCCCAGCAGCTCCGACTTGGCGCGCGCCGCAGAGTCCTTCTTCATGTACTCCACGAAGCCGTAGCCCTTGGAGTGGCCCGTGGCGCCGCTGTACACCAGGAAGCAGCGCTCCAGGTTGCCAAAGGGCCGCACCAGCTCCTCGAACTGCTGCTGCGTGAGCGCCCGGGGCAGGTTGGCGATGCACAGCAGCGCGTCCGTGGGCTGCAGCTGCACCGAGAGGTCGCGGTCGCGTAGCGCGTGCTGGTGGAACTCCTTGATGGCCCGCTGCGCCTGCTCGCCGTTGAGCAGCGTGACAAAGGCTGTGTTGGGGGGGGGGGGGAATAGGTTTGACATTTAATGATGAGCTTAAAGAGGGGGAAATCAGTTGCTTGCATTAGCTTAAATAAATAAAAGTGTCCCTGTTGCCCTGTTTCTCAGCAACCGGGAGACTCAAGCCTCTGAAATGCAAATTTAGGTCCTACAGCTTGACTTAAAATTCCAGATGAGGAATGCGCAAATTCAGCTGAACCGTTGCAGCTTACTCTGTTCAGAGGTATATGTGGGATACATTTTCCCAGATACATCCATGTGTAAAATTATCAAATTGTAGAAATGATTTGTAGAGGGTGATTTTTTTTTTACATACGGCAGCTACGCCAAGATATTTTTCTCCTTCAAACAAGTTATTGTTTGGCTGAATGCAGTTTCTGCTCATCTAGACCGATGCGATGCTCACCAGGGGATCATTCTGGCCTGGCTATCATTAGTTGTGGCTTTCCATATCATGATCATATCTCAAATAAAGTGCATTATTTGTAATATATTGCTGACCTTTAACATAAGACAAATGCATATAATAATTATATTGTTGACTCATGGAGTTAGTGATGGCTGGTTAATGTTTGATTGGCTGATTAATACAAGTTAGACCATTATTAGTAGTGAAAAAGTATGAATTACATAATAAGTGGGTTAAAAACGTATCTAGAGTCAATTGTATGATTGTTGCCATACCAACCTGTGCCCTTGTACTTGTCCACGAAGCAGTACTTGAGATCATAGTTGCTCAAAAGCTCGTGCACCTCCTGAAAAGAAGAAAAATAATAATCATTAACACTATAACGTCATGCCTAAAAAAAAGACGCGATAGGGCGGACGTGGGTTATCATGTCGCAATGCTTTGCCTGCTCAAACGAAGGCCGATGATGTCCAGCACTTTCTGAAACGTTTTGTCTCCAGGCCCCCAACCTTTTGTTGTGGCAGCACCCCCATCCCTATCTCGAACTCCCAATACTCCCGAGCAAACAATAGCACGCCGCGGGCCCACCGTTCCCCACGAGTCAAGCACGTTCCAACAAACAGTGTGTCATCATGTTCACATTTGGGAACGATTGACAGGTTAGTAGTTTTGATGCTCAGCTTAGACCCCTCAAATACTAATTATCATATTGCTTCTGACATGAGGAAACCGAAACATTCCCGTCAAAGAAGAGTGATTAAAAGATCAAATGGGCCGTGGTGGGTGATATGTACTGACATATCTGGCCAACCACCCGAACGATGGGTTAGCCATAGTCAAGTATATTGAAAAGTTAATTGAAGTCAATTTTGGCGTATGGCTTGTCAAGATAAAACAGCACGGTTAAATAGCCAACTTTCATATATAATGCGAAATTAAGAGGACAAAAAAAAGTGAAAAGTGAAGGAAGCACACCAGCGGCACACAACTGCTGGCTTGGCAGTAGTTGTTGTGCTAAGCTAACGATAGCCACATGAACATAATCAATTAAGCAATAACGGTATAGCGGGGGTCCGAACTTATTCGGTGTTACATATTTCTCCACAACCACGACAAAAACGTACCTGATTACTAATATCTGATGGTAAATTCTTGATTGTGATTTTGCGGCGGTTATAAAACTCTCGACGGGTCCTATCGAGGCGACTCTCGATCTCTTCAGGGTTCAACGATGTCAACTCTTCGTCGACTCTTCGCGGACAGTCGTGCCACGATGTCGCCGCATCTTCCCCGCCGGGCTCAAGCTCTACGTGCTCCTGATTTCTTGACATCCAGTTTCCTTGGTCGACGTCGTAGCTCTCGTGGAGTGGACGGGAGGCAGAGTTGATGGTGCCTATATCTGTGCTTTCTTCTCTGGCAGCTGCGCTAACGGACACTGCGGCCGCCATCATTCAATTTGGAAGTTTTCTAAATCTCGAAACACACGGTCGATTTGAGCAGTTTAAACAATACACACATGGGCACGGCGCCGCTTCTCATTGGTCGAGAGTGGAATGCATTCTCCATGACTGCAGCGTACCCAGCGAAAGGGGTGGGGTTAGAGGCGTGGCTTGAATCTCTAAAGCATGGGTCCATTGTAAGGAGTATTATAAGCTATGTAAAGGCACTTTAGCCATTACGTTCATAAGTGACTTCCCATATCATAATTAAATAAGGAATGTCTTCATGAATAATACAACATTATTGATTATCCTAGATGCCAATCCTGGACATGTGCTTTTAAAGGGATATTAAGATAAAGTCTGAGCCTTTAATCGTCACAAATGTGTTGAAACGGATTACCTGGACTCCGGCATAATGAGATCCTGCTTTATACTTAACTCGTAGGCAAAATCAAATTTGTCATACACATTGATATACATCTATCCAAATATGGTTCAGCATTTGTTAAAAGCCATATAATAACAAAAAAAAGTTAAAAGGAGCAAAAGGAGTTAATTTTTTTATTGACGTAGCATTACATAAAAAAGAAACATAAAACCAACAAACAAACATTACATTGTAAAATATATATATATTATATATTTTTAAATGCCATTATAATTTCATAGTATGTTTTTACTTATTTGATCAGATTGCTCCGTCGTTAAAAAACAGAATTATCAATCTACATGATATATTTGGTCAATAAATGGGTTATTCACTAAAATGTATAGATGACGAAGTGCTTGCATACACAATCCTTTTGTGTATCTGGGAAGGCAAGAGCAGCCAGGGGGCGCTAAAGAGTAAAGAAAACCCCTGCCTGTAAATACCAAAATGATCCTGTGTGAATGACGACTGAAGACTCAAGAGTGAATATGGCGCAAGGAAACATTCCCATTGGGTTGTCCTTCGTAACTCTGGCGAATGGTTGCAATACTTTCAATGAGTGATTTGAAAGATGGCCGTTGACCAGGCTCCACGTTCCAGCATTGCTTCATCAACATGTACACCTTCGAGAGAGGGACAGGGACAAAAAAAGTATTAAGATTTAAATGTACAGACTAATTGCTTGTAATATAATAAGTTGTATTGTTCTCATAACATAAAGCGTTACCTCGTGGGGACAATCTTTGGGACAAGGCAAAGTCTTCCGCCTCTCGAGTAATGAGATCAACGCCGTCACAACCATCTGACCGTGCGCATTCCCGAGCATCTCAGTCAGTTTCTACAGATAACAGAAACAGAAAATAACATTATGAAGTTATCCTATTTCAAGAGTAACAACGCTGCAAATTTTAAATTTAATTAAAACCTCAGGGAAAGCAGAAAAAAACAAAAATCAAGTCAACAAAGACTGGTCAACAAGTCCTTGTTGATGAGCAGAATATACATTTAAACCTTTATCTATGGGTTTTTTAAAAATATATCTATCATTAATATTCTGAAGTATCTGAAGTAGGGTTAGGGTTAGGGTTAGGCCATGAACCTACCTTCGGTGGGTTCATGGCGGGATCGCAGCGGGTGAGGATCTCGTACAGCGTCACGCCGAATGACCAGACGTCCGAGGAGAAGGAGAACTTGCTCTCCCTGAGACACTCGACGGCGTACCTGTGTGAACACGTGCGGTTAAAAAGGGGGCGTACATTCAGGAGCTAGGAACCAGGAAAATGCTTAGCTTCAATGGTGCATCGACAAACCAAAAGACAGGGCTTTCTCCGTCATCCCGGACGCGGTAGTATTCCTTTTCCTCTGGGATATGCTTGGTAAGGCCGAAGTCTCCGATCTTCACCAAGTTGTCGTTTTCCACCAGAACATTGCGAGCCGCCAGATCCCGGTGGATGTAGCGTTTTGACTGCAGGTATTCCATCCCCTTTGATAGAAATACAATTGTGCTTGGCATTTTTATTAAAGAATCACTGATTATTGATGCCCCCCCCCCCGCCCCATTCTCTAGCCAAATGGCTGGAGAACTTCTACTGAAATTTCTATTGAATTTAACATTTCGAGCCCCGTTTAAAGCCTGGGTTTATGCCGGTTAGACTAAAAGGACTTGTATGCTCTGGTAGTAAATAGTAAAGCAGCAGCTTGATCCATTTAAAAAGGACAATGAAGAAAATCCTTCATTGGTTTACGTCTGTTTGTCAACATTTTAATCCCGATATCCGACTCCGCCGTTACGAGGAAGGGGCCGTTCGTTTCTGCCCATGTGCTGCTGTTAGCGTGATCCCAAATTTCAGCCTCAGTTTCAAAATAATAACACTGTTCTCCTGACTATACAGCGGACGACATAATCGCTTGTCTTGAGCCCCCCCACACTACATGACATCAGAGCTGACTTCAGCTCCCACCGCCACCCCCCGCCCCGACTGAGTCGGCAGACTCATTATCAGGTGGTCTGTCTCCTAGTGGATATGAGCCTAAAACCCAGACTTTGCTTACCTGGCAGATCTGCCCTGCGAAAAGGAGACACTGTGGCACGCCTATCTTACACCCAATGATGTATTCTTTCAAACTCCCCAGCGGCAGAAACTCCATGATCAGCTGCACAACCTTCCCACCTGCTAATCAACCAGACAATTATTTTAATAACACACTAAAAATAAAAACGGCTATATGGTTTATTTGATTAATTGTTCATCTTTCAAGCATTATATGCATGTCTTTTTTAATGAATCCATTGTAGCGGACCAGAAATGCCCAGACATTGCCATAATTGTAATAGTTTTGGAAGAGGTTATATGGGAGTAAATAGGCAGAATGTTTTCAATTAAAAATTTAAAAACATATCCTTCTCTTGTTTCTATATTGTAGCACTTAAAACTGTTGGCTTATTTGATTAATGTAAAATACTCAGCGTGACTCTTGCACTTAAGTATCAGACCAAAGTATAAGCTAAATAGATGTAATGTAACGTACTCACCAAGCTCAGTACAACATCCTTTGTACTTCACGATGTTGGCGTGGTAGAGGGACTTCAGGATGTCGATCTCCTTCAACCAGCATTCATGCTGATTTCCGCCTCCATCGTGCTTCAATGCCTTCACCGCCACATGTTCTCCAGTGCCGTCATTGTTGGGGTCGTACATGCACAGTGTGACCTTTCCAAAGTGACCCTGTGGGCAGGTCACGGGTCAGGTGGGGTGACTAGGCTTTTTCTGATACAAGAAGGACCTAATTTTACGAGAACATAACAAAAATTACCTCTCCTAAATCCCGCATCTTCCTTAGGTAGCGCTTGTGGAAAACGCTTTGGTCCAAGATGGTGAAAGGGCCACTGGGGGCGAAATCTAGATCTGATACACAAATACATTGTATTAGGATCTGTGCCAGATACCAATATATTTTATTGCTCGTTTATTATGCATGCACAAGTTTTGGACCAGAAAATCTGAGAAAGCAAACAATTAACTCAGTGCAATTATAACCCAGAGCATCGTACTTGGGCTATTGGAGAGCTCCCTGAGCACCGTGCGGAAAGAGGGCCTTTCGACAGGCTCGTAGGTCAGACACATGCTGATGAAGCTGGCCAGTTCCGGGGACTGCGGCTCGACCAAGCGCCCCTTCTGCTGGTAGAATTGCTCTTTCTGTTCAGAGGGGACAAGGAGTTCGGAGACGCGTCAGGCATGAAGCCCAAAGCACACAGAGCGGGAATTTCAATATGTACTTGTTGGGGAAGGGAATCTGGCACAAGTTCCTCAACGAATTTTGGGTGCAGAGACAATATGTATTTTGATTCTGCAAATCTATGAATATTGCAATATGATATAAAAAAAAAAAATTGTCTGGTTGCCACATTTATTGTGGTATAACATTGCGTTTCGGGTTATCCAGGTCAAGTTAGTTTTTTTGAATGTGGCCGAACATAACATAACAGAACATCCATTATGTAACTGTATTGTTGCCGAATGTTGCCTAAAGCTCCTTTCGAGGACGGCACAACTATTTCGCTTCGCCCGACATAACCCTGACTTGTATTGTATTTTAGAAGAAAATAATCTGATTTTAACAGAGCTTAGCACACCGAGCACAAATATAGCTGGGCTGAATTTGTCGCTTGGTTTGTAAAGGACTCAAGTCTAAAGCAAACAACGTTGTTTGCATATCATGATAGGGCTGTTGGCTTTGGCCTTAGATGAGGCTCAGAAGGACAGGTCGATGTTGTGCTGGTTTATGGTGGTAAGCCTCACCTCCAGGTATGTGAAGCCACTCATGGGCACATCTCCATTGTTGCAGATCTCCAGCAGCGTGACACCGAAGCTCCACTGGTCGGCAGTGTTCCCGATGGGCGCTCCACTCTGAACGCACTCCGGGGCGATCCACGGGATACGTTCCAGACGTTCTGGGGATGAGTGTTATTAAAGTGCCACGCGGACTCAGATGAAATCTGTGCGATTGGACTTCCTTTGGGAACCGACTTGAATTATTGCTTTGCGTGAAAAGCACTTGACACTTTTCTTTATCCACTCAGTTTCCCTTGCTTTCCTGTCTGCATGTTAATGGTACTGTCAAGACTAAGTTTAGAACCAATATTATGAATGCAAATTTTGTCTGCTTTATGTGAAGAGCGAGTAACAACAATTTAGCAAGCTCTGAACAAGATTTCATTGTCCAAGTCAAACATTTTTAACAGTGTCATTGTTGCCGCTGTGTCTTAGGAAGTGAACAGGGGAGATGTGATCTGCATGGCGTTTCCTGTGCATTAAATGCAATTTACTTTGTCGCTTGCATTTGAGGCCTACCTTCCCGGGAGAGGACATTTAAGGCGATGCCTGGGTCGCTCAGTTTGACAAACGGAGTGGTTTGGTGCTCCAGACCACGCCGGGCCACAAGGATGTTCTTGGCACAGACGTTGCCATGAACCAGCTTCTTACTCTCCTGAAATAATTGAATCAACAGGTCAACTCAAGCCCAACTGTTTTTTAAAACATATATAATGAATTTCAGAGCATCATGAGAATGTATGTTGTAAAATCTTTGTATTTGTGTAAAATTCGGAATATCTGGAGATAGAGATACTAGCTTACAGATATGGTACTTTCGGTGATATATAAGTGCATCCAATTTTCAATTGGATAAACTCACAAGATAACTGAGGGCACTGGCAAGCTGTATTGCAGCAATGAATTTCCACTGAGGCGACACAGAGGCTCTTTCCTTCCGCAGAAAAACATCCAAGGGCCCAAACTCCACAAACTCTTCGACCATTATGACTTTGAAAAGAAATCCAAAGTGAGGCCAATAAACAACCAAAACTTATCATTTAATGAAATTGGTTTGAATGTGCTGTTGTGTTCAGGGGTTCATTTTGAGGAAGTTTACAAGTCAATAAAAGCAAATCCAGCAATCAAAGAATTGTAATCGTGAACCAATAAAGAGGGAAGCCACAAAGGTTAGTGTATGGGGATGTTCATCTTACTTTCAGTTCCCACACACACGCCATGCACAAACACCAGGTGATTATGGGACACCTGGCTCATCAGACTGGCTGTGTCAAAGAATGCCTGGAGACGAGAAAGAAGTAGGAAAAGGTTAGGGAAAGAGCCATGTGTATACTGTACACACAACCCCCCATACACACACCCACACCACAAGGGTGTGGGTGTGACATTATATTTAGTCACATTATATTTAGTCCATACAATCAGTTTTTAACTTTGGAATGGATAATCGTTAGTTGTGTTGGGTTTTCAACAATTCCTTACAAAAGACATCTCCTTATGGCTTTGGTCGAGAATCTTCAGGACCACTCTGTTCCCCTTGGGGTCGTTCAGGTTGTTGTTGTACTCTTCATCCTCGTCATTTCCTTCACCAGTAACCAGAAAACGACCGGAGAAGATGTTTGTCCACGTCCCAGGACCCATGTGCTGCTCCTACTCAGGGACATGAAATACAATTAATGTATGTATGTATGTATGTATGTATGTATGTATGTATGTATGTATGTATGTATGTATGTATGTATGTATGTATGTATGTATGTATGTATGTATCTATGTATGTATGTATCTATGTGTGTATGTGTGTGTGTGTGTGTGTATCACCTGTACAATGTCTTTCACTTTAATTTGATGAAAGCGCATATGGGGTACATCCGAAGAAGAGGGATGGATGGATTTGTCTCTCACCAACAGCAGGTTGGATAGCTCTGCATCAGATAAAGACGGAGACATTTGCATGAGTCAAACAAACACAAACCAGGGTAGCAGCAAACTACAAACACAAAAGATCCAAAGACAGCATTCAGTTTAGTTCATGTTCCATACCAATGGCAAGTCGGCCAACTATGCCATATTTATTTGATCAACTTCTGAATAGTTGTATTTGAAGCTGTAGAGAAGGGGCAAAACATGATCCAGTAATGTTACAAAGAAGAGCATAATTCTCGGTGTTCAACCTGCAGTCCTGGGTAAACAGCATTTCTTGAGAGTAAAGCTGTCGGCACCAGATCGGAGCACCAAGCTCCTGAGGCCTTCGATGAGCTCCTTCACACTGGAGAACTCCTGGTCCCAGCTCTCCAGGGAGTACTTTGAGCCCCGCTGCAGGATTCTGAACTGCTTGTGGACTGAAGTCGAACCATCCTAAAATGGGTTTCAGGCATACATTAAAAAAGAAAAAAGAAAATCGAACCTTCTGTATGGATGGTATCCAGAAGAACAGGGTTCTGTGCTTGGGTTTAACCTTACCGCCCTCGAGTTCATCACAGCCAGTAAGATGCGGTGGTAGTCGAGTGCACTCCAACGAAGAAGAAACACTCCATCCTCCATCGCCTCCTTCTTGAGTCTCAACATTGCAAACTCCTCCCTGAAAATGAGACGATGTACAGTTGACGATGTATCAGTGTGTCTCTTTAAACACGATTGAAGTCTAAAGACGCAAGAGAGACATCTACCAGGTATGTGGGGATGCTCTTCGTATTTAATCAGTTTGGTATCGTCGCTGAAATATCCGCAATTGATTTCGAAACAAATGGGAATCGAATCCCATGCCAGATTAACTCCTTGTCAATCTGAATAAAATCGATTTGGGTGCCCAATACCCAGCCCTAATAACGAAAGAGTAATAGACTCACTGCATTGGTCCATGCAGCCCATTTGCTGCACTCATAACCACCCTTGGTGGAGCCACCTCATGACAGAGGTAGTGGTGCGCATCTGCAGTCAGGCGGAAGTACCCGTCGAGGAGGGAGATGAAGGAACGAGCCTCCAGGGTGGAATTCATGTGAACTTCCTAGATTTGCGCAGACACACAGACAAACAGGCAAAGATCACAATCCCTTTCCTCCTGTTAAGTGTGCACTAATCTGCAGACGACAAACAATCCCGCACAATTCAATATCCCAAAGTGTGCGTAGAAATGGTTTATCGTTTAACCCTAATGGCTCAGAAATCAAGCAACACAAACAGTTTGTGTAATAAATGCATAACAGGTTTTAACATGAAGCCAGAGATGCAAGTCATCTCACCATGGAGTGGTTATCCTGAGTGCTAATGCACACCGCCTCGCCACTGATGGTGATGTGGGATATCTCTGGGAAGTCGCAGAAGTGTTGCCATTCCTTGGCTCTGTTGTCGTTCGGCTGGTTGTTCTGCTGTTTTGCTTTCTTCTTTATGTAATCCTTCCTGAAGTAACTGTTCTCTCGAGCCTGGTGGGTGGGTGAGGAGAGTGAGAGAAGGTGGAGAGAATATATCTACCTAGAGAAAAACCAAACAACATTCGATGACAAATTGCGCAACGATTTGCCATCGTCACCTGGGGACACTTACCTTTTGCCCAAGCGATTTCCTCCACAGTATTCCCTTGGTGCCGGAAACCAACACTTCGTGCGCAAGCAGGGCGTCAATGTTGCTTGTCGAGTTCCCATAGGCGTAAAAAGAGTGGCTATTAGATCCGCCGCCATAGCCGTCCCTCTTTGTTGCCATGTGGGACACAGAGAAGGTCTCGGTAGCGAAGTTCGGGGCAAGGTGCTCGAGTGTGTAGATGTACTTGTACATGACGTCCTGGAATCCCAACCTCCCATTGTCCGCAGTCTGCCGCTGGAAGTTCCTCACAAAGTTTGCAAACACCCGATTGATCCTCAGCCTGGTCAAGAAGTTGTTCCGACCGATGTGTTGAGAGAAGGATTTTGGGATGCAGTCCAGAAAGCTGAAGAAAGGGAAGCATATCAGTGTGTGCTTTGATAAGATGCAACATACCGACAGCCCTCATCTGTCCAAACCCCCCCGTTACCTGATTTTGTCGGAGACTTCTGTTATGCTACACTCTCTACGGGCCGCTTCATGGGAGAGATGAAGCACCGCCATGCCCAGGCTCTCATTTTGCAGTTGATTGAGCTGCTCATCTGTCTCCGCTTCCTCCATCGGCACCACATCATTCACAAAATCATATTTGGCCTAAAGAGATAATCGTTAATCAAAAAGATACATTTACATGATAATAAACATTATGCGGAAGCGCGCAAACACACATAAACGGTACACAAACAAACCTGTGAAAATAGGTACTCCAAAGCCGTCTGCTCAAGCAGAGGAGAAGGCCCCTGCTCGGATCCCGAGCGCGGTGCATACCGTGAGACCGTCGTCTCCTTGTCATTTAGCCCGTGCCAATTCCGAAAGTAAAACCTGAATTTACGGGATAGGAATAAATAATTGTCTTTCATTCCATGTAATACTTAGTAGATGGGATAGGAAGTATTAAAAGAAATCGACGTACCTCATACGATAGTGAAGTACAAGGGATGTCTTATCTGGAGTAAAAACGTGATTGGGACTGTACCAGCAACAGGCAAGAGGATCGTACAGAGCAAACAACACGGAACACAGAGGGGTGATGCCTATATTGGAAACATTTAGGTCACATACACTTTCAACAAGATAAATCCACTTAAACTATTATGATGGGCCACTAGCGCAACAGCAAAAGACGTACCAACAGCTTCTGCAACAGACATGCATAGCTCCTCTGCCGTGACATCTCCCACTGAGTGAGAATGGTAGCGATCCCCTTCCTTGGTCCATAAGAGATAAATGTGGATACCCAGACTCTTTGGTGGCTCACACCGTCTGGAAGTCGAGTTCACCCGTCTGAAATTGTATCTATTTCCAAACATGGTTGGGACAGCCCGAATCGCTGTGGCCTTTAGGAAGCAATAACACACAGTATGTCGTGAGATGATAGTGCTCGGAATAAAATAAGCAAGTACCCAAGTACATAAAACGAATAGTCTTAGAAAAGAGAAGTGTGGACACCTGTTAAAGCCATTGAGCGACACAAACAGTAGTCTGTTAATAGCATAGGCCTTCCGGGTTATAGCGCATTTTGTTTACCTATCGGTGAACAGCATATCGTAAAACAACCATACGAAACATACGGAAAACCACCACGTTATCGCCTAAAATAACAATAAAATCAATAAAAGAAACCCACCTATATGCCAATCGACCAGCACATGAAAAAGAAGTACAGCGCTCAAATCCAGAGAAACAGAAGTATCCGTTAGTGGGTTTGACTAACCTCAGTTCAGGGTAAAAATGACTCAATAGTTCAACAGGAACGAGTGACGTCTCCTGATATTGAATCCCAGGCTCGGATCTGCCTTTCCGAAGAAATACATGCCAGACACGCAAGGAACCAGAGACCGTCCTAGAGCCACTCCCCTTTCGACTCCAAGATTCGCAGCGACTTCCTGTTGACGTAGAAGCGCTGCCTAGCGTCCCTGACCGCCAGCGTGGGTACAAGATTGACTCGGCTGCCAGATCGACTCCTGCGCTTACAGGTGACGTATCGACACTTGACGTATCGACACAAGCCAACGGACAAAACCCGGAAGGGTTGTTTATAAAAGGGGCTCAATCATAGACATAAAACGAAGGCTCAATCCTTTTTGAACCATTTCATGGTTCAATTTCATTGAACGCAGCCAGTTCTTTCGCACAAACAAAGCCATTTGTGCGCGTCTAAACGTGTTCAGACGTGTTTAATCTAAAAACCACTGAACACGTCTAAAAGCACTGATGAATGCACGTATAAAAGCACTGATGAATGCATATGTAACCCAGTTCCTGTTAGGGACTCTTATTCTGAAGGAGGAGAACGGAAGTGTCTGCGTGTGGGTCGCTGTTTTGACTGTGTTGGGAGCTCTGGAAATAAAGTGGATCGCCCCGTTCAGAGAATGGAGTTAACCGATTCTTCTTTTATATATTACCCAAGTATAGTCAACAATAATTTGACACCATACACTTGTGCCCACACGGGCAAACGTTCATCTGGGGGCGCACTTACGACTTTAGAAACGATCAGTTGATTATTTTAACTTCGCGATATTCTGACATGACATGTAGTTTACCTGACAGACAGATTTTCCACGTGGGTATGATTCAAACAGATCCAAAAAGTTGTACTAAAGGCAATATAAAGTGGTAGAGCGTAATTTGGAAACAGGCAAAAAAGGCGGCATGAGGTGCACAGGAAAGGATGCAAGGAGAAACAGAATACATATTTAATGGTGTCAAAACAAAAAAAAAAGTTTAAGAAACAGAGTTGGCGACATTCTGATTCCAAGCAGGTAATACACAACAATGTGTTTTGGGATGCTAAGACTAATCCTTAAAATCAGAGCTTAATATCTTTTGAGAAGTTACACAGCTGTACGAATACTCTGGCAACAAACTAGTCATACATATAGTTGGAAGTAGCGGTGCAGTAGGTCAATACAATTGCATAAACAGCAGTCAATTCGTAAAAGCGTTGTTGGTCTGTCATTCCTTCTTCTCATCCACCTTCTCTTTTTCCACCTCCGACTTCAGCTCCTCGTACGTTCCGTCCTCCTCTTTGCCCTCCTCTTTGTCCTCAGCGTCGTCTGTCCTGGAGTTGGGCACCCAGAGGCCTGACTCTATACAAGCCTTCATATGGACCTTCGCCTCCTAAAAGGGTAAAGTTCAATTCTATTTTCACTAACAAATTCGTTTTTAAGATAACGTGTTTTCGATGTGTGAGAATCAACATCACAAATGGGTGTATTTTTGCAGCATTTAATGATGCATTTGTCCATCAGGCTTCCACCAGCATCTGCCCGGTATGGACTGTTTTTGCATTCACGTCATGATTACATCACTGCATTAGGTGGAGACAAAACAAAAGGTACACCTGGAGGAACTTGTAACATTAGAAGGCTACACCAACTATGTCTTCTGTGTTGTTGAGTGCCAGCATGATAACGTTTTGCCCGTTATAGGTATGGATAGGTGACTAATGTTTTCATTATAATAATCAGAGATGTTAATCAACTAATCAGATATTGGGGAACTAGGAGGAACAGGTGATTGATGTAGTAACACTCTTAGCGAATTAGCTTAGAGCTAAGATCTATTTGCGAACTGCACGACTACAGTCAAAAGCTGCAGTTCCATACTTCCACATTTTCGTCATCGATTTTTTTCTCCTTAACAAATATGAAAACTGTGCGTAGACAGGGCCAAGCTCTCAGTCTCCCCAGACCAGTTAGGTTTTGATTTCATGGATGTATTATATTGATTACTGCATAATATTAGCCTAGATTATACCTTATTGGGCTAAAAGCCTAATTTTCTGTCTTAATTTTGACCATCAAAAAATCTCAAGGTCATACCCTCTCAACTAATCCGCTGAGTGAGTTACAATACCAATCACCTGTTCCTCCTAGTTCCCCCATTTCTGAATAGGACTTAACTGAATTTTCTGGCCCTCAACCACACAGCAAGATGATATAGTATGGATATATTAGTTGGTGTAGCCTACTATTGGTTGCTTTTTAATTTTTAATCATGACGTTGACTGAAATAGGTTCTATTTACCAGCTCATCTATTTTACCACATACTATTTCATCATTCAGCAGAGACCTCATTTCCATTAAGGAACTGACGGAATAAGGCATCCTGCTAAAGAACGCATACAGGTAGACGGCAGACAACAGGCGATCACACTCTGAACCTCTCAGCTGGAGGGCAAACACCCAAGCCACTACACTATAAATCCCATAGCTTCTTAACCTACCGTAGGGTCCATTTTGCTGATAACCTCTTGCAACATCTCAATGTTCTTGTCATCAAAGCACTTCTGCATTTCCTGTAAAAAAAAAAGAAAGAAAAATGAACGGACCAAATTTCGTCAGAATAATAAAAAATACCGAACTAAACAAAGGATACAATGGTGTAATGATGTGAAAACCTACTTCCGGCAGTGACTCGTACACCTCTACTGGATCCAGGCCCCCGGGGCCGATGCGCTTCTGCCGCTCTTCCTCCTCGTATTCCTTCATGGCCTTCTCAATGCGGATCTTGGCCCGGCCACGCACCCGGCCCTTGAAGGACTCCAGCTCGTCGTTGAAGGCATCCTGGTACTGCTGGTCGGCGGTCTGGATATAAACAGTCAACACCTCAACATATAAACAATCTATTGTTTATATCTTGAGGTGTGTTGGTGGTTTGCTGCAACAACTTTCGTGTGAAACATAGAAATTAATTAATTTTACTTCAAATGTTCCCTTGAAAGTAGGGCTGTAACGATACACAAACTCACGATTCGGTTTGTATCACGATTTTTGACCCACGGTTCGATACATCCCACGATTTTTTGAAATTTAAAAGGCATTTTATTTAAACAACACTTATATACCAATTAACTTAATGTAACATTTAATAACAAATAATTTGTAACACTGAACAGATTTGAACAGAAAGAATACTATTAAAGTATAGCTAAATGAATAAAGAAATAACGTGTGGGAGGATGCTTTTTTCAACTGTTTGGTTGGTTTAGTCAAATATCCTTATTAGCACTACTTATTAGGCTATGTAGCTTAAATAATGACATAATCAGGCCGTATAGAATGCAACATGTTTAATAGCCTAACTTTCAATAGATGGAGAAAAACCTGAAGGTCATGAACGTCGCAATAACGAGGCGTTACGAGTAGCATATGTGTGTGCGCCAGAATGGCAATGTGCGTATGCGTGTGTGAGTGACGTCAGCGAGTGAGTGGACGAGCGAGGAGAGCGAGCGGTAGCGCGTGTGTCTAGTGAAGAAGCGAACGAGTCCGGTAGAATAAAGTACCCATCCTGTCAATAATCGGTGGCCGCTTCATTCCGACCTATAAGCAGACAAACTGCCAGTCAAATCACACAAAACACTAGAGACAGGATCACACAGGCCCCCTCTGGATAAATGTCGTTCATATCGCATATGAGCACTTCGACGGCTGTGGGGAAATGCGATCCTCCGTAGCCACGGAGGATTGCAGTCGCATACTTACGGCATCGATAGGAGGGGGCGCTGTCAGCAGACTATTATCTAGACAAATTATTAGCAAATTTCAATCGGACAATTTGACCGCAGAGTTAGAAAGGGCGTATCGCGCTTCTGCCTTCTCACACTGCGAGACAGGATCGTGGCTTTGAGTATCGCGATTTTCGGTTTGATACGCGTATCGTTACAGCCCTACTTGAAATGCTACCCTAAGTCTATTAAGGCAACCATTGCACCCCTAACCACCTCCAGAATGAGGGATCCCCACTCTGAAATAAAAAAAAAGGGTTGTCCTTGCTGTTTGGGGAGCTAGGGTTGGGTGGCTTTACAGGCCATACAATATGTCCTTTAAAGCCCTTTTAGACTGTGATGAAGGACCATGCAAAGGATTTGATGTGACGGTACCAAGCCACATGCTGTATTATTAACCAAAGCAACGTTACCTTGATCTTAGCGAAGAACTGGCGAAAACAACCGCGTGGGTCCACTTTGAGGCTTTTGGCCAGCTCCAGAATGAATTGCATTACAATGGTCTGATGAGCCACCTGCTCCATCAGCGCATGTTTCTTTGAAGAAAATACAAGTGGTCAGCCGTTACAAACATTTGTGAAGGAAAAAAAATAAAGACAGTCATGAGACTAGAACCCCAGCTCTATTGAATGCAAGTAATTGCAATTTGCAGATTTACCTCCTCCACCTCAAGGTCAATGCACATGATAACCAGGTAGTTGGCGGTCTCCTCACATACTAGATGAGAACGGTCTGAGAGGTATTTCTGGCTGTCGTCCCACCGGTGCATCATTCCTGCAGGAAGAAAAGGCAATGAGGACTCTTGCTATGCAACATTATGAACCCCATGCTATTAATTGCTGGACCGAAGGAATTAACACAAATCGCTTACCAAAATGTTTGATCTCCTTCTCGTACTTCTCGACAAAGGTTTTATGTTTGTGTTCTTTCTCTTCCTCTGTCTCCTCACTTGGATCAGGTTTGGCGTTGACAACACTCTATGGAATAGATAACAGATCATTTACATCAGCAAATATGATCCTGATGACTGCATGTCTTTGACATCTACCCTCCTACCACACTGACAAACAATGCCAACCATTCTCCTACTAGCGGCATGGTCATTGAGATTCTTTGAGAGGTAGCGGCATTTTGCGGATCACGATGATAAATATTTGAGACAAAATTTGGCCATAAAAAGTACCAATGTAATGTGTTCACAAATCAACGCAGAGGTCCCACCTTGCTGAAACCCTCTTTACTGAGTGTATCCACATTCCATGGCATCTTCTTCTCCTCCCGTTGATGATCGTCAAATTTCTTCTCCAGTTCCCGTTCCTCTTTTTTAAGCTTCTTTTCCTCTGCCTGTGCCTTGGTCAGCTCCGCCTTTGCATCATCGGTGGCCGAGCTAGCGAGCTCCCTTGTTTTCTTCTGCGCGTCTGACAGTTTACGTCTGCTTTCATTAAGCGCCTTCTCCATGTCTTCTCCTTTTTTCTGATATTCATCCATGCGATCAACGCGTGCCTAATAGAAGAAAAAAAATTGTCATTTGCACATGAAGATATCATCCCTGCGACAGAACTTCGTTGCTGCTGCTAGCAAATACCTGCAACTGCTTACCGACCAAGTGTGCTAACGTTAGGTAATATACCATGAATCGGGCACCTATGTTTTGAATATCGAGGAAAACGAAGCATCGTTATAGTGTACCTGGTGTCGCCATCTGAATAGACTGGGTGTGTCGATGTTGGGATGTGTATCGTCTTCATCATCAGAGACTTCGATGTGGTCCCACACGCTGTAGTCTATTCTAGACATTATGCTAGCGAGTGCTAACGTTGATAGCAGTAGGTAAAAGTTATTTCAGAACTGTGGCCGTTAAAAACTGGACCACATTAATATTGCCAGACTGATTGAATAACGCCTGGCCCCAAAGATTATTTCGGCCGATTCTAATGTTTGCTTGGCTTATTTTTTTGTGGACTGCTCTCAGCTAAAGGTTTCCTCCGGCTAACGCCACAGCTCCTGTAAAATTCTAGAAAGAATCGCTGCAGATTTCCGCTTTGACGTCAGCACGTCACATCCCTGACGCACGGCGAGGGAAGGGCGAGTCCTGGTTGGATTTGATCCACCCCACCTATACGGCTTGTAATAGCGTAATTACTTGTGCAGAAGTATACTACCAAGTATATGCGTCCATATGTATACATATCAATGAATGTAGTTCCAAATGGTGGGCTGGTCATCACATGACATTTATCATGTTAATCATGCCTTTTATCGACCCAATTTACTGACCCAAAGTAATAAGTAATAGAAAGTAATAAATCGACCCAACGTAATAAAAAAAAGCAAATTATGATAGAACTGCACACCTCCTTGAAGATAGTCAATGAGTTCAACGATTTTGTAAAAACTGTCGTCTGATGAGTTCAAAGATGGTTACTTTCCTATGTCCTTATGGCTTTATGTACGCACAATCTAGGACTTTATTGCAAATACAACATAGAAATGTCATCAGTTATTTTATTTTTTGTATCTTGCTGAAAGTCATTCTTTATTTTTGTTACAATTATAAATAATATAAATTATAGGCTAGTGATAGGCTACAACCAGTGCTTGCACGTTTATTCATTTAGGTACACCAACCAAAACAGTATCTCCTCCAAATAAATGTAATAACATAAATACATGATTACTCCGATTGTATTGTAATATAAAATGCAATGACATCTACATAATTCTTATAAAGTAGTCGTTTGATTCTTTGTAGTATTCTGGTCTCTTGAAAACCCGCTGCAACAAACGGACACACGGTCGGCAGACAGACTCTGGCAGCATCGTCGCATTTCCCTTAGCACATCCTCACACATACTTTCGACATATTTGTTTGCTGTTGAGGAGAAAATACGTTTAGAAGGCGCCAGTAGCTTATTACTCTCAAAATAAACCAACCAAGTCGTAGCCTACCTTGCAAACACGTTTGAATTGCACATGCTTGCTTTTGACACGGGTCTTTCGCTGGCATGTTTCTGAAAAACATCATTCAAGAGATGTCCACACATTTTTTTGTTGTAAAACATTGTGAATAAACAGACACTTGAGTATACATAGCATACTTCTGAATTAAATATGTAGTAGTTTATTTAAACGCCAATACCTTTATAAACGGATGGCCCTTTGACAAAGGTAACTTTTAGGTTCAAGAAACGAACACAAAAACAACCTAGAAGTACTTTCCGACTATCCCATTACACTTCCTGTTTTGGTCACGTGACCGAACCATCTAACCAATGAATGTACTTTACAAATGGCAAATCATTTTCTCGATTGCGACATATGGTGGCCGATAGAGTAAGTACACCACGACATGTTTGCTGAAAGAAAGTTAGTGAACTTTATTTATAAAAAAAAACCTTTGTACTTTAGTCGAAAAAGTCTAAAAAAAAAAAAGATTCCAAGTCAAAAACGACCAAGAAAGCATCACACTGTAGTAAAGGTATGGTTAAATGTATGAAATAGGGGGGAAAAAGAAGATAAATAAAACAGAACATCTTAGAATAAATATGCAATATTCCTTTGACATATTTTAAAGTAGAATATTAATTTAAATAGATGCAAATGTTCCATGTTAGCATGAGTTCATTTTAATTGGGAAACATGGTTCGTAGTTGATTTACAGGAAATGTCATTGATGAAACAAATAAGCTGGTCCTGGCCAGTGGACAAAAAATAACTCTTACTGTACGTGTGCATTTAATAATCTAATCAGAAGTATCAGAGGTGGCCAGGTCATGGAGCAAAGGGATATAAATAATGAATCAATTTGGACCCTATTTGTCCAATATGGCTCAGATGGTTCCAGGATGAAGTCGGTAAGTAGCAGCTGTAGGCCTGTCCAGGACATGGTGAAGCAAGTAAATCCAGGCTTAAATTAATTAAAAACAAATGAAATACAAACATAGCATTTTTCCAGAAACAGAACAAATGTTGACACTTGCATTGTCAATGTATATTTGCTAGATTACAAACCACTCATGTTGTGTGTTGTACTTTCTATATTTGATTGGAGAAAACCAACAAAACAAAAGTATTAATGATGCTTATGTTCAAGTATAATATTGCCAAGTGTCCTCAATGCAAATGGCATGTTGAATTCCATTAATTTAATAAAACGTCACCCAAAAACAATGCTTTGATTTTTCTGCATTGCATGCATCTGATGCTAGAAATATTTCTGTTGTTGAATTTGTTAAATTACTATCTTAATTATTTGGCAAGTAATATTAAATTGAACATGCCAGCAAAGGAAGAGCAATGGATTGCAGACACACTTACACATACGCTTGGAGGCAGAGCATGCTCCAAGCTCTGGTGGTTATGGGAGTGGTAGGGATGGGATTGTCAGACAGTGGAAGCCACAAGATGAACCAAGCTCTAAGTTCAAATTTACGGTTCAAGCCACTTTCAGTTATTTTCTTGGCAATCTGTTGCTCTTTCTGTGATACCCGGAAGGTGAATATTAAGACAGCATTTTCTAGCTGAATTTAAACCTGAATTTGCAAGGTTGAAATACATTTTACCTGCAGAATAATGAAGATGGTATTTTATCAACCAAATTCAACAATAAAAAATTTCAAGCATCAAATTAAAATGCAGACATTGCAAATATTCAAGCCTTGTTATTGTGCTATGTTTTTATTAAGTTTTTACTAATTCAACATGCCATTTTACATTGAGGTCATTTGGCACTGTTATACCTCCACACGCTTATACTTTTCTAACTATAATGGTGAGTAATGCTCTAAAGGATTAACTATCACTTGTTTGTATTATCTATACAAATTTTTAAACAGAAAAAAAACAAATAATATTATTTTAGACATTAAATATATTTGTAGGTCAGATAGATTATCTTTTTGTCTAGCAAGGTAAGTAATATAGTTTTTAATAGTCTTAAAGAGCATTTCTTTGTCAAAAAATAAAAGATGCAATATATCTTAAAACTACAAATTAGGTTTGAGAACATCTATATTCAAATAAAACACATCTGTTACAAGGGAATAACAACTCCTTGATGAGTTGCTTCACCTTCTGCGCTTTAAGTGACCTGTGATTCTCCGTGCTAAGACCCCCCAAATATCCTTTGAGTTTTCAAGGCACCCCTTCCCTGGAAGACACATATTTTCTCCCCTGAAGAATACTTCTCATACTCTCAATGTTCTTCTTGGCTGCCATCGCATTCACAGGATCTAGTTTTCTACACACCTAAGCAAAACACAAACATTATGTAGACAAAAATAAACATAAAAAATGAAATAAAGATTGACTTGATTGTTCTTGAGTCCCTCCTACCTTTAGATCTGGCCTTGAGCAGAAAGCGCTTGCTCTTGCTGTCGAGCCTATTGGAGGCAGTGCATGTGTAGGTACCAGGGAGCAGCGAAGAGGACGTGATGATGGCTTCATCCGTCAGGGTCTCCTGCAGGGTATGGGCTGACAGCCAACTGTATATGGGCGTAGGGTACCCAGTGGCACTGCAATTTAGGGTGACCTCCTCCCCCACTACCAGGTCCAGCATCTCTGGCTCCGGACTGAGAAAGTCTGGGGGATCTACCGGGAAAAACACACTTTTTTGTTTTAAATCATAGAGGATTTTTTTTTTTTTTTTTTTTTGTGTAATGGCCACTTGATATAGTTTGACAGTGTATTAGTCTCATAAAATGGTTTTAATGTACTTGCTCTGATTGAATTGTTAAGTTATGCAACACAGAGTTACAACATATGCAGCATTATTCAAGCAATCTGCACCCTTTAAACATTTTGACTGTAATCTTGCGAACAAGGATATACGACCCATCTTATTACCCATCAGCAGAATGTTTGACTTGCCTCCAAACTCAAATAAGGTTTTCTACAAGCTCAATCCTAATGAAAACATTGATATTTTAAACATATATATGCAGGGCTTCCAACTCACAGTGTACGGAGGCATTCAGGGAGCCGGAGGAGACTGTAGGAGCCAGCTGGGGCCCCTCTGGTCCAAGGTCCAGCTCGGCCACGCACCTGTACTGGGCTCCATTGTCCGCTCTGGTTGGAGTTATCAAGAGAATGGAGGAGACTTGCACCGGAGAGGATTGTGTGAGTTCAGTGAAGGCACTGTGATAGACCTCTGTCTGGTCCCTGTACCACCTCAGCACTAAGTACTGGACAGGAGCGATGTTCTGCACCTCGCAGAGAAGCTGGTACTCCTTGCCTTCCTTCATGGAGCCAGTGTGGTTCACTAAGCGGATAGAGACGCTGTCGGGGGTTTCTGAGAAAGAACAGAGGAGATTAACGGTGTGTCAATAGCAGGTGAAATCAATGCTTGTTATGTAACAGATGGCTTGTACACTAGCCTATATGAGCGGACAAGATCAAACAAGTGGTTGACTCACTGTAGAGGACCAGGTTGAGCTTCTCCTCACACTGCCTGGGGGCAGTGGAAAATACTCCATAACAGATAGGCTCCTCTATCCAATCGATAAGGCTGTCTGCCTTCCACTGGACCGAGAGGTCCTGCTGGGTATGGGCTGCGCCGACTGTTGATTCCCAACCCAGTACTCGAGGTCGACGGGCGGCTTCACATGTGACTGACACGGGCTCCCCGAACTTCACCACCACTCTGGCGGGCTTGAGGACCAGGGAGCAACCTTCCCCTGACACTAAAGATACAGTGATGATGTGATTACAAATGCACCGATTATAATGCAGGACCTGGATTTGTAATGTTTGCTTTTGCACAGGGGAGCGCACAAACACACACACACGCACACGCACACACACACACACACACACACACACACACACACACACACACACACACACACACACACACGCCGTTCAAACACGCGTGCACGCACGGCACTCGACCACACTCAGACACAAAATTAACCATAGTAGGAAATTCAATTATTCAGAAACTTTGCTCCGCTTTAAACATGCTAAAGGAATGGCTATTGACCACCATCACATTCGACACGAAGCCTCACAGAACGTCGTGTTGGGACCATGAGTCACCTTGCGATAAGTAGGTTAAGAATGGTAGAGGCTCCTGATTAAGGCACTAACTAACACTTTGCATCAAATATAATAAAATAATCAGTTTAGGAGGTGCTGAAGACGCTTTCTTACCTAAGTATATCATGCAAATCGCTGAAATCCATTGGAGCGAGTTTCTTCCCATCGTCATTGCAGTGAGGGACGGCAGAGAAATTCCAACTTGACCGTGCTTGGCAACGTAACATTGAACTATGTTTGAACAAAGGCCCCCTCCCATCCGACCGAGCGATGGCGGGGATCTAGGAGAGAGAGGGGAAATCTTACAGGTGGCTGGCCTTGTTGAACCGGACTTTAAATTCCGAGTTTCAGTAGGCTACATACCCTGACTAAACTAATAATCGTCATATAATCCACAAACGGCCTACTAATCAACCAAACAATGGAATGATTCTCTAAGCCCCGGGATTTAACTAATTGGGTTTACATAACGAATTGTTCTGCAAACTAGTTATTTATAGGGTGACATGAGACTGAATCACTAAGCTATAACATCTGGGATATTACCTTTATAGAAATAATGGAATTAATATCCTATTTCCTATAGCTTCAAAATGAATGTATGTTGAATCCCTGCATGCAGAACTAGAATCAAAAGCCATATTCTTTCAGGGCTCCTACTGTGATTACAATCCCACACAGCACATCAGCCCTGGCATTACATCAGCTAATCAAAAAAGGATCAATGAATGCATGGAAAGCAAACCTTCTAATCTGAATGCATATAGCTTTCTGACTTCAGGCTAGTTAGAATTATTTCTCACAAGTCGTTACATTAATGACAAAATCCAATACTGAAGAAATGAGAGAGTATGTAGGACGCAAATGTGAAAAAAAAATGTATATTCCCATTACAGGACGGTTGCCTCAGTCTTTGCTTTACATTCACATTGGTTTGCACTAATTAGTATGGCTGTCTTGGCACCGGCTAATGGATTCTAGAATGAAAGAGTGAAAGAGGTCCAAGGGGGTGACAAAAGGTTGCAGAGAAACATGCTTCAGTGCAAAACACTGGTTTGACTTTGCTTTAATCAGTATGCTGTATGAGAATGCTACAGAGTGAGTGACCCATTAGCATCTTACAAAAGCATACATTCAAAAATCATGCATAAAAAGGTAAACAAAACATAAGATTCTAACATCATACATTAAAGTATTTAATAATTGTGCTACGTTACAACAACCAGAAATTAACTATACATATATATTCAAAAATCACACTTCACACAAAGTCACACAAAGTTAAAAAATAAAAGAAATACCATGTGAGCTTACTAGTACTTATTTGGCAAAGGACAAATTATGAATAACATGAGCCTTAAAAGCAAACCGCATGTTAAACACTCAAGTTAAAAAGTGCACTTCAAAATAAAAAAAGTAACACAATCCGGCATATGCATAATGCATGACTCATGTCATGCAAATACATGCCATGTCATCAAAACTTCATCCGTTTTATGTGACCACTTCTTATTCATGTGACCTCTTATTGTATTCATTGTTATTCATACAATGAATGTTATTCATAACAGCGGACTCATCATGATTACAAAAATAATTATAAAAATAAACTCCCTCAAGGTCAGTTGGTTCTGGACATTAAAATTAGAAGAAAATCATCAAGACAACATAAAAAGTGTTGCTGATTATGCTTGCATTTATATTTCAAATACACTATTACAACTTTTATCATTGGCGGGAATATGAAGAAGAGTACAATCACAAGATAAAAAAAGAATCAGCACCGTTATCCTACAAATGTTAAAACAGATTTTTGTTGAATTGTAAATTGTCTTTCATGGTTTAAAAAAAAGGTTTCAAAAGCAGGAAATGCCGTCATATCCGTCCCAGCATGCGCTCACAAGATGTGTTTGATAAGGTTTAATATTAGAGCATGAGGACTGCATGTTCACAAGTGATGTAGAAACCTCTATGTGTTCCCCAGCTCAAACTCAAAAAGGGACATGCATTTAATCGTTCATAATTACTATTTACAAAATGTTTGTTTTGGGAGAGCTCTGTGAGTGGCCTCTTCTTGTCGCCCAAACAGTACCGCCAATGAGAACAAGTGCCAGGGCCGAAACCGGTCCGACTATGAGCCAAAACGTTGCCGAACTGTCTGTGGGAGAAGGAAGCTTTCGTTACATTCTTCAAAACGTAACATACGCTGACCCCTCAGCTTATTACTCCAGATTTGTCTAGGCTTTAGACCGCTGCTTGTAATAAACCACACAAGCCAATGCAACCCCTACAAGTATGAGCACTCCCACTACGATCCCTGCAGTCTTCCCCGCGCTACCTGCTGAAGAATGAAGGTAGTTGGTGAGTTAGGGTGGGGGAGGGGGTTGGGTTAGGGTTGTCAATGAGATCCATCAAAAATAGCAATAACGAGAACTTACTACTCCTATGGACGATGAAAACCTTGGTCGCGGATCCCAAATGGTTGGTGGCTGTGCAGTTGTAGGTGCCGGGAAGTAGGGGTGAGAGGGGCCTGAAGACACCCCTGGTCTCTGGAGACTTCAGATCGCTAGCAGGGGACAGCAAGCGGTAATAAGGCTGGGGGTTCCCATCAGAACTGCAGTTCAAGATGGGTTTACCATCCACTGCGAGGTCCAGGATCTCTTGTTGAGGACTGGTGAAGGATGGTGGATCTACAGGGAGTACAACGTTATAAAACACACAACCACCATGGCTGGTAGTAGAGCTCTTTGACAAATTAAAATGGGAAAAAGTTTAGAAATAGAAACAAACAAATGAATAGAAATAGAAATCTAACTAAAATCAAATTTTACAATTTCACCCATCTACAGTGTTTCTGAAGCATGTGACTTGAGAGACTCACAATGTACCACCATGTCAAATGGTTCTGACTTTATTGGAGACAATTCTGGGCCAGAAACTCCCAGATTCATTTGCACTTTGCATTGGATTTGGAGTCCATCATATTCCTTCTTGGCGGTTATCAGCAGAGAAAATGACTCATTCTGAGGCGTTGCACTATCGTTGTAACGCATCTCAGTCTTGATGATCTCAGTTCCTCTGTACCAGGTCAAAGAGAGGTTTCTCACTGGCGCAACGTTTCGGATGTCACACTGCAGCCGGTAAGTCCTACCGGCCTCCATGGGTCCAGTTAAATTTGGCTGGAAGATTGACACACTGTCCGGCATTTCTGAAAGCAAAACATAAAAAAATTGTGTATGTATGTATGTATGTATGTATGTATGTATGTATGTATGTATGTATGTATGTATATATATATATATATATATATATATATATACATATATATATATATATACATATACACACACACACACACACACACACACACACACACACACACACACACACACACACACACACACACACACACACACACACACACACACACACACACACACACACACACACACACACACACACGATAAAATGGCCATACAATTTGAAACAATGTTGTTGGGACAGGTAGCCTATATAAAGTTGTACTTACTGTAGACAGTGACTTTTAAATCCTGCACACATTGGATTTGATCAATGGTATTTATGTAGCATATTGGTTGTATTGACCACGTCTTAAGTGAAGCTAATGTCCATGTGACAAATTGTAATTTTCCTGTCAAGGCTGTGCCTCCTTCTGTGGCCTCCCATCCCATTCCTTCGAACTCGTCCAGCGATGTGCTGCAGTTTACGGAGACGGGGTCTCCGAACCTGACAATAACACTGCTAGGGCTCAGTTCGAGGGGACACGAACTGTTCCGAGATTGACCTACAGGTGGAATCAAAAGCTTTTTTCAAAACATATTGTATCACCGGACTACGATACATTGACGTGCCGCCGAGATCAAGTTATTCAAAGATTAAACAATGAAGCGTGATCCTTAACACGTAACGTTAGGTCGGTCCACTGCTGCGTAGTAGCCTACTACACTAAACTACACAGCCCTACATGCAAAAAACATTCGTTCCCTCTACGGATGTTTAATTAGCAGACATATCACAACAGCTACTTTAATCCCGCTAACCCATAGCAATCGTGCCCAACGTTGCTATTCCATCAATTTGACCTAAATATAAAAAAGTTCAACCCAGTGCTTACCTGAAACAAAAATAGCTACATCAAAAATAAGGAACCACGCACGTACACGCCACATGTTGTAAGCTGGCTACAGGTGGGTAGTAGACTGCATCACCTAAACACCACCAGACTACTTTGACAAAGGTCCGCTCACACTTTGCCTTTGCAACTGAGTCGGCGTGATGATATGTATTTCCAAAGAAGGCAGATCAGTCCAGCAGAGTATTTTTAAGATCCGGGCGGAGTTCGATGACGTCATCCGGTTTTCTGTTCAGAGATTTCCGCGATGGCTCAATTCACATTGTAGAAACATATACCTAAAAAATACAGTAAACGGTATGTTATTGTGTATGAGACGCATTGCCATGCACGGAGAGTAGTATAGCAAGAGTTCCTATAACAGCTTGATTCTTTATTATTTGTTCGTTCCATAACTTTAGAAGCTTTATATAGCCTAATAAAGGAAGAGAAGCGAACCGCGGTGATGTTGGTTTGACAAAACAAAGTAGGTAGTCGAAATTGGACGGAGTGGTTCGTTCTAATTAGTCTTGGTGTAAAGACACTCGGACAATATGTCACACTAGATCGCTGATATCCATATTGAAATAATATCAAGGACACCGTGTGGCACTCTGTGAAATAGCGGTGTATAATAGTCCAAAGTGTAAACAGGAATAATATGAAATAAATCGGCTCTCAGTGAGCTATTGAGAGGAGGAAGCACAAAAGGGGGAATATTGGTTGTAACGGTAATGGAAATCCCAGCCGCGACTGTATAGCGGAAAAGGGCAATAGCCTACAGGTTGAGACAAACCGGAAAAATGTTGCAACCTTTTTGGTTGACAAACCTTAATGCAAGACTCGACTTGGTATTCATGACTTGACTTAGACTTGAGACAGCTGACTCGAAATTACCTTTTAGAAATGTGCCTTTTTCGATATTTTGTGAAGTAACTTTTTATTAACATTTTATCTGTGTGGTGTAGTAGAAATAATTTACACCTATAGGTGGCGGTGGAGTTGCCTGAAATTGGACAATAATATCAAGGACACCGAGTGGCACTCTGTGAAATAGCGGTGTATAATAGTCCAAAGTGTAAACAGGAATAATATGAAATAAATCGGCTCTCAGTGAGCTATTGAGAGGAGGGAGCACAAAAGGGGGAATATTGGTTGTAACGGTAATGGAAATCCCAGCCGCGACTGTATAGCGGAAAAGGGCAATACAGGTTGAGACAAACCGGAAAAATGTTGCAACCTTTTTGGTTGACAAACCTTAATGCAAGACTCGACTTGGTATTCATGACTTGACTTAGACTTGAGACAGCTGACTCGAAATTACCTTTTAGAAATGTGCCTTTTTCGATATTTTGTGAAGTAACTTTTTATTAACATTTTATCTGTGTGGTGTAGTAGAAATAATTTACACCTATAGGTGGCGGTGGAGTTGCCTGAAATTGGACACCGCCACAGAGGTGCTTGTAGGTTAAGAGACCAAAGCAATTTAATGATTAGTGTTTAGTATATGATTAGTATATCTCTAACAAGTACAATATCAGCAATATCAATATATCAAGCAGTATTGACTGGCTGAAAAATAACAATAAAGCCAATAGCAAAAAGTGTAATCGTCAAACATTTTACAAAAAGTCACAAAAATATATTCACAGCAGTATACGCAAAAAAGAGTAGCCTAGCTCTTCCTTCTTCATACAGTTATCATTTACCAAAATACCTGGTTATATAGTCATTGATAGGCTCAATGTTTGTGGTTGTGCTCGGTTTTCCAGAAATCTTTATATCATTTATTTCAGACATAATGTAAATCACATCAGATTTAAGATATTTAAATATAACGGCCTACATACTCATTTTTGCGACAACAACGCGCTAGGCATTAGCAACATTTTCCCATTCTTCCCTACCCTAAAGTCTAATTCCGGCGAAAATTAAACCCAGGGTATTTTTCGGCATTAAAACCCATAAAATAAGCCCCCCAGACATTTTTTTTCGTTGATAATAGAGTATAGACGGAGTATTTGTTGGCGCCTCTATTAAATTATTAACGGTAGCCGGTAACGAGTGGACTTCCTGGAAACACAACCTACCGGTAAGGCATAGACTTGGAAAACAGTCTTTTTTAATATACTCCCGGTACGCTAACTAACTTGTTGATGCTCCGTTTTATGTGTAGGGACCCTAATCATGCTACTGCAGAGGTTTGGTGCTATTTTTAGCAATATGGTTAAAAAACACAGATTTGGAAGCGTTCGCTGTGCCCCTAGCCAACAACTTGGAAGCCATTTGTGCTGTTGCACTGCTCAGGGCCACTTTGGGCAAACGCTTTACTCTATTATCAACGGGGAAAAAAGTGTCTGGAGTGCTTATTTTATGGGTTTTCATGCCGAAAAAGAACCTGGGTTAAATTTTCGCCGGAATTACACTTTAAAGCTATACTGTACGATGTGAGAGAGCTAGCATGATTTGAAATTAGCTTCTCTTCGGAGTTCCGTTTAACTCCTCCCCCACCCTTCACGACTGCCCCAACCTATGGCAAGCCGAGTGTGCCACAATTCGACTTCAATTAAACGCGTTCTGAAACGCCAGCACGCGTGCCCCGAACGCGTTTTGGTTTTCCAGAACGCGTTCCGGCGTTTCAGCGCGCGCGCCCAGAACGCGTTCCGGCGTTTCAGCGCGCGCGCCCAGCGTTTCAGCGCGCGCGCCCAGCGTTTCAGCGCGCGCGCCCAGAACGCGTTCTGGCATTTCAGCGCGCGCGCCAAGAACGCGTTCCGGCATTTCTGCGCGCGCGCTCAGAACGCATATTAGCATATTAACAGCACGCGTGCTGTTAATATGCTAATGCGCTCCTCCCCTCAATTTTCTCAGCCAATAGATTTGAGCCGTTTTCACCTAATCATATGCTAGGGCAAACACACAGACAACATCAGTCGAGACCAGAGCTCTTCTTTCGCGAATCTTTTCTGTTGTGTCGTTCTTAAAGTCGAAAGATGTTAAGATGTTTCAAATTAGGTGGTTAATGTGGAGGTGGTGAACACTACAAGTACATACACTTTGACTATACACTATCTAAGCTACTTGACCGAACATTGTGTATGGTAAGTGCCGTGGCAACTATGATAACATAATTAAAAAATACTTTTATTTATAGCGTATCGTTTATTACATTTATTTATTACAGCATTACATGAGTCAGCTTATTCGTCTTCTGAGTACAATAAAAACAATAAAAGAGTTCAGAAGTTAGAGTTAAAATTCCATTAGAAGTAAATAAGTCCGTCTGAAGTATTAACATGCAGTTGCAGGTTTTAGCCTGTACGTGGTAGTAGCCTATAAGACGAGGTATAATTCACTTCATCAGTTGGAATGAGACAGATAGAAAAAACTATATATATATATATATATATATATATATATATATATATATATATATATATATATATAATATAGGGAGGTGAGGAGATAGATACTACTACAACTGATACTATTGGTAACCAACTGGTAGGTATTGGTACCCAACAGACCAAGCCCTTTAGGAAGACTTCCATCCTGCTCCTGTCACATTACATAAATAGTTGGTGTATAGCCTATATAAATGCAGAAAATATTGCAGCCAAAATTGCCCCCAAAATATTCACAACATTTACCATTTAACCATCCCTTTTCACATTAAACTGGCCTCTACTCTTGATACATTTGTAACTCACCTACAAACTCACTCATAGCCTTTAATTTAGTGAAACGTTTTGGTCACCTATTTCCTATTTCTTTTTCACTGTGTCTACACGTCAGGTCATGGTGAGGCATATATTAATCATATATTTATATTAGTTAGTTAGTATGTTATTACTATATTGTTATTAAGTGAACATCAGTCCATGTGTTACAAACAAACAGCAGAAATCAAATGTGTTTGCCCTAGCATATGATTAGGTGAAAACGGCTCAAATCTATTGGCTGAGAAAATTGAGGGGAGGAGCGCATTAGCATATTAACAGCACGCGTGCTGTTAATATGCTAATATGCGTTCTGAGCGCGCGCGCAGAAATGCCGGAACGCGTTCTTGGCGCGCGCGCTGAAATGCCAGAACGCGTTCTGGGCGCGCGCGCTGAAACGCTGGGCGCGCGCGCTGAAACGCCGGAACGCGTTCTGGGCGCGCGCGCTGAAACGCCGGAACGCGTTCTGGAAAACCAAAACGCGTTCTGGGCACGCGTGCTGGCGTTTCAGAACGCGTTTAATTGAAGTCGAATTGTGGCACACTCGGCTTGCCATACGTTCCGGCATTTCTGCGCGCGCGCTCAGAACGCATATTAGCATATTAACAGCACGCGTGCTGTTAATATGCTAATGCACTCCTCCCCTCAATTTTCTCAGCCAATAGATTTGAGCCGTTTTCACCCAATCATATGCTAGGGCAAACACACAGACAACATCAGTCGAGACCAGAGCTCTTCTTTCGCGAATCAGTTTCTCTCACTCCTAATCAGGAGATTGTCGGCAGGTGCTGGTTGGACCGGGACCGCAGTGTATAGAGCCTGCCCAGACAGGCTTCTCCCTCCTCCCGGCATTTGATTTCTGCTGTTTGTTTGTAACACATGGACTGATGTTCACTTAATAACAATATAGTAATAACATACTAACTAACTAATATAAATATATGATTAATATATTCCTCACCATGACCTGACGTGTAGACACTGTGAAAAAGAAATAGGAAAAAGGTGACCAAAACGTTTCACTAAATTAAAGGCTATGAGTGAGTTTGTAGGTGAGTTACAAATGTATCAAGAGTAGAGGCCAGTTTAATGTGAAAAGGGATGGTTAAATGGTAAATGTTGTGAATATTTTGGGGGCAATTTTGGCTGCAATATTTTCTGCATTTATATAGGCTATACACCAACTATTTATGTAATGTGACAGGAGCAGGATGGAAGTCTTCCTAAAGGGCTTGGTCTGTTGGGTACCAATACCTACCAGTTGGTTACCAATAGTATCAGTTGTAGTAGTATCCATCTCCTCACCTCCCTATATTATATATATATATATATATATATATATATATATATATATATATATATATATATATATAGTTTTTTCTATCTGTCTCATTCCAACTGATGAAGTGAATTATACCTCGTCTTATAGGCTACTACCACGTACAGGCTGAAACCTGCAACTGCATGTTAATACTTCAGACGGACTTACTTCTAATGGAATTTTAACTCTAACTTCTGAACTCTTTTATTGTTTTTATTGTACTCAGAAGACGAATAAGCTGACTCATGTAATGCTGTAATAAATAAATGTAATAAACGATACGCTATAAATAAAAGTATTTTTTAATTATGTTATCATAGTTGCCACGGCACTTACCATACACAATGTTCGGTCAAGTAGCTTAGATAGTGTATAGTCAAAGTGTATGTACATGTAGTGTTCACCACCTCCACATTAACCACCTAATTTGAAACATCTTAACATCTTTCGACTTTAAGAACGACACAACAGAAAAGATTCGCGAAAGAAGAGCTCTGGTCTCGACTGATGTTGTCTGTGTGTTTGCCCTAGCATATGATTAGGTGAAAACGGCTCAAATCTATTGGCTGAGAAAATTGAGGGGAGGAGCACATTAGCATATTAACAGCACGCGTGCTGTTAATATGCTAATATGCGTTCTGAGCGCGCGCGCAGAAATGCCGGAACGCGTTCTTGGCGCGCGCGCTGAAATGCCAGAACGCGTTCTGGGCGCGCGCGCTGAAACGCTGGACGCGCGCGCTGAAACGCCGGAACGCGTTCTGGGCACGCGTGCTGGCGTTTCAGAACGCGTTTAATTGAAGTCGAATTGTGGCACACTCGGCTTGCCATACACAGAGCCGTGCACGAGCGCTAATGCTGCTTACGGCTTACTTCAACGGCAACCATTGCGTCACTTTTCAGGCCATTCAACTCCCTCAGCTGTCGCCATCGCTGAAAAGCGAATCCAATATTTATTCTCGTTTTTCCTCGAGCATTTTCTTACTTTTTTTTTGTTGCTGCCTTTTCATTTTCTGTCTTTCTTTTTCTTGCCTTTTTAAAAGGATGAACCGGGGCAAGTAACGGTGGCAGTGGTAACTTCTGTTGTTTCTCTTCCATTGTGTAAATGTTGTAGGCTCACTAGGTCTAGTCCACTGTCATGAACTACTATGACAACAACGCTTTCTTTGCCCTCCGTGAACGCGCTCAGGCCGGCTCAGGCTCGTACACAGAGGGGAGAGAACGCGCAGGCTTGTGATTGGTTCTTTATATTCGGGTACAATGTCTCCGATTGGTAAGCATTTTAACAGGTTTATAGCAGATACAGAATTCGTTTTTTTTTCGCTTCTTTTTCATTGCCCATAAGTTATTTATTGCTGTCAGGATGTAAAAACCAATTTCAACAACATATTAAAAAGTGCATATCACTGAAAATCGTACAATATGCCTTTAACTGCTTTATTCATAAAATATACTGTATATAGCATAGACTAGACTGTTTCTTTAAATTACATACATATAAGGTCCCTTGATTTATCTGACTAATTACATTACTTAGCTTGCAGTCCAATTGATAGAACATTTACATATATTTTTCATATCAATTTAATAAAAATAAAAAAAATACTCACATAACCTAAAAAAATATACAACAGGTTTATAGCAGAATACCCTGCAATACCAGACAATTATGCAGGCAACAACAGGACTCAGAAGTCCAAAAAGTCAAGAACAGCACATTGAATAAAGGGACCAGGCACTTAGACCACCAATAATGCACAGTGTTTGGCTTCTTAGCATAGTGATGGAAACATGGTTCTCTGAAACTTAGGCAAATTTTAACCATAATAATGACGCTGGTATGAATCATATTTGCAATGATTCATTGCTGCCCTTTAGCAGAGAAGTAGGCAGGCAATAGAACAGTGCACTCTTTGTTGGTTTAATCTAACAGCAATCTTAGAAAAACACACCTTCTGATTGTTCATAACAAACGTTTGAACTATTGAAAGTTGTGGATTGGAGCTGCCAACTATCACAATCATATAAAATAAAATAAAGATTTCCTTCAGTTATTCCCTTTGAGATCATTTCCCATTACTACTTTGAGAAACGCGACGATCCAGTAGTATATACGATTGTCTTGGATTAGAAGAGGCTTTTGTTCGTGGTATTCATAAAACTCAACTAAAGTTGTAGGGGGACCCCTATAAGACAATACATCATGAAGCTTGCTGGAAGCATGCTTCTGAGACAGGGTTTAAAATCAACATCCAGCGTCGGCCAGTTGTGGCTGACAAGTGGCACCTGTTACTCAAAACCACTAACATCTCCAGTGGCAGAAGGAGAACATCATTCAGAGCGGTTCAATGCGAGGAGGTACACATCTTGTACTAACGCTCGGACAGACCTGTGTCTATTAAGGCTAGGGCAGCTTGGTCATAGGAAGCTGCGAGTCCCAGCTGTTGTGTGCTACGTTGCCGTTCAGAACGCTGGGTTTGGGGTTCTTGAGACTGTAGCGGCGCATCTTGGTGTTCTTGTAGTAGATGGAGTAGAAGAAAATAAAGACGGCCGAGATTATGAGAACCGTTGCGGCCACAAAGCCGGCTATGAGGGGCAGATAGTCCTCTGGGATGAGAGAGATGAAAAACGTACCGTTAATGTGAATTCAACGGATGAGAACTAGTATTACACCAGGTGTTATGTTGATTAGCCACCACAAGTCATTTCCCAATCCACCCGATATTGACGTCACAAGATCAATGCAGCGGCCTACCCAGTCGATTATATATTATAGATTATAATAATTGTTAAATGTATCTAGTAATCCTATATCTATATTCATTATCCATTCATATTTTAAACATTGTGTTTCATGATCACCTTCGTCATTCTTCGTCCTGACATTGAGTAAGCATGGTCTCACCTTTCATCACCACCTCCACTTCTTCGAGGCTGTAACCCACCACATTAGTGGCGTTGCAGGTCCAGACGCCTGCTTCTGTGGCTGTAAGGTTTCCACCGGATACATGGACACCTTTTGCTGAGTACCAGTGGATGTCGGCTACTGGTCTGCCGTCGGCCTCACACACAAGGTCCACTGGGTATCCCTTGAAGACTGGAACCTTTGACTCTGGTTTTTTGTTAATGATAGGCCTGTCTGGAAAGAGAGAGAGAGAGAGAGAGAGAGAGAGAGAGAGAGAGAGAGAGAGAGAGAGAGAGAGAGAGAGAGAGAGAGAGAGAGAGAGAGAGAGAGAGAGAGAGAGAGAACTAAATATTAGGGCATGTGAAGATAATCTAATCCAACAACATCAAAAGGAGACAACATACGCATGAATTTCAAGAATATAATAAGCATGAACTAGGAGCATGCTTATCAAAAAGTATGCTTTTTCAAAACCTTGCTTGCACTCACAGTCGCACTCACAGCCGCACACACACACACACACACAAACATCCTCCACATTGCAGAACTCACAGTGTACGCTGAGGTTGAGGCGGTGGAACATCATTGGTGGAGGAGGTTGTTGTTCAAGGGCCAACTGCGCCTCACACCTGAACTGAGCTCCGTCCTGGTTCCTTCCCAAGCGGACCGTGATGGTGGAGGACACGTTCACAGGGGACCTGATCCCCTTGATGTCACATTCCACCTTGTTCTGGTGGGGGCAGCCGGTCACCCGAAGGCTGCCTGGACGCAGAGAGACGGGGAACAGACCTTATATTGACTTGCACACACATTCAGTCGATTGGCAGACTTACAAGTGAGTCTGAGGTCAATCAACACATGTAATCAAATTTGGGGTAGCTAAAAAAATAAGAATGTTCTTCACAAACTGGTTCACATTTTTAAGTTTGTGATAGCTTTTAAAAAATATTAAGAATTTCATGAAAGTGTGGGTAACAAAATATATCATTTTGTAGCTCATCCCAATGCATCCAAATCCTTGTTTATGCGGCACTTCGCCGATTAAGCACATTGAGGCCCTGGTTCCGGCAGTGAGAACGAGTTTTTCAAGAATTTTGTTTGCAACTTTCCATTACAATCTGGGTAATTAGATTAAATGAACAATTGGTACCACTCTTGAGTCACGTTTTGCGTCACTTATTGTACCTCATCGCTGGGAAAAATTAAGAGGATCTTAACTTTGAGCTGTTTCAGCAATCAAAAACAAATACGCCGGTACCACTTTCCTAGTCTCCAGCCCCGAACACTTTGTAGCCCAGTCACTGCCTGCGAAATATCAGCAAACTCACAAGACTCACTTGGTTGTGTTTGGGAGACTCCCCTCTGTGGTGCACACCTTGCTGTTGCCTTGGTTGTATCGCTGTTAGACTCTGCAGATTGCACTGGCTTTTTTATGTCTTTTTTATTGAGTGTATATACACTATGTAGTGAAAATCTTCATCATTCTGCCAACCCATGATGTAGAACACTGATGCAAAACGTGTTATTGCTGGCCCCAATTGTAAGCTAAATTTAATGACACTGATTACATTGGAATGTTGCATCAAACTCCTTCAAACCTAAGCTTGGCTGATACAACCCCTGACCGATGTCACCTACCCTGGTCCTTGAGGAGGTCATCGCCCTGGTACCACCTCACGGTGAGGTTTTGCACAGGAGCAACGTTGACAATGTCACACTGTAGCTTGTACTCTTTGTCCGCTAACATAGGACCTGTGTGTCCCAAGGGATGGATCAACACCTGGTCTGCCGTTTCTAGGGAAGCAATGGGATCCGCATCAAGCACATTAAAAACGGACGCTCTGTTATTACTTCACTCTCCTTATGAATAGCATGGTGAGTAGCATTCTTTAAATCCCTTCGTACTCAACTTGTTCAGCAACCCTTACAACCCAAAACATTTTCCCGACATCCGCAGAGGCCGCTCCATGAGACAATACTAACTAAACATCAAAAGAGGTTGGGTAAGCATGCGCGCACCTTTCACCAGCACAGTGACCTCCACTGCACGGGAGATGTAACCCACCACATTAGTGGCGTTGCAGGTCCAGACGCCTGCTTCCGTGACTGTAAGGTTTCCACCGGATACACGGACGCCTTTTGCTGAGACCCAGTGGATGTTTGGTGCTGGTCTGCCGTCGGCCTCACACACCAGCTCCGTTGGGTGTCCCTTGAAGACTTGTAATCTTAACGGTAGTTTGGTGCTGTTAATGATAGGCTCGTCTGGAAAGAGAAAGAGAGAGAGCGAGAGAGGGAGAGAACCGACTAAATATTAGGGCATGTGAAGACAATCTAATCCAACAACATCAAAAAGAGACAACGTAGTGAACGTACGCATGAATTTGAAGCATATAATAAGCATGAACTAGGAGTATGCTTATCAAAACCTTGCTTCCACTCACAGCCGCACACACACACACACATACGCACACACACACAACCTCAACATTGCAGAAGAGATAGAGAGAGAGAGAGAGAAAGAGAGAGATATTAGGGCATGTGATAATCTTATCATAAGATATCAAAACGAGACAATATACGGCATGATTATGTAGCACATAATAATGATAAACCTTTAGTATGCGCACGCACGCATAAAAACCATCAACACTGCAGTACTCACAATGAACACTGAGGCTGAGAACGTTGGAATTCGTTGGTGGAGGAGGTTGTTCTTCAAGGGCCAACTGGGCCTCACACCTGAACTGAGCTCCGTCCGGATTCCTTCCCAAGCGGACCTTGATGGTGGAGGACACGTTCACAGGGGACCTGATCACCTGGTTGTCACATTCCACCTTGTTCTGATGGGGGCAGCCGGTCACCCGAAGGCTGCCTGGACACAGAGAGACGGGGAACAGACCTTATATTGACTTGCACACACATTCAGTCGATTGGCAGACTTACAAGTGAGTCTGATGTCTATCAACACGCGCAATCAAAATTGCAGAGTAGCTATACAACCTGCACAACACAAAAATCGCAGAGTAGAGATTTTTGGATAATATCGGAAAAAGGTATTTTTATGTTGAGATCTTATATAACATGATAATATTTAGTTCATACATTTATCATTGGCATTTTATTGTAATGCATTTTTAATGATACTAAGCATCTCTCTTTCTGTTGTTGTCAACAGCCAAATTTCCCCGCCTGGGGATCAATAATCGTACTATTTTCACTGAAACAATATTGGTTACACTTATAAGGGCTCAGTTTGGCTGCTGATACAACCCCTGACCGATGTCACCTACCCTTGTCCTTGAGGAGGTCATCGCCCTGGTACCACCTCACGGTGAGGTTTTGCACAGGAGCAACGTTGACGATGTCACACTGCAGCTGGTACTCTTCGTCCGCTAACATAGGACCTGTGTGGTTTATTGAATGGATCGACACACTGTCTGCTGTTTCTAGGGAAGCAATGGGATACGCAGCAAGCATGTTAAAACGACAGACTTGTGCTCCCTTGTCAATTTTATATAGGCTCTTGTTAGCTATTAAGTTAATGCTTGATAGGACAAAAAAAAAGCAATCCTTCATCTTCTATCATACTTACTGTAAAATGTTACATCGAAAGGTTTACTGCACTTTCCGATTCCGGAAAAGGTTCCAATACATTCGGCCCTCGGATCCCAAACTAGAACTTTGTCAAGGAACAACCGAGGGCCAGTAACAATCTGATGATCGACTCGCCAGTTGAGGGCAATCACATTTCTTGATGCATCTTCGTTACTATTCTTGCATAACACTGATGTTTGGTTTCCATATGGCATCACCAATCTCTCCGGAGTAATTGTAATAGGGCATTGGGAGTTGGCACCTGAAGAGTAGAATAAAGGAAAGGATAATTAGTGTTTTCCTTTCTTTTACCAAAAAACCTCAGTCATTCGATGCTGCATATTTCTTTTACAAAGCTGTTGAAAGGAGTAATGTAGCATACACGGATGGCGTCATTCAGGAAGGATACCCCTCCTACTCAAGAAAATGGGCACTTGTATGATGATTTCTTTGTAATTTAAAACAATGTATCTCACCGATAACGTAATGGTTAAGCATTGTGGTCAAGCCGATCGTTTTATTATTGTTAACTTACTGATCAACATGATTTCCTTATTGAGTGTGTTGATTTACCAAATGTAAAAGGTCGACTCTACATGTCTAGGGAGCCGCTACTTTTAGAGGCGAGTGAAGTGTTGAGGCCAAAGTTGACCATCGGCTACTTCGTAGGGCTATCATGATCTCATAAAATCGTTTAAATTGTGTCACCTTAAAGAAAATAATACTCACTTGACCTAGACATGGTATTGGAAATTGACAGCAATTCCAACGTGAAAACGATTGAAAGAAGACGAATACAGTGCAAATCTTCCATTGGGAAAACTTGAGAAGCTCGATGCTTCCCTCCCGTTATGGCTTGTCTTCTTAAATATTAATTTAAACTAGGGCTACAGTCGACAGCGCCAACTAAACTAAGAGCTATACGTTCGCATTCAATCGCTAGAGGAGTTATGCCAAGTATAACCTAGTTCCCTGGCGTCTTCATCTCACTTAGGGACGCCTGAACGGGACAATCACAATGAGCGTTATTGGCTACAAAGAGGGCGGGACTTTCAGTTACATGGGTTTACTGGCCAGAGGCGAGGGACGCGAGGGATATCCGTTTGCATTCATTTCGGAGTTATCTTTGTCAAAATGTTCGTCCCAACTAAATAGTTATGATCATTGAAATGATCTACCTCTTATCATGTTCTTATCATTCTCGATATGCTCGGACGATTGACTGACGTACACTGCTCATAGGACGTGAATAAAACGGAAATTGAATTTTGGTAGACCGGGGTAACGTTACATTTCAGGATTGTCTCTCAGACTTTGCCAAGTATCACAGTATAGGAAGCGACCCTCCCCCCGAAAACCAGCGTCACCACCCGGGTCTATAAATATGACTGATACTAAACAGCATATTAAGTGAGTGTTGCCATATATGATGCGAACGGATGTCAGTCTTACTGAGGATTTCAGCATCCTCAGTAAGAAATTGTTTAAGTAGCATAGTATCATGAAACCACAACAATCCCATCAACCGGTACAAATTTGACTTTAACTTTTAAGGCAACGTAATGCCTACAAATTGAAATTGATATACAGCTACAAATGTTATACAATATACTATACACTATAATTATGCAAGAAATTTTAAAGCAATATGTAATTCAAAAATGTTCTGTCTGCTTGTTATGATCTTGGGCTTACCTTTAACAGTGACTCTAGCCATCTTAGATATATTTTTCAGGTCATTGGCCACGATGCAGGTGTAGTTGCCAATGTTGACATCGGTGGTCTTGTTAATGTGCAGATGGGAACCCCCAGGTACATCCATCACTTGTACGTTTCCAGTCTTGTAGTAATCCCAGTGATATGTCGCCGCTGGTTGGGCATCGGAGAAGCACTTCAGTGTGCTCGACGAACCAACTTCCAGTTCAGTGTCTTCCAGCTGAGTGATCTTTTCTGGAGGATCTGAAACCCACAGCATCAGGGAATATGTCAACGCCGATAAGATGCACTGTCAACCTGAATTTTGGTTAAATTACTAAAAAATAAAACAAGAATGAATTCACCCTAAGTCTTTATTGCTGTTACCAGTTTTTAATAACGCAATTATAATCAAATCAGCAACATGAAAAAAAATATAGATAAATCAAGCATATGAAATAATATGTAGTGCATGAATAACCACACTTACATCTAATTCTAAGTGAAAGCCCCTGGGAGGTCTGACGTTTCTGGGGTCCAGAGGGTCCCAGGTTAAAGTTCACTTGACACCTGATTTGGAGTGTGTCATCCTCTCTTCTGGGTTCATAGGAGAAGAGCGACGTCACGTCTCTGGGTTTCTTCGTGTCATTCAAGTCCTTCAAGCCATTCAAATGATGATTGGGCAGCACAGTCCTATTTCCTATGAGCCACGTCACACTGATGTTTTCAGCAGGAGCCACATCGTTGACGTCGCAGCGAAACACACGCAGGATTCCCTCATCCAGTTCGCCTGCATCCGAGCCGCCTTCAGTGTCCGTGATGGTCACATTCTGTGGGTATTCTGTTGAATTAAAATAAACAGGAGTTTATGGTGAAAGAACGAATGCAAATGATGGGTTCGGTCCATTGTTACAACGTGTGTAGGAAAGGGACTTACTGTATACAGTGATGGGTATGGATTTTACACACTGTTCAACAGTGCAATTACTGCAGAGAAAATGGTTAACGAAGCACCCTGCCACAATTTCCCAGGCGTCCACCTGTTTAATAGACCAGGTAACAGTTTTGGTTCCGTCAGACTTTTCTCCGTATGCGGCCTCCACACCGAGCGATTCCGCCGTCGGAGTGAGGGCACAGCAGAGGACTGAGAAAGAGCCCCCATAAGGCACCACAACTTCAGGCGGCTCAATCTCCAGCGGACAGGAGGAGGCATGTAGACCTGAGAGGAGGTTAGAGTTGGGGATACAATGGCATTTATTAACTGCCTCACTTGACTGTTTGCTTGATACTGGTTTTCCATGTGCTGCAGCTGCAGGCAAATGTGAATATGAATGAAAGGAAATTGCAGGGTGAAAAGATTTTGGAATCCTGTTTTGAACAGTGGTTGATTGGTATGTCGTTTGGGACCAAGACTATACCATGATACAGAAGAACCTCTGAGGGGAGATCCCACAGAGTCTGGCCCGAGAACTTCAAATTTTTAATCCATTCAGATTGTAGTTTAATCCAAAATATCATGGGATTTGATGACCTAATCATGTCCCATGATGAGCTCATGTCTGGGCGAACGGGACATCACACTTTAGATTAACCTAAAGTCTGATTTGAGACAAATGTCTATGTAAATTAGATGTGTAGAGTTACATATGACTGAACACAATCACAAACATGCTGTGACATTAGCTATGGTAGGCCCTTACATTTAACACGATTTCATTCAATGCTGCTCAGGTGTTTTGAACAGGTTCCACTATTGTAATGGAATTTAAACAGAATAAGGCTACGTTGGTATATAGGTAATAAGCTATGTAAAGACAAAGTAACTGATAACTTCGACTACAGTTATTAAATTATTATTTACTAGGCCTACATATAGGCTACATTAAAACAAATTAAACTGTTGATTTTACTTGTGATACAGGCATATGCTTAGGGCTATGGCCACAGTCGTAGCCAATAAGAGGGCATAAACGTGACTTATATTGCCCTCTTTAGGTCTTTAAGTTCCTGGCTACTATATGTCAGCTTCTGCCGCTCAACCCTAGAATCTCATCTCATCCAGAAAGTCGATGGGTATTTCTAAGTGCAATGGACGCCAGTTTGAAAGCAGAGACGTTTTAAACTCATTATGGAGCGCAACGGGGTTTGATTTATGTCTGCATTTGAATGTCTAATGTTTACATTTTAACGCAGAAAAAGACCAGCCAGAACAATTTAAACATGAGCGAATTGCGCACATCCCTTTTCAACATGGATGTCAATCGTTTTTCGAGAATTAATGACGATCACTTGATAACATTTAAAAGTAGCATAGGCTTTACTCCCCCCCCCAAAAAAAATATACGCTATATTAAGTTGATAAAGTGTGTCGACATGTGGTTGCCTAAATATTCGACTCTTGACAAAATGCTTGGTAACGCTATATGACGTTGACTAGCCTGCAAAATAAAATGCAATAGGCAATGTTAACCTGTTTTTAAGGGAAAATAAAATAATAGGATAAATATCTACCTGTCAGGTTGAGCAACAGCGCTGCCAATAGCGCAACACGTTCCCCGACTCTCATTTGATTAGTCCAGAATGCGCCGATACATATATAAATGTGTTATCCACAGATGATGTCCCTACGTCCAGCCCAGCAACTCTTGGAAAACTGACCCTTGATTAATAGTCTACGCTGTTTAACCTTTGCTGATACAACTCAACTGCCGGCGGGAATTAACGTTAAGGAAACCCCCGCATATAGTCATACTTCTGTAGAAAATGAAAGCCCACTCTTCCACTCCCTTTCCCCTCTCTCTCTCTCTCTCTCTCTCTCTCTCTCTCTCTCTCTCTCTCTCTCTCTCTCTCTCTCTCTCTCTCTCTCTCTCTCTCTCACACACACACACACACACACACACACACACACACACACACACACACACACACACACACACACACACACACACACACACACACACACACACACACACACACACACACACACACACACACACACACACACACACACACACACACACAATAGCAGCGTCCCGGAAGACACCGCCTAAGATTTTTGATTCAGTTCTGATAAAATATGCACATTCCTATTTACTAGTGTTTATAGTGGTAGGCCGCTTGAGTTTTTCAGTTGATTAGAAAAAAATAATAAAAGTATAATTTTCATGAAAACTATTTCATTAGGTTTCAATCAAAGGTTATTAGGACAGTATACATCAGTGAAGATATAGCCTACAGTAGGCAAGTCTTGCTGTATATCATCAAGGAAGGAACAGATAAAATGACTCAAAGTCAACATGCCACTAGGCTGTGTGTTGGAGTAAGCTCAATGAATGGTCAGGACCACACAAAAACATGATACCAGAGACCCCGATGTGAAACACTCACGCACTGGGATTTGCTGACCAGATGACTTTTCACACACACACACACACACACACACACACACACACACACACACACACACACACACACACACACACACACACACACACACACACACACACACACACACACACACACACACACACACACACACACACACACACACACACAAATTCCAACCCCCCCCCCACACACACACACTCCCCCACTTCTTCCCACACACAAACAGAGACACACACACACATTCCTATGCACACAAACTCCCCAATTCCTTCACACACACACACGCACGCAGGCACGCACGCACGTACACACACACACACACACACACACACACACACAAACACAAACTATACATGCATATACCGTCACGCACAGTCTCTGCCCGACTCACTACCAAGACTACTACAACAGAGTACTACACTATAGTAACAATACTACAATATGTCTGTTGTTCGTGTTCAACAGTGTACTGGGTAAGGTAACTGTCATGTGATCATGGAGAATAGATTACCCCCACAGAGGTCCCTCTCTCTTCACAGATTCCTCTTGTGACTTTCTTAGCAATAACTCTCCACAGCTTAGAAATCCTTAAATAGCAATGACTCCCAATGACACGGGAAGCAGGATATAATGTTTCCTTGATCACATTTGTCAGATTACCGAGTGAAAACGAAACTCAAATCTGTAAATTTTACCCTGACCTGCCTGGCTTATAATATGACAAATATTATCCAGGGATGTATCTAACACAACAAACGCAATATTGTCGTCATACTTTCTTTGTAAGTCTATATATTTTAATATAACACATGTTTGCGGCTCTCAGAGATATACATGTATGTAAAACCGGACCATTTTACCAATAAAGACAAAGACCCAGGCGGTGTGTCATCAGGATTTATGCTTTTGGTGTAATATAGATATGCAGCATTTGATGTGTCGAAGGAAAATGATGTAAGATAGCAAACAGGACACTATCACTCTCAGGACTGGAAACCGACAAAAAGTCTTCACCAACAGGAAGAGTGTACTTAATATGTCCCTCTGGCGGCGGCAGATGACGGGCGGTAATGTAGTACCTTTGCCTGCGCAGCATATTGTCCTCTTGTTCATATCCTGTTTGGACATACCTTTGGATGGCGCATACCTCACTCTCTCTGGGAAGCTTCTTTTTTGGAAAACTGTGAGTCAACCTTTGTTTGGTTGATTCATTAACCTTTAGGCATCGGTTTAGAATAGTTTGTTTTCCAAATAGGTCCCCCTACCTCCCCAAACCCCCTACACCACCTCCACCACCACCACCACCACCACCACCACCACTTCCCTCTTATCTTAACCCTTACCCTAATTCTGATGTTGCTGTTCATGTCAATAAACTTCCCCAATGTCTTTTTTCTTTTGCGACCTCTTTCTATTTACCAATACTGGAGATCCCCTGATCCCCGAAAAGCTTTCTCTTTCTCTTACACCACCACGGGGTAATGTTGGAGAAAGGGAAAGCTTTCCGGGAAACAGGCCCCTGTTGCTCTGATCTGGAGATAAGCCAGAATGTTTCCCTGAACACAGCCGGCCCTCCCGCTCGTAGGAGGGCACCCACGGCTCCTAGTTTGTATTGCACCTACGTTGCAGACGAGGGAAGTGCAGTGAATCACAAGTTTGACTCCATGTTCTCCATGATTCAACCTCAATGTTATGAAATGGAAGAAAAATGTAATTTCAATGTAAAAATGACAAATTCAATGTGAAGGTTTAGGTTGATTAGTTATATTCCTGTTCATTTAGTTACTTCTTTTTTTTGCCGAACAATAATAATCCAATCAAATTATGTGCAGGACTGAAGCAAGGGGGCAACATCAAGAACAATGGCATAAAATGCAATGTTAAATGTGTGTTAAATATGCACTTATATAACATATAACACTTAATCAACTCATATGATTAGAAATGTGAAAAAATAAAGCTTGATGTCTTTCTGTGGAATGAACTCATGTTAACAGAGAAAATTCCAAGGATGGGATATTGACTTTGGGAAGGAGTTAAGGATGATGTAATGCATTAGGGATTTTGAAGAAATGTCTAGAGGTCGGTCAAAGACTTCAGTGTGTATGTGTTGGAGCTATCTCAGATACACACACACACGCACACACACACACACACACACACAAACACACACACATGCACACCCGCACACACACGTGCACACACACGCACACACACGCACACACATGCACACACAAACACACACACACACACACACACACACACACACACACACACACACACACACACACACACACACACACACACACACACACACACACACACACACACACACACACACACACACGTATACATAAACAACAATGACCACAGACACACGCAAACACACAGACCCCCACCATAGTTTTTTCTAATAAGTATACGTTGCCTGGTTATCTGCTTTGTATTACATACAGATAGAGCTTTCCAGGGATTCCTTCTTATAAAAATTACCCCACACACAATAACATTTCAGTGGCCCTTTCTTAGTAAATAGAGGTGTACTTAAGTGTGATTACATGAGAATAATTTGTTTGACAGTGCAGTAATTAATACCCTGTTTTCAGGAGCTTAGGGACCCACAGGCAGAGGGGTAGAGGCTGATACAGCTACTGCCGCCACCTGGCAGTGGTATGGTGCCATGGATGCTGCACTCCAGAGGCAGCACTCATCAGTCCGCCCCTGGTTGTTGCAGCAAACATGACTGCCACCACAGCTGGAGTAGTAAGCACACCGGCTTCTACCTCCTCTGCTGAGGAAGCCTGGCGAAGCAGCAGCGGAAAGAGACCCAGAGACAATCTGCTGGAGCTTTTGAGGGAGCAGGGAGAAAGGGAAGAGGAGATTGAGAGAGAGGCAGGGGCGACAGAGGAGGAGAGGGAAAGGGCGGCAGCAGTAAGGGCTGAACGGTACCTGTTCCTGTTTTAGCAATTCATTGTAAATAAATCGAATTCTAATTCATCCGCTCATTCTTTATAGTGTAACAGTGTTTTTTGTATTTTACATTTCACATTTATGCTGGCAAATTCAGAGTGTTACACAAGGACTTCAGAAGGCAAGAGTTTCAAAAAGAAAATCGCTGCTTTATTAAAGATCCCATGGCATGCTACTCTATGGATGCTTTAATATAGATATAAGTAGGCCCCAAACACAGTATTTGAAGACGTTCCCGAAATTCAGCTGTGGTGCAGATTTACAGCCACTACGAGCCAGTCGCACATTGAGCTTTCTCCAATTGCGCCGTTTCGGTGTCTGTAGCTTTAATGCAAATGAGGAGGAGAGAGGCGGGTCAAGGAGGAGGATGGGGGTGTGGCCCTGAGCAGCTTCCAGCCACGGTACTTAGCGCTCTGTTTACAGTGGTGTATGGCGAGGCGCACACAGCCTTTAGCCGTGTTCTGTTAATATTCTAGAACACACAGGAGTCCTGGAGCTCTATATATAAATAATATCATATTATACATGGATATATATATCATACAATATATATTATCATGGCCAAAAGCTGTGTGAGCCTCCAGACGATATTATGAATCTCAAACAACCTCGTAGGGTTTTCCGACGTCTCTGGTTCTTCCACGTCCACATCAATCTGAAGTAGACTGAACCACGACATGGAGGAGAAAGTGATTGTTGACCGTGGTTGTCTCCTGCCGGAGCCTTGCTGCCGAGGGACCACCGCGTCGGCAGCGGTCAGCGCTTAGGCGCCACCGCCTTCTGCAGCGCCGAGGCGGTGGTCCCTCGGCAGCGGGAAGCGGGGCTCAAGCGGGAGACATTCAAGGCCAACAATCCCTTTTTCTTCCATGTCGTGGTTCATGTATTTCAGGGAGTCAAAGCCAAGGTTCCTTTCCCCCAATTCATTCTCAACCATGGCTGAGATAACCCCCACTACGAGTCTAGTCCGACGTGTTATGCGCCATAACACCAACAGCGTGTACAACACTTGCGTTACAGTCCTGGAGCTCTATATCTAAATAATATCATCATAGATATCTATATCATATAATACATATTATCACGGCCAAGCTGTGTGCGCCTCCAGACGATATTATGAATCACAAACAACTTCATCGGGTTCTCCAACTCAGCACAACACCGGCAAGTTCAAGCTACAGACTCCATCCGTTGATTGGTCGACAGAATCGTTCCTTCCGTGCGACAGGGGAATAAGGGGATAATAACAAACAAAAACATTACACGCAAGGTATTTCTGGACAACGGCGAAAGCCTCGTTTATTGAAGAAAGTGTTGCGCAAAACGTTTTTTTTTTTGACGTCCTTCTTGGACGCCCTACATTATTGCTCTTTGTTCATTGTATGTGTTACACTGTGCCGGCTGCTATAAAGTTGTGATCCAGATGCCTCGGACACCAGCCTTCCGAGTTGCACTTGTGACGTCATTTCCGGCCCCGGAGCATTGATAGCGATCTCGTTCGTCTTTGTGATGGTGTCATGAAATTGGCTAGTCATTGTTTATTGCTAGCTACATTAGCCTCTTTAGCAAACCAGCTCGAAGACAAACAACACAACTTTACATTATATTGCACGCACTAAAAGACTGTAATGCATAAATTGGTGACCGGAATAAAGTAGCATTGTAATCAAGTGTGTAAAAGCATTTAAAATCAACATTAAAATGACCAACGTGCTACAAATACAAAGGAAACAAATCTCTACGGGCACAGCCATTTTTGTTGAGATCACTGAACTTGGTATACTCTCAGAATTCCGAGGGGGCCTGATCAAAAGGGGGCGTGCCTCGGTGAAAAACCGCAAGAAAGCTGGGAGAATTCTCCACTATCGCCATCCGGCTTAAACTCCGCCCTACCATGAGGTACTGTCGGCAGTGGGAACGTGAGCCATTATTGAGCTGGGCTGTAGCTGGTACTCTGTGTCCGCTACCATAGGACCTGTGTGCCGTGGCCCATGGAATGGATCAACACCTCGTCCGCTTTCTAGGGAAGCCATGGGACACGCAGCAAGCATGTTAAAACGACAGCTTCATGGTCCCTTGGCAATTATATATAGGCTCTTTTTAGCTAATTAAGTTAATGCTTGATAGGACAAAAAAAGCAATCCTTCATCTTCTATCATACTTACTGTAAAATGTTACATCAAATGGTTGACTCCACTCTCTGAATCCGGAAGAGGTTGCAATACATTCGGCCCTCGAATCCCAAACTTCATCTTGTGATCCAGGAACAATGCATGGACCGACTCGCCAGTTGAGGGCAATCACATTTATTGATGCAATCAAGTGTGTAAAATATAAAAGCTACATTAAAATGACCAATGTGACACAAATACAAAGAAAATAAATCTCTTTATGGGCGCAGCCATTTTTGTTGACGAGTAGGGCCTCACTGAAGCACTGAACTCGCTTTACTTTCAAAGCGACGAGATACTACAACCAAAAGGGGGCGTGCCTCAGTGAAATACCGCAAGAAAGCTGGGAGATTTGCGACAACTTCCACGTACGGCGTGCAATCGAGATGGATTACAGCAGGGCTATTCAACCTCCTTAACAAGTGGGCCGAAAAGGAAAACCACTGGGGGTTCATGGGCCACACAGAGTAAAACTACGTGAATGAATCGCTACAAATAAATCGTACTTAAAGTAGTGTTAACTTAATATATATAGTACTACGACATGGAATAAACTTGTCAGACGCATTCCTTCCTTCTTCACTTTTAATAGTATCATTGTAAAAGATTTTGTTCTCACATATTTTGGACACGTATTTAGAATTCAACAATGTTGTTTGAATCATCACAAAACAGAATTACTGTACATATGAGACATTTTGAGCCAGTGAGTCAGTGAGAAAGATTGCACTGCCTTGTTTGCCTAGTTTGGCTCATCCTGAGACACTCATGCAGCTTCTCATAGGTCATGGAGCAACGTGGCCTTGTTCTGATGGCATTCATATGAGAAAAGCTAGATTCACACGTATCGGTTGAGCCAAACATTGTCAGAATAAGTGATGCCAGTTCCTGATTGTGGGGTACTGATACTGGCTAGTATCACCGGCTACACACAGAAACCTGATTTGCATGCAACTATGTTTCTCCTTTATTTTATTTATTTTTTGCATGCAACCTCTTGCGGGCCAGAACAAAAATTAAGAGGGGCCGCATTTGGCCTACGGGCCGCTAGTTGAATAGGCCTGGATTACAGCATTACCTGTGTAGAAGGAATGGCACGATGTGCATCGTCTGAATGTTATCTGCTAGCATCCAGTTGGAAGCATCAGAGAGGCAATGCCCTAAGTTTGTTTAATCGATAAAGGACATGTTAAAGGTAATATATGATGGTGGATTAAGTTAAAAACAATGTTTGATGTGTTGTTTAAAAACGTTTTGGATAGCAATTGTGTTCAACCTAACGCAATCAGAATATCTACATACAGTGTTAGACACAGACCCGTCGCCAGACCTGAGTCTTAAGGGGGGCATATCAAATGCATAGGGGGGCACAATTATTATTAGCCTAGAGTATGTATATTTCCTCTATTCGCGCAGCACATAATCATCACGTTAAACATAACCAACAGCAATATGACCCTATAGCCTATAGCCTACAACATCACATCATTCCTCATCATTTAAAGCAATACATTACATAGAAGCAATGCTATGACTATATATCCATAAAACACTGGACTATACAACATATTAGGTGTAAAAGCAGTTAACAGAGAGATATGCATTGCCATTAGGATAGGATAGGATATATTTATTTGTCATTGGACAGAAGTACAACGAAATTCAGTGCACTCACGTACTGGTCTCATTTAAAAAGGTAACATAATAAATAATAAATAAATAAAGAAAATACATTCAACATTTCTTTCACTCACTACATTCATGTCGTCATACACTATACCGTTAACTTAGTGCCATTGTATGCCTAAAAAAAGAAAAATAGTAAAAAAATAGTATGCCTTAAAATAGTAGTACAAATATGTAAAGTGCTGAGCATTGCATTAGAACCTCCTCATCAACATATCCTTCCACTCAGACGTAAACTTGTGAGTTAGGTCCTTTTCAAAAGCAAGCTGAATCAGCTGGGCCTTGCGTCTGTGCAGCATACCGCGCCGATGCTCTGAGGAGACGTTTTTCAACGTGGAAAATGAGTTTTCACACATTGCTGTGGAAGCTCCTAAAGTTAGGGCAAGGGTGTAGGCTGTGAGAACAGTCGGCATAGCCTGGGGTGCACAGTTGAATTTGCTGAATTTGTCATCTTCATCAGCTTATTCCCTTTCAAAAAAAATAATATATGTTCTTCTTTCAAGCATGAATAAAGACACCAAGTCCCTCTGTCATGACTTTGTACGATCAAAATTCTTGTAAAACTTCTGACCCTTGGTATTATGTTTATTTAAATTAAAATAAGTAACTTATTAAAATAAATCAATTTTATAAGCTGAGGGCGTTTTCATGAGCCTCATAGTATTAGAACATGTGGTACTTGTTGATTAGCTCAGTTGTTATGGCAACGAATACGCCCTCAGCTGATAAAATAATGCCAGCGTCTTTTTTCAACTGAAAATTAACACCCATGTCAACTTTTTCTGCTCCTTGCACCTTATCATGCTTATCATGTTACGCAGAATTACTAGCCCCTGCCGAGTAAAAAATGAAACAATTCAAGAGGCGGTGTCACGTTAAAATTGTACCGGGGGCGAAAATTGTACCGGCCTACGTCATCGTTTGTTTACATCCTGACAACCTGCCCTGCAACAGACGACGCGATGCAGAAAACATGTTTCCAAACGACGAAATAACATAATACAGATAGCGGATCGCTATCTGTATTATGATAGATAGCGATAACACTTGTTTTTACTTTATATTTGTATTGTATTTAATTGTTTAATCGAAACAATAAAAAAATGTGCCCGCGAAACGGGCGATCACGTCAAATGACAAATGTTTTGCCCGCGAAACGGGCGATCGCGTCAAATGACGTAGGAAGGTTCTTGAAACATAATACAGATAACGGATCGCTAGATAACACTTGTTTTTACTTTATATTTGTTTTGTATTGAATTGTTTAACTTGTTTGTCTTGTCACGCTCAATGAAGGAGTGCAATGAACGAGCATGACAGTTCGCGAATGTTCAAGAACCTTCCTGCGTCATTTGACGCGTCATTTGACGCGATCACCCGTTTCGCGGGCAAAACATTTGTCATTTGACGCGATCGCCCGTTTCGCGGGCAATTTTTTTTATTGTTTCGATTAAACAATTAAATACAATACAAATATAAAGTAAAAACAAGTGTTATCGCTATTTATCATAATACAGATAGCGATCCGCTATCTGTATTATGTTATTTCGTCGTTTGGAAACATGTTTTCTGCATCGCGTCGTCTGTTGCTTGGCAGGTTGTCAGGATGTAAACAAACGATGACGTAGGCCGGTACAATTTTCGCCCCCGGTACAATTTTAACGTGACAGCGGCATAGTTAGAATCGCATTTAGTCATTTAATAGTCATCTGACAGATTATGTCAAGGTTTTAAAATGCTTATTATTATTATTAGTTGGTCATGTTATAACACAGCTGGTAATCGTGGATTTTCTGATAAAGACTAGCAAGCCTTTTTGACAGACAAAACAGCAGAAACTAGCTTTAAGTGTGCTCGTGCTGCCTTTTTGGTTTTGTCAAACAGGAGACGCCCACCCACCAATCAGAGGTTAGAGATTCCTGCAGGAAGGTTGCGCTCGATTTCACTAGCCCATTTGTGCCTGTTCATTAGTGTACAGCATCTATTCTCTCATTGCTTGTGTAAAAAAAAAAGGTAGAATATTAGATTTGAGGACGAAATGATAGGGTGGGCTAAGGCAAGTTTTAGGTTAGCTTGAGCCCACCCAAAAAAGGCCAAAAAGAAAAAAGGTCTCGCCATTAGAGGCAAAAAAGCCTTTGTTTACCTTGACAGCGGTCAATTATACTTGGCAACGGTGAATTATCAAATATAATTCACCGCCAGAAGTCGTGAAGGGCCCATGCAAGTGAACGGAGCGTTAATAATATAAATAATAATATAACATATATACATATTTTTTTCTTTTTTTGAGATCTGTGCCTCAAGTGGGGGGGCACAAGCATTGTGGCGGGGGCCCCGGCCCCCTATGGCCCGCCCATAGCGATGGGCCTGGTTAGACAGTTTATATTATTATGTACAACGTGATGTTTCATAAATGGACAGAATATTTTTGTATTTTATTTGCAGTTTTCACTGCAAATAAAGCAGTTTTCACCCCATTAGACAGTTTTCACTGTCTAATGGGGAAGTGTGACAGTAAGTGGTCAACCTTACTACGACTCTGTCTTCATTGGCTACGGTTTAAAGGGGTAGTTCGGAATTTTGGACATAGGGCCTGATTCCCAAGTGAGCTTTGGTATACTTTATCACTGGAGACAGTTTTCAACACATTTCATTCAGTCCTTCTAGTTGCAGAGTTCGCTCGTGCTAGGCTAGCGCACGTCAACGGGCAATGCTAGCCTGCTCTGTTACCCACTCTACAGTACACCCGAGGTAAATCAATTATAACGACAGACTATAAATTTAAATGTCTGTTTATAGAATAATGTTAGAAATAAAACCAACCTTGCATGGCATTGCATTTTGAGGGAATTGCTGGGTCTCAGCAGCAGTGTTATATTCCTGGTAGTAGGCTACGGCAGAGGCGGACTGATACCTAGGTTACCGGCTCTAGTTTTTTTACCTGCCGCTGTCATTGCTACAAACGCAGAGTACAGTGAATGAAGATAAAATGATGATGGGACAGCACAGTTCTATTTCCTATGAGCCACATCACAATGATGTTTTCAGCAGGAGCCACATCGTTGACGTCGCAGCGAAACACACGCAGGATTCCCTCATCCAGTTCACCTGCATCCGAGCCGCCTTCAGTGTCCGTGATTGTCACATGAAGGTAAATTCCTTAATTTAGTTATCAACATGTATAAAAATATAAAATCATGCGTATATGTCAATGGAGCTAAATCTGAGTTTTTTGCAAGTTTAACAGGAGTCAGGCAGGGTGAAAACTTATCACCACTGCTGTTTGCCCTCTTCATTAATGACTTAGAGGATTATCTATTACAAAAAGGTTGTGAGCCCATTACTTTTGATGATGCTGTGTTAGACAATTATATACAACTAATGGCACTGATGTACGCTGACGATACTATTATCATGCCTACAACTAAGGGAGGGTTACAGAAAGCTATAAATCATATGTGTGACTTCTGTGAGAAATGGAAACTAAAAATTAATAGCGATAAAACTAAAGTTACAGTTTTTGGTTTTAGGAGAGCGGATACTAGTACACTACAGTTTGTGTGCAACGGTCAAAGTCTAGAGACTGTACATTGTTTCAGATATCTTGGTGTCATCATGAATTATAATGGCTCATTTAAAATTGCTATTGAGGAACTGCATAAGCAAGCATTGCGTGCAATGTTTGCTTTACTCAACAAATGCAGAAAGCTTCAGCTTTCTGTAGATGTCACTCTGGACCTTTTTGACAAGTTGGTTACTCCAGTTATGTTGTATGCATGTGAAGTGTGGGGGTTTGAAAAACTACATCTGTTAGAAAAACTACATCTCAAATTTCTAAAGTACATCTTAAAAGTTAAAATGACAACCTGCAGTCATATGGTGTATGGAGAGCTTGGACGGTACCCACTCTGTGTTACAGTTAAAAAAAGAATAATTGGATATTGGGGGAGACTGTTAGAAAGTAAAGAAAGTAAACTTAGTAAAATCATGTACAATCAGCTACACAGCTTACATAGCAGCGGTGCATATGCTTCACCCTGGGTATCACAGGTGAAACAGATACTGGATGACTGCGGGTTGTCATACATCTGGATAAAACAACAGTACAACAACATTAACTGGCTGAAAAAAATTGTTGAGCAGAGGTTAAAAGATCCATTCATCCAGAGGTGGCAGAGCGAGCTTACAAGCATGACTTCCTGTGACACGTACATAGAATTTAAACAAGAGTTTAAATTAGAAAAATACCTGATGTATGAAAAACAAAAGTCCAGACAGGCTATCTGCAATTATAGAACGAATAACACCAGAATACCTAAAGTCACTGGAAGATACAAAGGGCTGGAAAGAAGCGAAAGAATGTGCAACATCTGCGATTCCAATTGTGTTGGCGACGAATATCATGTGCTTTTTGAGTGTAAAAATGTAAACGTAATGTATTATAGAAAGAAACACCTGCCAAAATATTATGTCTATTCTCCATCTAAGATCAAACTGATTTTGCTTTTGAGGTCAAATAACCCAGGGGTTATTGCTAAAACAGGTGCCTTTCTGAAACAATTTCCTGCCATTGTTTAAGTAATGTTTTCTTTTTTTTTTTTTTTTTTTTTCTTGCCGTGCACCATTGTTTTGGTCTGTAATGATTTAAGTTGAATCTCCGTATGGGGTCTCCATGGCGATCTTTTCCACCATCGGAGTGAGGGCACGGCAGTGGATTAAGAAAGAGCCCCCATAAGGCACCACAACTCTGGGCGGCTCAATCTCCAGTGGACAGGAGGAGGCATGTAGACCTGAGAGGAGGTTAGAGTTGGGGATACAATGGCATTTATTAACTGCCTTTGCTTGATACTGGTTTTCCATGTGCTGCAGCTGCAGGCAAATGTGAATATGAATGAAAGGGAATTGCAGGGTGAAAAGATTGTGGAATCCTGTTTTGAACAGTGGTTGATTGGTATGTCGTTTGGGACCAAGACTATACCAAGATACAGAAGAACCTCTGAGGGGAGATCCCACAGTCTGGCCCGAGAACTTCAAACTTTAATCCATTCAGACTTTAGTTCCATCTAAAGTCTGATGGGATTTAACAACCTCATCAAGTCCCATGATGAGCTCAAGTCTGCGTGAACGGGACATCAGATTTGAGATTAACCTAAAGTCTGATTTGAGACAAATTGCTATGTTAATTACATGGGAGTTACCTATGACTGAGCAGTTACAGCATGCTGTGACAGTAGCTAGGCCATTGCTTTAACACGATTTCATTCAATTCGGCTCAGGTGTTTTGTTTGCTCCACTATTGTAAGTCAATTTAAACGGACTAAGGCTACGTTGGCATATAGTTAATATGTAAAGACATAGTAACTGATAAATTGGACTACAGTTACTAAATTATTATTTAGTACATATACTACATTAAAACAAATTAAACTGTTGATTTTACTTGTGATACAGGCATATGCTTAGGGCTATGGCCACATTTGTATCCAATAAGAGGGCATAAACGTGACTTATATTGCCCTCTTTAGGTCTTTAAGTTCTTGGCTCTATAGTAGTACTATGTCAGCTTCTGCCGCTCAACCCTAGAATCTCATTTCATCCAGAAAGTCGATGGGTATTTCTAAGAGCAATGGACGCCAGTTTTAAAGCAGAGATGTTTGTTTAACTCAAAATAATATTTTGGATAATAAAATGCAATACAAAAAATAAAATAATAGGATAAATATCGTACCTGTCAGGTTGAGCAAAACCGCTGCCAATATGGCAACACGTCCCCAGACTCTCATTTTTTTTGTCCAATATGGGCCGATATATATATATATGTTCATAGATGATGTCCCTACGTCCAGCCCAACAACTCTATTTAACCCACCTCTCACTCTCTCTCTCTCACTCGCCCATTCACTTTCACTCTCTCTCTCTCTCTCTCTCTCTCTTATTAAGTTCTGATAAAATATGCACATTCCTATTTAGCAGTGTTATAAACATGGGATTTCCACGTTATCCAGCTAAATAAGCAATAGTGGTAGGCCACTTGAGTTTTTCACTCGATTGGGGTTAGATAAAATATAAAATGCAATTATTTTCATGAAAACTATTTCATTAGGTTTGGATCAAAGGTTATTAGAATAGTCTACATCAGTGAAGGTAAACAGCAGCCAAGTCTTGCTGTAGTTCATCAAGGAAGGGGTAGATGATAACAAAGGGTAATGAACTCATCCTCCCGACCTTAAGATGACTCAAAGTCAACATGACACAAGGCTGTCTGTTGGAGTAAGCTCAATGAATGGTCAGACCCACACTAACACCTGATACCAGAGACCCTGAAGTGAAACACTCACTCACTTTGGATATACGACATATGGTTCCATAAATGCGATTATGTATATAATTATATATATATATATTGTATATTTCAAAAAGACTGTGGGGGGACTGTGAATGGGATTCACAGGCAGTGAAAGGTAATGGTTAGCTTGGACATTGGATGCCCTCAAAATTTGTCGGCCAGTGCAAAATAAACAGCTAGTTTTGCTGACCACATGACTTTTCAGACACACACACACACACACACACACACACACACACACACACACACACACACACACACACACACACACACACACACACACACACACACACACACACGCACACACACACACACACACACACACACAGAAATCTGAACTTCTGTACTGGGTAAGGTAACTGTCATGTGATCATGGAGAATAGATTACCCCCACAGAGGTCCCTCTGTCTTCACAGATTCCTCTTGTGACTGAAAGCATCTCAGAGCAACTTCCTCTTCCCGTTCCTTTTTCTCTGTAATAACTCTCCATAGCTTAGACATCCTTATGTAGCAGTGACTCCCAATGTCACAGGAAGCAGGATATAATGTTTCCTTGATCACATTAGTCAGATTACCGAGTAAAAGCGAACCTCAAATCAGAATTTTTGCATGGCTTATAGCATCTAAACACAACAAACACAATATTGTCATCATACTTTCTTTGTAGCCTAAGTCTATATATTAGAATATAACACATGTTTGTTGCTCTCACAGAGATATACATGTATGTAATGACTTAGTATAAACTGGAACATTTTACCAATAAAGACAAAGACCCAGGAGGTGTAGTCATGAATTATGCATTTGCTGTAATTACCGTCAGGCGTCGCCTCAGAAACAAATTTTAAGTACACTCTTCCTGTTGGTGAAGACTTTTTGTCGGTTTCCCGTCCTGAGAGTGAGTGTGCGCTCATTGTGTCTTGTTTGCTGTCTGACATAATATTCCTTCGACACACCAAAGGCCGCATATCTATAGATATGCGGCATATCTATAGATATTTGACTGAACAGCCAATTGTCTTTTTATTCATATCCTGTTTATGCTGTTATTTTTGCCATGGATCCAATCCAAAACCTAATTAAACTAATTTGGCGTCAAACAGGGTTTAGTTGAATTATACATGCATTTTCCTGTTGTGCTTGTTGAAAAAAAAAACCCTTTGGAAAACTGAGTCAACCTTTGTTTGGTTTATTCATTAACCTTTAGGCATTGGTTCAGACCTATTGTTTTTTTTTCAAATAGGACCCCCCCCCATCCCTCTATACCACCGCCAACACCACCACCACCACCACCACCACCACCACCACCACCACCACCACCACCACCACCACCACCACTTCCCTCTTATCTTAACCCTTACCCTATTTCTGATGTTGCTGTTCATGTCAATAAACTTCCCCAATGTTTTTTTTTTTTCTGTGACTTCTTTCAATGTACCAATACTGGAGATCCCCTGATCCCCGAAAAGCTTTCTCTTTCTCTTACACCACCACGGGGTAATGTTGGAGAAAGGGAAAGCTTTCCGGGAAACAGGCCCCTGTTGCTCTGATCTGGAGATAAGCCAGAATGTTTCCCTGAACACAGCCGGCCCTCCCGCTCGTAGGAGGGCACCCACGGCTCCTAGTTTGTATTGCACCTACGTTGCAGACGAGGGAAGTGCAGTGAATCACAAGTTTGACTCCATGTTCTCCATGATTCAACCTCAATGTTATGAAATGGAAGAAAAATGTAATTTCAATGTAAAAATGACAAATTCAATGTGAAGGTTTAGGTTGATTCTATTAAGTTATATTAAGTTACTTCTTTTTTTTTGCCGAAGAATAATAATCCAATCAAATTATGTGCAGGACCGAAGCAAGTTGGCAACATTTAAGAAAACAATGGTATAAAATGTAATGCTAAAACGTTAAATATGCGTTAAATATGCACTTATATAACATGTAACACTTATTCAACTTATATGATTAGAAATGTGATAAGAGAGCTTGAGGTCTTTCTGTGGAATGACCTCAAGTTAACAGAAAATTCCAAGGATGGGAAGTTAAGGATGATGTAATGCATTAGGGATTTAGAGGAAAAAAGACTTCAGTTATGTGTTGGAGCTATCTCAGATACAGAGACACACACACACACAGACGCGCACACACGCAAGCTCGCACACAGGTGCACACGCACACACACACACACACACACACACATACACAAACACAAACACATATGCAGACACAAACACAGACAAATGCACGCTCATTAAAAAAGTAATATGTTAAGATATTAGAGAGTAGACGCAGTACAGTCGAGCCTATTCATTCGGAGGACTGTTAATCTGTCCTGCATCACAACGAGTTACCACTAGATGACAGTGTAATGTCAAATTAAAAGCTCATGCATTTAATTTTTGTAACGAATAAGCATATATAAAGCTCAATCTTTCTGTTCAGGGGCGTGTCCATACCATAGACATATAAAGATTTTCATGTCTATGGTCCATACTATCTATTCACTTCCAATAAATTCAAGCGGTTTTATTGGCACGGAAAACATACGATTACATTGCTAAAGCAATCATGAAATAATAACTGAATATGTGTAAAATAGGACTATATAATATTTTATATACTAGAATAAAGAAATGTGTAAACAGAGCTTTGTACCATCGCAATCATTTATTACAATGTAATAGTACGTCAAATGTACTTAATAATGCTAACAGAAAAATTGTATTGGCGAAGTTACATTTCTTTTTAAATCTATAAATATTTATAAATATAAATTCCAAAATAAAGAGAGAGTGCATCCAACTGTCTTGCTCTAGGATCAGTGATGTGAGCAGAAGACAGGTCAGAAGAGGGTAGAGATGGAGTACCCTATCAGAAGCACTCAGTTATCCATATGGATTTGTAAAAACCTGGTGTTTGCAACCAAGGCAACCACATAGAGTCTCTCAAAGACACCAGAGCATGCAGCTCATGGGAAAACACAATTGGTGAGGTCAGAGCCAACTGCCTTGGAACATTTGATGCCTGTTGGTGACACTTTACCTTTGATTAATCATTAGCAGTGGAGGGAAAGAGAATGCTGCACGTGTAGGGTCAGACTGTCCTATGCTCGCTCTCTCTCTCTCTCTCTCTCTCTCTCTCTCTCTCTCTCTCTCTCTCTCTCTCTCTCTCTCTCTCTCTCTCTCTCTCTCTCTCTCTCTCTCTCTCTCTCTCTCTCTCTCTCTCTCTCTCTCTCTCTCTCTCTCTCTCTCTCTCTCTCTCTCTCTCTCTCTCTCTCTCTCTCTCTCTCTCTCTCTCTCTCTCTCTCTCTCTCTCTCTCTCTCTCTCTCTCTCTCTCTCTCTCTCTCTCTCTCTCTCTCTCATCTAAACCATCCGGACACAGATCATTTATCCTCGATCAACAAACAGCTAATCTAAACATCTAAGCTCCACGTCCACGTGAACAGGATGGCAGGAAATGTATCTAAGAGTCTGGTTTAATGAGGGCATCCTTTACATCGGGTCTGCACATTCACCACACCATTCACACAGACACACACGTGAAACCTTTTGCAAGTGTGTGTCCTTTTAGACACGCACCATTTCCCCCCTCTTTAGTTAAATAACTGCTAATCATTAACCATGAGCCACTATTGATTTTACTGTAATTTTACTTCACTAGGAGTCAGGGCACTTTCTGAAAATGATGCGTTGCGTAAGGGATGTAGGCCTATAATTTAACGAGAAATCGCTGACGTAGAATGTAACCTTAAGAAACACATTTGACTAAACACCGATTTGTTTGCAACACCACTTGACAAGAATGAACTAAACATGGAACTTAAAATTGTTAATGGATATTAAATCCCCTTTAAAACCTTACAATCGTAATCTCTCCTCCCAGGCCAGCTGTCCGCTGGCCCGTGGTGTGAGGACAATCGATCGTATATTGTTTAGTAAACCACAGAATAGACCATTCCTCAGACCTTTAGATATGTTAACGCGGTAATCCACTGTTTGGATGGACTTTAAACACGGAGGCTGCATAACTTTCCGTAGTTTATTTTTAACTTGTTTGCTTTGGGTGGTTTCCAATATGCTGCAGATGGACTCATTCTCACAGTGCCCCCCCCCCCCCCCCCCATGCTCTCTAAAGCCCAAGTTCTCCAGTCGAGGTCCGGGGTGAGGTTCATGACTTCATGACACGCATAGGTCCCATCAGGGGCGTTTCTATGCTTAGGCTACTGAGGCATTCGCCACCTGCAGGGGGCGGAGCGCCAAGAGGGCGCCTGCCCCCTGGCGCTCCACCTACCCCCAATATGGGTAGGTATGTATGTTATTATCTTTGACCCCGATTTCTCCAAATGTAAGTAGGCTTAGAATTAGACTTCTTTCATGCCCATCAAACTTCACATAAAAATGGAAATTTGTCTTTGACAGTGGCATTGAAACACACAAAACACACACACACACACACACACACACACACACACACACACACACACACACACACACACACACACACACACACACACACACACATCACACACACACACACACACACACACACACACACACACACACACACACACACACACACACACACACACACACACACACATCACAGACATCACTATGCACAATAATAATTACAATTAGGAATATGTAAGTAAAAACTATGAAACCAGTCCAGTTTGCTCCAGAGAGCATTTAAAATACGTAAATAAGTAAATGTAGTTGCAATTCCCGACTCCTCTATTTGTTATCTGTGATATGTAGACAGAACGTTCAATGCACCATGTTACTCCTTCATTGTTTGTTTGCACTTTTATTTATTTTGTGTTAAAAAGTGTAATTTCCCCTAAAAGATGGTGGGGTTTGGTGCAAAATGTTGCACCGTTGACTCACTCTTGAGTCCATGTTTTCCGTCCAATTGGACCAGAGAGCCTGGAACTCCCGCCTCCTCATCCATCCCAAACTCGCCCTGAGGATTGTCTCGCAAAGAAACCCAGACTAAATTATTGAACAGAAAGGTCCCTAGATCGATTGCAGAGGTGGTGTGGAAAGTGTGTGTGTGTGTGTGTGTGTGTGTGTGTGTGTGTGTGTGTGTGTGTGTGTGTGTGGGCGGGGGGGGGGGACTCTCTAACCCAATCACATCCCACTCAAGGCTTCACGCGGGGGTGGATGATATGCAAAGCGATGGTCCAACGGAATGGATGAATAGAGCACTGCTGTGCGTAGCAAGGCCAACACGTTGAGTCCAAGTCCCCGGCTCATCTCCGAGTCCAGTGCCTCCGGTACTCAGGAGACGGTAACGTAAGCACTGAGTCCTGAGACGGCACATCGATTTATCCGATTTCCTCAGTCGCCTCTTAATCCCAGACAGGAAAAAAAAAACGCCCAAAGGGACGAGAGATGAGACCGTCACCCTCCGGGGATTACCGCAGATCGCCGCACTGACGAGGAACAGCCGACGGCGCCTCAAAAGGACACGCCGGCCCGCCACACGTGTGCACAAATGACACCCGAGTGCGGCCGGCCAGTCGCCATTGCTGTCCGTCGCGGATGGAGGACAGCTGCAAAGGGCCTTTGGTTTCAACGCAGGGAAAGTCTTTCTTTCAGTCTTCTTCCACCTTCTCCCTGTGTCTTCTCCTGGGCTGCAGGACGCAGGTTTTGTCCCTGCCCGTGGGGGGGGGGGGGGGGGGGGGGGGGGGGGGGGGGGGGGGGGGGGGGGGGGGGGGGGGGGGGGGGGGGGGGACCATGGGGAACACCCCCATGGTCTTCATGGTCAAAGGAACCCTGCTGGTCGGAGCAGCGGGATGGGGGGGGGGAAGACATCGGCAATTACCTTGTGAAAAGGGAAAGGATACATGCTTCTTTTTTGTAGACTCGGTTGGAGTTGAAGAGGTGTTCCCCCCCCCCCCCTCCCTCCACCCACACACATAAACCTCTGCCTCCTCTCCCCCCGGCCCCCCATACTCCTTCAAAGGCCTTCTGGTCGCCATTAACACCGTGAGAGAAGGTGGGGGGGGGGGGGGGGGAGGGGGGGAGGGGGGTTCCGTCCACGGATTGGTAGGGCTGAAAACATCTCAACATCTGGAAGCCATTATGCTGTTAATGCCCAAGGGTAAGACACAAGAAAAAACGTGTGTGTACGTGTGTTTGTGACTAAGTGTACATGTATATCTTTGTGTTGTGTGTGCATGGGTGTATGTACGTGTGTGCATATGTGTGAGTGGTTTTTATGTGTGTGTATGTGTGCGTGTGTGTGTGTGTGTGTGTGTGAGAGTTTGTGTGTGTGTGTGTGTGTGTGTGTGTGTGTGTGTGTGTGTGTGTCTGCACATTCCTGTGTGCGTGTGTGTGCTTGTGTGTGTCTGTTCCTTTGTGTGTATCTCTACAGTATCTACGCGCTTACGTGCGCGTGACACAGAATGCTTTTATTATATTGTTGTTGGTGGGTTCTTTGGGCACAGCAGTGACCTCTTGGGAAAGACTTTGGAGTATGAAGGAAGTGAGAGGCGGAGGGGGGGAGGAAGAGGAGGTAGAGGAGGAGGGTAGAAGCCGAGATGGAGGGAGATACGGAGGTATGGTGTAACACTGAGTACCGTGTGTGGGCTGGGGTGACGTGAAGGCGGCGTCGGTGGAGGAGGAGGAGGGCTGGTTCCTCACGTAGTGTGAGCTCACATAGTGTGGCCTGTATGGTTCTTCTGTTCCACGTTCCACTCGTTTGAAGACGTTGGCCTTTTAGCAGCGGCCGGTCGCGGACCTTCAGCGGACCTCAGCTGGTCTCAGAGGCCGGGAACAAGATGGCTTTTGTGTTCCCCAAAAGGAGCCGCGGCGTGCCTCTCCCTTCCTGCCTCCCCACAGTACCGACGGCCCCTAGCGGCTGGCTGGCGGCCCCCCCCGGGGGCCCCACTCCGGCAGGTGCTCAATCAGACCTCCGCAGCCCCTTCCAGCTGTCCTGCTGAACCCCTGGGCCGGGTTTAACCCGACGAACGGGTCACCTTCAGAGCAGCCTGACTTCAGCCGCAGAGACCACCAACCACCACCAAACCCCCCACACACACACACACACACACACAACCCCCCCACCCCCAAGGCCCCCAGGTCTTTAATCAAGCACGGTCAGGAGGAGACACGAAGCCATGTGACATCAAGGTTAATGTCTCCTTATGCGGCGCTCAGAGCTCTCATTTAGCACGGGCCGCGTGTCCAAAAAGTGCTTTTTTTTTATTGCAAAGTGAAAAAAAAAAGGTTATAAATGAAAACCCTTGTGCAAAGTAAGGGTCGAGGGACTCATTTCCCGCCGCGGGCTGAAGCATGGCACTCTGGTCAACGGAGTGCGTTGATCGTTATCTGAACCCATGGATCTAGGGCGTAGTTAGGGAGATTTTCTTTCTGGTCTTACAAGCCCAGAAAAATCTCCCCCACAATGCAATTACTCATTGAGGCATCTGTGATTAATGAAAAGCAGAGTTTGTTGGGCAG
>NC_044049.1:8327866-8388138 GCF_902167405.1 Gadus morhua | reverse complement strand
CCCCCCCCCCCCCCCCCCCCCCCCCCCCCCCCCCCCCCCCCCCCCCCCCCCCCCCCCACAACAATAGGAAAATAAACACAAAGATCCCAAATAAACGCTACTAACAAGGATGTCTTCATTTCCCTCTGGGCAAGCACCGCTTTGAAGTTCTTTTTTTAATATATTGCCGTATTTTGAGGATTTCAAAAATCGATTTCATCACTGCGTCTATCTCTACACTGGCTTCTGGTTTACCTGACAACTTCACGTGACTCACAGAACACTCTAGACACAGACCAGACATGCAGAAGCGACAGTTTAACCACCAAAGTTAGCAGCGACAGTATAGGATATGATATCTGACCACGTCAGCACAGTTCTAGAGTACTACTCTAACTGGAAGAACCCTTCTAGGAAGGAGAAACATTCACTCATGCTTCAAATGAATGCACGCATAGACACGACGACTTGTGAGCAATAGGGATGTCCAGGTTGCTAATACAGGTGATCACAACAAACAAAGCGGTGGCAAAACCATTACCTCACAATTACAAGATCATACATGAACCCGAGTTTGGGGGAGTATTTCTTTCTTTCCTTTCTTTCTCTACAATAACAACAGCTGGTAAACTGACTAACATGGACTAAGCTGGCCTCACCTTTAAACACATATAGGCCTACCTTTCCCAAAAGGTATTGGGAATTGCCTAGTTTTCTATTTATAGCTTCAGTTGTTGTTGATGACATTTAAATATATATATATATGCTCGGTCAGGAACTCATAGTCAGCAACTTCAAAGTTATGGCACGTCTCTGTTATGCTCGTGCATGTTACCAATGCATACAAATGTAAACGAACGAAGCCACAAAGCAATTACAGAGCGATTATCCCACTATTTCCAAACCCCACCACTGGCATCTACCTCCTCCTTTTACCGTTGACAACACGGGCAGCCCCAGCCCAAATACTGGTCTAGACAGAGCCTTCGCTCGCTGACTAACGTGTTTTTATCCAACCTCACCTTAATACATGGACCTAAGGGTGCGCTGACTCATCGCATGATGTATATTAATAAGATGAATAATCAAACAATTTGATTAATCTCGGTCTCCGTGCAACTCATCATTGGTTATATTTCAAGCCGTATACAGGTGCTATAACACCAATTCATAACGCAATCTTCTGCTTGAAGATTTTCTTTCCTTTCTTTATTTTGCAGTCTTTCTCGTTCGCAAGATATGAATGAGGGCTTTCAGCTCACCCAAGTTTAACAATGGCTTGTCAAACATGTGTTCGCGAGCTAGAGAGGAAGTGGAGAACAAGATGATAACATCTGGACAATAGTCTCTCGGAATAAGCAACAGCAGACACAGCGTTGGCCTTCAAAATTAATAACCGGCCCGGAACTCTAAAATAGGTCCCCGATCACATGTTGCCAGTTATAGCCGGCTAGCTCTTCTGATGGTCCCACCTCACTTGCATAGACCACTCTCCTTGAGGACGAACTCATTAGTGACGTCACTGTATGCAGTCAAACCAAGCGTGGTTTGTGTGTGCGTGTGTCTGTGTGGTCTGTGTGACCGCGTATTGCCGAATATGCGCAACTCCTACCGTTGCCAGTTGCCGGAGTTAGTAAGAGAAAAGGCGGTCTGGACAGCAAGCATTTATTACGGCCTGAAAGTAGAAAGCGTTTGCTCCTGCGATGTATTTTGACGCGCCTGCTTGTTGCTGAATGGTTTTAACCGCGCTCTATAGTTAAAACCCATTGCGTTGTGTGTGGCGCGATTCACAATGGATTTATTATTTGTATGTCGAGGGCAGACATCGCCCGGTCCTTCTTGTAATTTTTGACTTGTCATCACTGGGTTAGTGTTCCTTTTCTTCCTTTTTCTGAACGACAACAACAAAGACGTCTAGCCACTGCCTGACATTTGGATACTGGTGACCACATGGTTCAACATTTTTGGAGGGCGAATTCACATCGGAGAGTCTTTGCTTGCTTTTTGAGCCTTCCCTGGTTCATGGGGTAAGTAAACGAATCTACACATCCTCAAATATCACTGCAAATGTAGTGGTGCGGGCTGTCAACACGTGCTGCTACTTACTGTAGAAAATTTAATAATTAGGCGCGTATATTGAGGTAAGGGATATCCTAAAGTAAGGTATCCTTATGGTCTTTTGTTTTTACCACACTTTATGATCCGGTAGACCGAGACAACTAATAACGTAGGCTATAATGTCTACGCGAAAGATCGCTATGATTACATTTGCATACCTTTTTATTTATTGAGCATCAAACCAATCCAAAGCTAAATGGATTATATGTTATTTACTTGCCAATCGCTGACCTACATGCAATTATTTTCAATAATTAATGTAGGGTGCATATGAACACGCCGTAACAGCTATCTTTGTATTTGGATACTTTAATGATGTGTGCTGCAGCATCATGGGAAGTCCATCTCCCAGGCCGACTTTTTGTTGGGGCACCCCCTGTGCGACCTGGCAGGGGGGCACCCTCGCTTTTTGTGGCAGTTGCCCGTCCCGCTGTGCACCCCCCCCCCCTCCCCTCCTATGTTGTTGAAGTCAGTTCATCCGTCACTCGACGTAAGACATTGTACTGAAAGGATGTATTAACGAGACAAAAGGTTTCTATTGACCATCTTCACCAACGGTGACGATTCATCCAAGTTACATATCTCCACAACTCTAGTGGATCTCCTGATCCAAACATTGCATCAAGCTAAACGCGCGGTTACATTATATTGCTAAACAAGGATGAACCAGATGACACCCTTTCACTGGAAAATGTCAGAATCAAAAGTATTGTTAGGACGAAAGCTAACTGAGGCTAACCCTATTCATTCGCATCACAATGCGAGCCCTCTGTCACGCCGTTTATAATAACAATCGAAGAAGCCTGCTCTACAGGGCCTGTGCCCTGAGTTTTCATCTGTTGTGAATACCAGGAGATGAAAGGAGTGGTGGTAGTAGAACGAGGGGGTCGTTGCATGCTGGCGGGGCATTCTGACAATCTCGGTGCCGCCCAGTATCAGGAAGAGCAACTCCGTGGTGAAATCGAACGGGGAAGGGATGTCATTTGTCAGCCTTCCCTCCCGTGAGAACCACTACATAGATAGAAACACCCTCCCCCGACCCGCAAAGAGATAAGGAGATAGGTTGACGGAGTTGATGTTTATTGCCCAGATAAAAAGCACCTAAAATCTGTCCACTTATCAACTTCCCCGCTGTGGTTGGTCCTCTTTTGAGTGAAAGTCCATGAACGGCTACATTTGCACTGGGTCAAAAACCAAAATAAGCAGATGTTGGTGATATTATTGTGTGAGGTTTGGGGTTATGGTCAGTTAGTTGCCTAGCAACTTCTGCTATAAAGATGTCGCAGCCAACTGAAACTGGACACAAAAATGTGTTTGCGGAGCCGCAACTGCACGTCAAATAAGGAATAGTAAACATCTCTTTGTGATAACATCATGAGCTAGCGGAGGTGGGGGGGAGGTGAAGGGGCAGAGGAAGCAAGGGTGAGCGGCATTGAGAGAGAGAGAGAGAGAGAGAAAGAGAGAGAGAGTATCAGGTGTTGAAGTCTCCTGCATGTCAGCACGTTCAATGATGTGGGTGTTGAGCGAGTTTTGCGTGGCGTGTGTACACCTGGAAGACCCGTTTGGCCCCCACCAACACCCCCACCGCTCAGGTGCCTACTGGTCTATCTCCCAGCATGCCGAGCGGGCAGATGATGTGATAGGGCTGGTCCGCCGGCCGCGCTTGGACCATGTGACCCCAACGGCTCATTAGACCCGGACAAAAAGGAAGACGCGCCCCCACGCCTTCAGCCCCTCTTGAGGGGCTGGCAGACTGCATCTCCAGACACACACACACACACACACACACGTATGTTCACACGCACACACACGTACACACCACACGCGCACACGTACACACACATGCTCACACCGACATGCCCAGACTCACACACAAACATACACACACACACACATGCTCTGACTCACACAAACACACACACACTTATACACACACACTTGCTCAGACTCACACACACACACACTCTCTCCAGGCACGCACAAACACCCTCCTGCACAGGCACACAAACGCTCAGGCTCACACAAAAAACAAACACACACACGCCGTGAACTGGGTCCGTAGCGCTCTCAGCCAACCCGCCCCCGCCGCCACGGGTCCAGTCCTTCGCGCCGGGCCGCACGTGGAGCCCAAGCCTTTCAGGCAGACCCCCGTGCGGCGGGGGGGGGGGGGGGGGGGGGGGGGGGATCTTGACACTCCATTATCTCTACAAAGACCCAGACACCGCAGGCCAGTCTCTCGCAGCCCAGCGAGCCAGGGCTGAAGGTCTCTCAAGGCGCTGGCGCTCCAGAGGGGAGCGGCTCAGCCCGGCCTAGGCCCTTCCAGGAGCTTCCGAGCGCCGTGGGAGATGAAGACGAAACGGGAGGAGACACACGGAGGAGGAAGAGGAGGAGGAGGGCTGGAGAGAGAGAGGGGAGGGGGAGGGTTTAGTAAGGGGTCGATAAACAAACAAATGTAAAAGGCGCCGGGTGGATAAATAAATGAATGATAATTCACTGGTGGGAACCGGGGAGGGCTGGGTGGGGTTAAGGAGTGTGTGGGGGGGGGGGGGGTGAAGGTGGGGATGTGTGCGGAGTGGGGTGGGGTGATCCCTGAAGGATGATCATGTTTCAGGGCCCGGCCTGGGAGAGAAGGCCTGTTGGAAGAGGAAACAGCAAGAGGTTTTTTCCTCGGGGGGGTGCGGAAGAGAGAGCTTCCCTTTTGTTGTATGTTGTGTGCACACACCGCTTTATTCCGCTGTATAGGAAAGGTGAAAACACTGAAAGATCAGAGCAGACAACAATAGGTGACTTGCCCGAGGCAGGTCTGTGGATTTCTCCTTTTTTTTTTTCTTCTCCTAACTTGGTTTAATGCAACCAGTCACACGTCACAGGTCAGCGCTGCCTGGCTTAAAAAACAGAACAGCCTGGAGGTGTCATGGTGGATCGCAGACAGACACTACTAGGCGGTTCTTTGTGGGCCGGTGTGTGGGGGGGATACCTCCTCTCCACTGGGACACTGATAGTGTCTCTGCTTTAGTGCTGCGGCCATCTGGACTCCAGAGACTAGGCTACAGTTAGCTAGTGGCTGACGCTCTCCCTTTGCCTTGAAAAACACTTTCTTAGGGTGTGGCAGCTGGAGCGAAATAAACGCCTTCTGTTCGCCCGTTCCCGACGCACAAGTCGCAACATACAGCAGACCCGCAGTGGAAGCAGGTTCTGAATCCCGGCCAAGAGCTGGGAGTGTCTTGAGCGCAAGGAAAAGGCCTTCCTGACACCAGGCCGTGGTCACAGAGCCCGTCCGTCTCGTCTGTCTTTGTGTTAGCACAGCGGCGACTGGAGAATGGAGAATGGACCGTTTTGTTCGCCGATTAAGTTTTCTTACTGTATTTGTGAAAAAATCGCATTTGAAACGAGCAACTTTAGTACAGATATTTTTGTGTGTGAAGTAATAATTACCCAGCCTGGCCTTTTTTCGTCTCTGTCTCTCTCTTTGTCTCTCTCTCTCTCTCTCTCTCTCTCTCTGTCTGTCTGTCTGTCTGTCTGTCTGTCTGTCTGTCTGTCTGTCTGTCTGTCTGCCTGCCTGCCTGCCTGCCTGCCTGCCTGCCTGCCTGCCTGCCTGCCTGCCTGTCTGTCTGTCTGTCTGTCTGTCTGTCTGTCTGTCTGTCTGTCTGTCTGTCTGTCTCCCTCTCTCCCTCTGTTGGTCTGTGTGTGGGGAATCGCCCCCCTTCCCCCCTCCCCCCTCCCCCCCGGTTGCATCTATAGCAACCGAAAAAAGAAAAAGGCGACGTCAGCCGTTTTATGGCTGAGTCCCTAAATATTTATACAAGCTTATATCTGGGAAGAGAGACCGTTTCTTAAGCCACTTGTTTTCAAGCATCGCAAGGGAACCAGGCTACAAGCTCCCATTACATGCCTTCCCCACCCCTCCTCTATCGAATGACATCAACTAAATACAAGCCTCCATATGGCCGGGCTGTAATGCATGTTGGAGCACGCCAGGATCGACACGCCGAAGAAAGGGAGGGAGACAGAGTGAGGGAAAGAAAGAGAAAGAGGAGGAGAGAGCACACAAGAGGGAAGGGGGCGGACAAAATAATCCTGTTGTGATAATTACGCTCACATCACACAGCGCAGTCTACCTGTATTGGCATACGATCCAAATAAGATCAACAAATAACAAAAAAAGTGGCGCTTTGCATACTGGTTTATATTCATAGCTACTGGTTTTATCAACTGGTGTTATTCTTGGGGGATAGGAACCCCAGCCACATGAGATTCAGTTCTATGATTATCAAACAAACATCTTTTTATAGACTTACAATGTCTACTTGTATTGGCCAACATATAAAAAGTACTGTTCTGCATGTGGGTGTATATTCATAGCAACTGAGTTAAAAAGGTAGGGTATGGAAACCCGAGTAGAAGTGAGGTTCATTCTGTGATAATTCCAGACACCTTGTAGCCCGGAATTTTTAGAAGGTGTACCGACATTTAATCTAAATTTACATAAAACTGACATATCAACTGCTGTTTCTCCTAGGGCATAGAACAACATCACATCAATGAAACAAATGCCTCATTCATTTCCGTTATGTAGGTGTTACGTTATGAGTAAGAAACTGAGTAAAAGAGGGAAAATACATCCCCCCCAAAAAAGCATGCATCTTTTAGAAGGTATTTTAAGGGGCACTGATTGACTCTGGTACAGAAAATTGCCTTTTCCTTAAACCTTTCATTGGCCTGTTGGTTGCGTTGTAGGATTAGCAGCGCTGAGGGCGTGTACAGCAGGTACATACATGGAGATGTGCGTGGGGTTTAAGAGCATTGCTCCTCCACCTCCTCCTTCTCCCTGGCCAGCCATTGTTTCCCACTAAGGCAACGTTTGTGCAGCTGGGGAGATCACTGGCATTACTTGAGTGGCAACGCCTCCACAAACACCCGCACGCACACACACACATACATACACATACACATACACATACACATACACATACACATACACATACACATACACATACACACACACAAATGTGCACACAAACCATTTAGACCCAAATTCAAATGAAAGATAGTGGACATAGCTATCGTAACATTACCTCATCAAAAGGTTCTGGCCACATTCTCAACTCAAATAAAGTAATAATTTATTAATTTGCATTCATTATTCATTCATTCAATCACTTATCCGGACATTAAATTGTGAGTGTGTCTTCCGTTCCGTTGAGGCGGTACATTGTGTGGTTGACCTGTACTTTGACCTTTTGGTTGTAGGTGCACTTACCTGTTTTGTCAGATACATTCTGTTGACTTTTGCAAGAGGTGGAATTTGGGTTGTCGTTTTAAGCTTCAAAAGACAAACAACCTGTAGCCATAGGCAAGCCGGCTAATGGAAGACGTGAGCTTGCGTTAGTGGTGTAGAGTGACAGAGCAAAAGCGGAAGCTGTTAGCGTTGGCTAATAAGTCAACGACTCAAACGCATCCATTTGAAATCCAATTGGTTTCCTAGGTCAAAGTCAAGTATAATTTGTCTCACTACTATAGCCCTACGACCGCTACCTCATAGCAAGATGCAGGCTAAGATGTGTTATTCAGGCCTGGCTGTTTAATGTTAGACTATTTTAGCCCTGGTTGGATCAGCACCGGTCTGGCTCAAAAGAGCTAGTGGATAATGGCCCTTTTAAACACATCCCTTAGATCTAATCTCATTAAATATTTACAGTTTGAAATGAACCACAAAAAGAGGAACACACAACCTCCATCTGCTTTTGAGTCTGTGTATCGAATGTTAGAGACACACCATCGATTGGCGGGGTTGTATTTAATGTACAGACTGGGGCTGTACACGGTGTCCATGATTTTTCCACATATAAGTCTGTGACTAAATTTTGTGGACTCTATGCAGATTCCATCTATCGCTTGGAGGGGGGGGCATGGGTCTATGTCTCTTAAGAGCTTGAGGAATTCCAAACGCTATCTCTTTTTCTCCAAGGGATCATATGCCTCTGAGGGCCAGAATTGTCTCTTGAAAAGCCATCGGAACATCTGTGTGGCCGTGTGGACACAACACCGCTCCTTCTCCAGGCAACAAAGTTCCTCCGTCCAGCACCAGAGCTCTGTTAAATGTCCCCAAGGTTGCCAGAACATTTTGGGGGAGCCTTTCTTTTTTCAAATGTGTGTGTATATATAGCCTATAGACGCCAACGTGCAGGACAGGGGTAGTGGGAGCGGAGAGTGGAGGAGGACGCTTGGGAGGAGGAGGAGGAGGAGGAGGAGAAGGCGGAGGAGGTGGGGGAAGGGGGTTGGGGCACCATCAATTTATCCTCTTATCAAATTGCCGAAGAAGTAGCCAGAAGTCTGGCCGTGTGCTGGCGTCAGTAGATGTGAGTGTGTTCTTGGCGTTGCTCTTTCGTTCTCCGCTCTAGCTTGCTTTCTGTCTGTCTGTCGGTCTGTCTGAAGGTCCTTCCGTCTCTCTTTCTTTCTTTTACTGTCTGTCTTTCTTTTTCTCCTCTTGCTTTCTTTCGTTGTCTTTCTGAGTGTGTCTCTGTAGGTCTGTCAGTATGTTTGCCTTTATCTCTGTCTTTCTGTCTTTCATTTATTCTAGTTTCTCTCTCTCTCTCTCTCTCTCTCTCTCTCTCTCTCTCTCTCTCTCTCTCTCTCTCTCTCTCTCTCTCTCTCTCTCTCTCTCTCTCTCTCTCTCTCTCTCTCTCTCTCTCTCTCTCTCTCTCTCTCTCTCTCGCCCCTTTCTCCCTCTCCACGTCCCTGCATGCAGAGACTGCCGCCTCTTGGCGTTTGGCAAACCTCAGCGCTAATCAGTGAAAATAGCATAGACTGTCACGGTGCATTACCTCGCAGGCCGTCGCCAGTGCTCACAGGGCAGGAGGGGAAAACCCCGGAATCAATTAAACCAAACACGCAACAACAAAAAGTGAACGATCACTGCAGTGCCGTTGAACAATGTCAAACGCATATGATGCGGCCTCTCCCGGGACAACCACCCGACCCCGCTGAACGGGGCAGGACAACATGAACCGAGGGTGGAGGCCTCGCTCCACAGCCACCAGCAGCACAAAAGGGAGCAGGGAAAGCAGGACAAAGGAGATGCGAATCAGGGCTTCAAAGCCATTCATTAGCACGGCAACCTCTGCGTATCCACACACAGACAGTGGGAGCACATCAGGGAAGCTGAAACCTGACTCAAGCTCGCCCCTGTATAGTGTTCAACTCTGTAGGAAACTTAAGGGCTTTAAAATGCTGCTGCAGACTAGATTGGTGCTGGCCCAGCGAAAGAGTGACACGAGTGACTTGCCAGATTTTAATGCCTTTGTACTTGGGAAACTAAATTTGGAGTTGTGGTTATCTGAAATGCAGAACCGTATCTAAGGTATTTCAACCAATACTGACACGGTGTTCATGAAATTGTATTCTCCCTGGAAGCATAACTGAGGAAGGCGATTGAATTACACTGTGTCACGATTCGTCGAAATACCCATATCCAATCCTGGAATTTTCGATCTGGTTACAAATAATGTGACTACCTGAAGTACAAACATGTAGGCTACAGCAGAAAATGGCACGCTACTCCTTTCTGTGTTGGGTAGTCAGACAAGCTCGTATCTGGGTGATAGGGGCATTTCCCCTTTCTTTAATTTAATATCAGTTTTGTCCGAGCAGTCGGCTGCACTCAGTCAGCGTGCACTTGGCCTGCACACTGAAACACCTCATATCAATGATTTCAAGCCATCTCCTTTGCTGTGTATTCTGCAAAACCTTTACCCCGGTAAATACCCATGTGTGGTTCAAATGTGTTGCATGCTCACGTCCTGCAAAGCAGTTTTCAGCAATAAGAATCGTCTGATAAACCAAGTTTCCGTGAGAATGTTCTGTGTCTAAAGGTTGACACTTTCTTCAGTGTGGTCGAGCTGTGAACGGCTTTTTTTCCAAACACATGCACGATTGAACAAAGTCCCTTTCATTTTATATTTAATTTATGTTTAACATGTTCTAAATAACGACGGTGATCCAAGGCTTCGAAGCCGGTTGCAATATATTCGACTGAAGCTGCAAAGGTTTCAGGGAGCCCTCGCTGACCATGCTTCTCTGACGGAGAATGCTTCTTTTGCAGACTTTTACTAAGCCGTAATGAGGTCTTTAATAGGGATCGACTCAAACATGTCAGCTCCAGATGTGTGCTGTGTAAATCCTTCCTGATGTGCCTTGAAGCACCTCTCTGTAGTCTCCTCTGTTTGATGTTGGCGGCGGAGTTTAAAATATATATGCAAGCGGAGGGGGAGGTTGAGAGGGGTGAGGGTGGCGTTGGTGGGGAGGGATCCTTACAATGAGGAAGAGGGGCCGCTGAAGACCCTTGAAGTTGTACGCAGAATATTATAATAAATGAGCATGGCTGATATTAAACCAATCAGGCTTAAGATGACAGGGTGGCGTCTGAGGCCAAACGTATTGCCTCTTAGTCACTCCCCCGTCTTCCCCACTCTCCCCCGTCACTTCAAGGGACCCATTTTGAAGAAGAAGGGGGGGGGGTTGGGGTTGGTCCGCATGGTCATGTGGCTAACCGCTCCTCCCAAGGAAACAGCGATGGCCGACTTTTACACAGCTCTTTGTCTCAAGCCTCACCTAACTGTCGCTCTCTGAGACCGCCCGCTGCGTCGACAGCTGCCGCGAAGGAAGCTTGATAAAGTCAGAAGGAGGGAAAGGGAAAAAGGGGGGAGGGCTTTTTTATAGGGAACTATATATTAAATACAGTATCCTCTTAGTCTTCTCATTTTCTACGTTGAATAACTCCAGACCCTGTGGTGGAGAACGAATTCAAACCGTCAGCAGGGGTAATCCCTAATTACATGATTAAAGCACACGTATAGGGGCCACACCTTCCCCTTTGATAGCCGTTTAAACAGGTTTTTTTTTAAAGAAACTAAATCGGGAAAAAGGTTAATAGGAACCGACAAAGTAGTAGCCTATCATTTCTTTTTGGGCGTTTTAAATTAGATTTATACCCAAGGACAACAGAGGCTAGGGTCTGATCAGAATAAAAAGGCTCATCAGTCCCTGAATAAAAGGAACTTATTAAAAAATATATATAAATCCTACAACGTTTCACTCTTTGATGACTCAAAATAAGTTCAGCCTCTTTTTTCGGACTAGCAGGAATGAGATTTGTGTTCGTCCGGGACATGGTCTGGCAAGTTTATACAAAGCACCAAAGACACTTTTTATTTTTTCTTGCTGACTTTTGTTCCCCCCCCTCTCTCTCTCGCTCTCTCTCTCGCTCTCTCTCTCTCTCTCTCTCTCTCTCTCTCTCTCTCTCTCTCTCTCTCTCTCTCTCTCTCTCTCTCTCTCTCTCTCTCTCTCTCTCTCTCTCTCTCTCTCTCTCTCTCTCTCTCTCTCTCTCTCTCTCTCTCTCTCTCTCTCTGGCTCTCTCTTGCCCCTGTGGAATTCCTTTTAAAACTCTCAGACTGTGAGATATCACAGGCCTCCATCTCCTATCTGTAGGCTGTGCTGACTCTTGACAGTCAAAGTCAAAGAACAACTCTGGAACACTCTGTTTCCCTATTAAGCCCCCCTCCCCCCCATCCCTTTCACTCCCCTGACCCATGATCACCTCAACCCCTTCCCCCTAGCTCTGACCAGCTTGCCTTATTTTTCTCATAAAGCTGACCATTATCTGAATTCTGCATCGTTAGCGCAACAAGACAACAACACCACAACAGAGCCCGCTGTCTATCCGAGATTCACTCTTCCAATATCGGGCCACTTGTGGGCTAAACGCTGGAGGATAGAAAGCTATAGTCTGTGTAGTGAAATCACCACCATCACCACCGCCACGAGGCAATTAGTTTAACTTTATTATGGGTGCCCTCTGAGTTTCCACATGGCTGCCATTTCCTCATTTTTTTTGATTTTGCACATTGGCGATGTGGGGTTTCAGGTGTCTGTGACGTCAGCATTTGTGTTCCGCCTGGTGGTGTTTGAATCTGTTTTCATGTACCACAGATTGAACCGGAAGGTTGTTAAAGGTCAACCACAAAAGCGAACTGGTGTGCAAGGTTGTTGATGTTTTTAGCCCCTAATGTATAGCCATAAACATGTGAGTGTGTGTGTGTGTGTGTGTGTCTTTCGCGTCAGCTGTCTCTTTATCTTTGTTTTTGCGATCCATTTATCAGGTCTGTCACCGCAGAGCTGTGTAGCGGAGATAACAGATCCAAGAAGGGCACTGAAACGCTTCCTCTCTGCTTATTCCTCTCTTCCTCTCCTCAAACATAAACAATACCAGTATCAGCAGCAGTAGCAACAGCCCTAGCCTCCAATCTCTCAGGAGGAGGTGGTGGAGGAGGAGGAGGAGGAGGAATTTGCTCCTGTAACCCCTTGTGAAAGGGTAGGGGGTTGGGGGGCATCATTCGCATTGTTGGCCAATTTCATCGTCACTCTGCGTCCAAGTTGTCTTTGGCCCCTGTGTGGCGGTGACACCAACTCACTCCAAGTACATTGGTTGCATTCCACCCCCGGCCCTTGTGGTTGCAGCCCTTCCCAGTGCTCCAAACCCTCTGCTGGGTCACTGTGGTTGAGATCAATGCTGTTATTGGTATCCTAGTTTAAAAAACTGTTCATGGAACAAGCCCCCAGGGGCTTATTGACTAATGGAGAGAGGGAGAGTCCCAGCTGTTCCCTGACAGACAGCCACCTGCTCACCTCTGCACCCCACTGGTTTGTGGTATGAGTGAGACCACAAACACGTTGGGCCGTTTTTCACCGGGGAGTTGCTAACCTGTTTGTACAACAGACCCCCTCCTGCTCCACATCTACAGAATCTGGCTGTTGTGGTTTCTAGTAGGCTCAGAGAGCAGCATTTAGGTTGAGGGTAAGGATGAGGCAAGGGTGGCAAAGACCTGACATGATAGAAAAGACATCAGCAGAAAAATAGAAAGAGAGTGGGTGTTTGACACACTTTGGCTCCTCTGGAGTTTCCATGTGATGTGAAAGTTTTGCACCACTTGTACCCACAGATTTACCATTACAATTACAATTAGGGCATTTAGCAGACGCTTTTATCCAAAGCGACTTACATCGGTTAAAAAAACACATTGACACACCGACGGCAGAGCCAACCATGCAAGGCGACAGCCAGCTCATCAGGAGCAGTTAGGGTTAAGTGTCTTGCTCAGGGACACATCAACACTCAGCTAGGAGGAGCTGGGGATCGAACTAGCAACCTTTCGGCTACAAGACAACTGCTCTACCTCCTGAGCATAAGCCGACCATGTGAATTTAACCGAAAAACCTCAACATTTTATGGGAATTAATCGGCAGTTCTAGTGAAGTGACTAATCTTCGGCCATTGCTCAAGCATCGGGCAGTCGTCATCCTTCTTCCTCAATTCATGCGATGACCGTCACCTTTCACTCAATTTCATTTGCGCTACAGCGCTACTCTAAACTAAAATGAAATATCCACACAAACACACACCCCCTGATGGCTTGAGCCTAAATTTAACTTTCACACTGCTTTCGGTGGAGCACAGTTATTGAACAGCAAGATTGACGATAGAGTGGAGAATCAGATGTTTGACATCGATTTTATATAATCTGTATAGAATGGTGATATTTTTTCACAGGAAGTGGTTGATGGTAAACATTCATAATATCCAGGGCCTCCAGTGGTCAAAGTCTCCCTCTTCGGGTCTTATATGTGGGACTAACGCATGTGCATTCGTTGCTCACTCTGAGAAGTCTGGCTACGGTCAATGCTCTCAAGCGCTAATGGACAGTTCGCCGGCTGGGGTTTGCGCTTGTCAATGCCAGTGGCTTTAATGGAGTGAACGCGTGAACCCGAGGAAGAAGAGATAGTCTGGGAGACAGGGAGCGGGACGCTCCGTACTACATTAAGCGCCAGGAGGACCCGCTCATCCATGCTAAGGTGATGAGTGCTACACCCAGGTAGCCTGGCCTAATGCACCGCCCCAGATACCAGATAAGAGGCCAATCTAAACTGTCCGTGTAGACAGGATAATCTTATCAGAAACAAAACATTTACGAGGAATGGCATGATATGGTATGTATTTAAGTGTGTTGGACCTGATATGTTTGTGTGTGTCGGATGTGTGTGTTTTGTTTGGCAGGGGGGGGGGGGGGGGGGGGGGGGGGTGTAAATGCATGTCCTTGTGCATGTCAGGGTGTAGTTGCTTTGTTGTCCAATCGCCGTGGTTTCACCCAGGAGAAAGTGGACTCCAGGGTTCAGTCGGCAGTGCGTGACTGGCAGCAGGTGTCGTAATGGAGTGGCGTGGGTTCCAAGGTTATTGGTGAGGAGTTGCCTTTGCTAATTGGGGCTTATCAGGTGTTCCTGGGAAACCCAAACACCACCTGGGGCCTTTGAGGGGCCGTCATTCACAATGATGGAGAGAGAGAGAGAGAGAGAGAGAGAGAGAGAGAGAGAGAGAGGGAGGGAGGGAGGGAGGGGGAGAGAGAGAGAGAGAGAGAGAGAGAGAGAGAGAGAGAGAGAGAGAGAGAGAGAGAGAGAGAGAGAGAGAGAGAGAGAGAGAGAGAGAGAGAGAGAGAGAGAGAGAGAGAGAGAGAGAGAGAGAGAGAGATTAGGACACAGTAAGGCTAAACGTTCAGAATCATCAACTCATTATGTAAACATGTAGTGCAACAGCAAACACAGTTTATCTCATATACCATGTACGTACAAACGTCCTGTGTGACACGGAATACATGTTATGGAACTCTGATTCCTGTCGCAGAATAAAAAGTGCAGAACAGGCTGCTTCTGTTGACTCAGATTCACAATGACTAACTGCATGTCTCATATTGTACTTCTGGGAAAAAGAAGTGAAGAAACCACCAAAGAGAAGTTTTCAAAAATATCTTTCGCTCACTTATCTCAAAGGCCTGACCCCGTTGTTTCTGCTTAAGTTAAAAAGTAGGGCTTGGTGGTGGATTGTTGTTCAGGAATCAAACACCATTGTACTCTGAATAATACGGCACAATAGGGTCTTAACATTTCGAATTCAGGACTTTCAAAGAAAACGTTTTTACCGCCCCGTCTTGGGTGTGAGTGATAAAAGGACAAGACCACACTGTTGTCCCTGCCATCCCATCAGGGTCAATAAAGAGTCATTTGACAACATGGCTCTATCCAATGGAGTGAGGCTCGGATTGTGTTGCATTGTGTTGACGTTTGACGGCGGCAATTTGAGGATCCGGAGCAGAACGATGATGAGTTTGTCAGCCTTTGTTTGTGGCTGCGGTAAGGATGAGGGGTTGGTGAGGGGTGTTGAACCCGAACAGGAACTGTCTGGGTTACAGCCGGTGAACTTGGAGCCACGTCTAGGTTTTTGCAGAACAACACCAAGTACAGGCAGGGCTAAACTAAGCTAAGCTAGGCTGAACCAGCCTGTCAGGTTTTCGAACACTTTAGAATAAATCCCTTGACGACAAATGGCAAGGACTCCTGAAGGAGCCCTTGGAACACACACGCACGCACACGCACGCACGCACGCACGCACGCACGCACGCACGCACGCACGCACGCACGCACGCACGCACGCACGCACGCACGCACGCACGCACGCACGCACGCACGCACGCACACACACACACACACACACACACACACACACACACACACACACACACACACACACACACACACACACACACACACACACACACACACATCACAGAGGGGTTTCTTGATATCATCTCAGACCCCCCCCCCCCCAAACTAAATACAAATCTGTGTATCTTTCAATCTAAGATAAAACCAGACGCTGAGCAGTAGATTTTCAGAGCTGTTTTTTGTCAGTTCTTCCATTATCTAAACATTATTGCAGGATGCGAGTGATTTTTATTTTTTTTATCTAATAAAATTGATCTTGAACATGCAATGCCTCAAGGCCTTCATATTTGCATCTTTTAATGGCCATGAAATGGCGAGCGGGAGGAGGCTTTCCGGATACATCAGCCCAGAAGAGCCAATGATCGATTGAGAATCCAGTGAAAATAAGATCTGGTTGCATTACGGCTATTTAATTTCTCTGCTTTTCAGAGCATTGCTTGAAGGCAATACCCTTCAGACCAAGCCCTTGTTCTTAGTTCCCTATTAGACTGAAAACATGTCAGGAGATATGTTCCCTTATAAATGGTACTGTTTGTACTATTTATGCACTGAACTTTATATTTCAGAAAGTCAACTAAGTAAAAAGGGGGGGCTGGAGGTCACCCTTTACAATAAGATAGATTCATAGTTTGGTTTTATTTCTAACATTATGGTATGGTATTATGGTAGCAAACTCTGCAACTAGAAGCACTGAATGAAATGTGTTAAACTGTCTCCAATGATAAAGAACACCAAGGCTAACTTGGGAATAAGGCCCTATGTCCAAAATTCCGAACTACCCCGTTGAGCTATAAAAGTTATGTGAATTAACTCTTAATTATCTGTTCGTTGATGTTAATTACGCAATAATGGGTGATTAAGTTAGCCTTCTTGTAAAATGTTACCACAAGTACAATTATTTTATTATTTCAATATTTCCTGACAAAAGTTGATAAAAAAGGAACTGTTCTGGGTAGCCGGTGAGGTTTGTTCAAAAAAAAATCCGGAGATGTCTTCAAATGCCCGGTATTGATTTGCGTTGACGTGACGTCAAGGGGGATTTTGCGCTCTCTCAGTTCTGTGTGTGTGTGTGTGTGTGTGTGTGTGTGTGTGTGTGTGTGTGTGTGTGTGTGTGTGCGTGCACTTGTGCAAGTACATGACAAACTAGTCTCCTGCTGACGACTGCTGCCTTTGTGTCCAGATGCCGTTCCGCGCCGTTGATCACGCTCTCTCTCTCTCTCTCTCTCTCTCTCTCTCTCTCTCTCTCTCTCTCTCACTCACTCACTCACTCACTCACTCACTCACTCACTCACTCACTCACTCACTCACTCACTCACTCACTCACTCACTCACTCACTCACTCACTCACTCACTCACTCACTCACTCACTCACTCACTCACTCACTCACTCACTCACTCACTCACTCACTCACTCACTCACTCACTCACTCACTCACTCACTCACTCACTCACTCACTCTCTCACTCTCTCACTCTCTCACTCTGTCTTCCGATCTAACTCTTTCTGTTTTTTTTCCTCTACCTGTTGTTCCGCCTGCAGCTGTTTTATTTATTTTACAGCGATGATATTGATCTGAGGCGAAGAAGCTCAAAGACCCAGCTGTTGCTTGGTTCCAGTAAAGGAATAGAGAGAGAGAGAGAGAGAGAGAGAGAGAGAGAGAGAGAGAGAGAGAGAGAGAGAGAGAGAGAGAGAGAGAGAGAGAGAGAGAGAGAGAGAGAGAGAGAGAGAGAGAGAGAGAGAGAGAGAGAGAGAGAGAGGAGAGAGAGAGAGAGAGAGAGAGAGAGAGAGAGAGAGAGAGAGAGAGAGAGAGAGAGAGAGAGAGAGAGAGAGAGAGAGAGAGAGAGAGAGAGAGAGAGAGAGAGAGAGAGAGAGAGAGAGAGAGAGAGAGAGAGAGAGCGAGCGAGCGCTTGGAAGCATCAGCATAGTGTTTCAGCTGTAGCTGGCACCCAAGACGATCACATTACCTTAAACTGGTTTAAGGTACCAATTGAAACTGTAATGTGATTTCCAGATCCAAACCTTGCTCTCCTTTATTTGAAAAAAAAGAATCTGAAAAATAAGCCATCTTGCATTTCTTCCCATGCTGAAATTCCAGATGTTTACGTCTGTTAATTTCAAGTATGGTTTCTGGATAATACTTATATTTGTTTGTAAATTATCTATGCACATTTGAAAAAAAACATGTGTTCAAAGAAAAGGATTTTAAAATTCCTACTCTTAAAAACTAACTTCATTATCAATGAAATGCAAATGATGGATGTCAATATTTAGGGAAACTTATTTTAATTTCCTTTTGGTTGCATTGGTTTTTTGATATGAAGTTTTAAACTACAATTCAAAAGATTCACACTTTTCGTGTCCTAAAAGCTTGTTCTACATAAGCTTCATTTCTCCCTGGCTTTGTGTGTGTGTCACTAGCCGTAGAGAACGGGCCATGATAGAGAGGCCTGTGTGGCCGCCCAGGAGCCCTTGGTAGAGAGTCAGAAAGGTAATTCACTGGAGTGGAATGGGGTGCACTACGCAACAATGCCATGTGTTGACAGTCCACCGCTGCACAGGCTGGGTGGAATGTATCCCTCCGTTTCAGACTATGAGCTCTCCCCGGCTGAGCACAAGCAGTCAGTCTGATAGGGTCTTTTGTCCCTCTGTTTGATTCAACCTGACACAAATTAAAACGGTAAACACACAGTCATTTTTGTTGCTGGTTTTAGGTGCGAACATTTAGTCCAACTTTGTTTCCTGTGATTTTTGATCACAGGACTTATTTAAATTGTTTAATAATGGGCCCAAGAAAGATCATAGAAGGGTAAATAATACTTGATACCACATTTGTTTGGGGGTTCTTCCATTTAATGTATGGTTTTTGTTTCGTGTTGTTGGTTGCTGTGAGAACTTTTGACTTCTTTAAGATTAGACATTAAGGGTATTACCCGGTTCCTATTAGACAGCGGCTAGCCACAACTTTCTCAGTGTGTGGGAGTTTACTCAGAGATGTAGCCATCGCACGCAGAGAATTTCTTTGAGTGGTTTACACAGATTTGAGTGTGTGACAACAAAACTGTTTAATTTTATTTCTTAAAAGTCTCCAAACTTCTGGGGAATTCTGGATTTATTTAAATCAAAAGTATATAATGTGTTATCATAAAACCTTTTATCATTAGGCCTATTTAAGGCTGTAAAGGACATGGTTTTGATCGGAATAAATCAGATCACGTCAGGTCAAATGGACATGATTAAACAGATGACTTTACAGCAAAACAATTGTGTTATTCTGAACCATTGTCATAATGAAAAAAACATGACACAACTTTGACCTCGCAGAGTGGTTTCCGAGAAGAATGCCCTCGGCTGAGCAACAGAATGTTATTATATTTCAGTTTTTATCTTTGAAAGACAAATACTTCAATAAGTCAAGCTCATTGGTCCACCCTTCCTGCTAAGGGAGCACACTTTCCCTCTAACACAATTGTCCTTATCAGTAACCCAGTCTCTCTCTCTCTCTCTCTCTCTCTCTCTCTCTCTCTCTCTCTCTCTCTCTCTCTCTCTCTCTCTCTCTCTCTCTCTCTCTCTCTCTCTCTCTCTCTCTCTCTCTCTCTCTCTCTCTCTCTCTCTCTCTCTCTCTCTCTCTCTCTCTCTCTCTCTCTCTCTCTCTCTCTCTCTCTCTCTCTCTCTCTCTCTCTCTCTCTCTCTCTCTCTCTCTCTGCAGGTGACCCATTCAGGGCTCATGAGATGTGACAGCAGGACAGCCCAGACTTCCTCCCCGCCTGTGGCCTCATCCCCGTCAGCAAAGTTGGGGTGCTCCTTCCCGGGCCCGGACCATCTCCAACCCCTACAGCCGCCCTCTCGCCCTAACCCTCCTCCCGACGGATTGAATGACACTTAGCAGTGAAGCCGCCGTGCTCTGCCTCCCTGTCGCCATGAAGAGCCGGTACCAGCAGTACTACAACTCCACCCTCATCCAGTTCTACTACCGCTTCGCCAAGGACATCAGCCAGGAGGAACTGTTGCGGCGGCAGCAGGAGAAGAAGGAGCTGAGCACGCTCAACATCGTCATCGTGGTGCTGTGCAGCATCATCATCCTGGAGAACATGCTGGTGCTCATCGCCGTCTTCCGCAACAAGAAGTTCCACTCCGCCATGTTCTTCTTCATCGGCAACCTGGCCTTCTCCGACCTACTGGCCGGCTCCGCCTACATCGCCAACATCTGCCTGTCGGGGCCGCGCACCTTTGAGCTGCTGCCCGTGCAGTGGTTCATCCGCGAGGGCACCGCCTTCATCGCCCTGGCCGCCTCCGTCTTCAGCCTCCTGGCCATCGCCATCGAACGCTACGTGGCCATCACGGAGGTGAAGGTGTACGGCTCCAACAAGACGTGCCGCATGTTCATGCTGATCGGCGCGTGCTGGTTCACCGCCATCCTGCTGGGGGGCCTGCCCATCCTGGGCTGGAACTGCATCAACACCCGCGGCGAGTGCTCGGCCGTGCTCCCCCTCTACACGCAGCGCTACATCTGCTTCGCCATGACCATCCTCAGCGTGATCCTGCTGTCCATCGTCATCCTGTACGTGCGCATCTACCTGATCGTGCGCTCCAGCCACCAGGAGGCCACCAATTCGCCGGCGTACGCGCTGCTGAAGACGGTTACCATCGTGCTGGGCGTGTTCATCGTGTGCTGGCTGCCCGCCTTCACCATCCTCATGATGGACTCCTTCTGCTCCATGAAGGCGTGCCCCATCCTGAAGTACGCCGACAAGTTCTTCGCCCTGGCCACGCTCAACTCGGCGATGAACCCCATCATCTACACGCTGCGCAGCAAGGACATGCGCAAGGAGTTCCTGCGCGTGCTGTGCTGCTGGGGGCTCCTGCGGAGCGGGCAGCCCGCCGACCGGTGCCTGGTGCCCCTGAAGAGCTCCAGCTCCCTGGAGCACTGCACCAACAAACACGAACACCAGCAGACCACGCCCATCATGCAGACGTGCACCACCTGCGTTTGACGGGCCGCGTGTGTGTGTGTGTGTGTGTGTGTGTGTGTGTGTGTGTGCGTGTGATGTGTGTCGCACTGGCGTTTGTTAAAAGCACCGCTTCCACTTCTTGTTTTTCCTTTTTCTCGTGCACGTACAAAGAGGAAAATAAGAGGGGACAGGATGTTGGCCGGCTCTCTGTGGACGATTGGGGAAGAGAGAGCGAGGGGCGAGCGAGACGCGTGCACCGCTGCCGACGCCGGCGCGACCTGGATGAGGAAGCGATCCTGGAGGGCGCCGAGACCCCAACAGCCGAGGCCCTTGTTAAAAACTGTAAAAAAAAAAAAAAGAAAAAAACGTTCTGACTGACTTTCTCTCGCATTTCAACTCCAAAGTGAATTGTATGTATTTTACAATCCGTGTTTCTAACGTGTTCCATGCAAACTGAAGCCGTGACCAGCAGGCACAAATGGCTTGGGAAGAGACGTGACATTATGAACTCCTGGGGAGACTTTTGAAAAAAAAATGTGAAGAAAACGTGGGTACTAATTACAGACAATATCTACAAACCTTTACAGACAAGCCTTTGAGCTCTTTAAATAAAAAGAGCCCCCCCGCCCCCTGTCATGTATGGAAATGCCCCATCGAATACCAAATATATGTACGGCAAATGCCATCTAAATTAGATTGAGTTGTGGTGAGACTTGTGTCTACGTCTGCACTGATGTAAAGCGTGCAATGTTGCACTTTGAAAATTTGTAGGCAATATCAACCTTTCCCCTATGAGTTGAATGTTTGCCTTTTTTTCCCAAGACTTATGAACATTCCTACGCCCTCATAGACGTACGTTACGTATGGCCCTACACGATACTGCTCATGAGCACGGAGGCAGCAGTGATCTACTCCCTTTGAAACCCTGCACTCCAGACAATCCAGGACACAACACCCCTTATGGCGTCCCCCCCCCCCCGGGCAATGTATAACCTCTATATAACCTTTATAGTACCACTTCATTTACCAATACAGACGCCAAGTATTCTGCTTCCATGTACTGCATGATTTCCCTTTGTACTCGTTTGTATGCGCTCATATGTATGAATGGTATATATCCAAGTGCAGACTCCTTCACGTACAAACCCCCCCCCCCCCCCAAACTAGCCAACCGACCACTCCCATTTACCCGTTGCATTCAGTCCCCCCCCACCGCGCGCGCGCTTTCACCGTTGTCTGTAGTATCTGAACAATTTCCTCAGAGGAAGGCTCAATCACAAAACACACTTCCTGGAGTGAGTAGGCACTGATAGATTTCAGCTCTGAAACAGCTGTCACACACAAAGTCTAATGGGATTGTTGTCTTGACAAGTCGTAGCAGTGTAGCAGCAGTGCACTCCCTCCCTCCTCCCTGCCCTGCCTCTCCCTTCCATAGCGTCTTCCTCTTAGGCATATGCGGCTGAATGTAAAGTTTGAAGTGTTCGAAGGAGCGTGCGCTCTTCTAATGACAGTATTATTATTTGTATTTGTATTATTATTATTATTATTATTATTCATCGTCGCTGTTTGCATTCATCTGCGGGTGATGTTGCTTCCGGGTGTGATGACCAGGCTAGCTCACTCTCAATGTGAGTCTTAAATCGAGAAAAAAACACACACAGACAGACACACACATATGTTCTCCGTTATTGGTGGTCATACGCATCTCGCATTACCAGGGGACGAAATCGGATCTGTCGTGCGTAAACGCGTCTCAGCTTACCGAAGAAAAAATACATTAAAAAAAACCGCACATCCCCTGCTGAAGGGTGCACCGGATCCAGTTTCAGCGGTGATGTGTGTGCGCGTGATTGTATGCGGGGTGAGAGGGATTAAGCCCTCACGGGAAGTTCAGCTTCATCCTACGACAACGCAACGACTTCCTTTTGACCCATAGGAAGTCCTGTTTTTTATGTGTTTTTTCTCTCCGCAGTCCGGTTCCTGTTCTGGCCTCCTAACGCGTCTTCCTGTTAGACACTCACGCTTCCATGCAATTAGCTAGACAAAGACGGTTTTACTTAATTATTTCACCAGGTTTTTGAACTTCAGGAAAGCCATGTAGATCTAGCGTAAAAGCACTTTGGCAGCCTCAGCAGCATCCCCCCTTCACCCCTCCCCCCCCTACCTCCGCGGCCACACCCACACCTCCGCTTCTCTTTCCCCCTGGTATTTTGAGACGTGTTTTAATCTGCGTAACCTTCACTTCATTTTGTTGCCTAACTCTATATTTCAAAAAGATATACATAACTCTGTAAGTCATGTATGTATGTACATTCTGTATGTAGTGTTTGTGTGTGTGTATGTTTGTACAGTATGTGTGTGTACAGTATGTGTGTGTGTGTGTAAAATGTTAAATATGTATGAAGTGTGTAGTACTGAATGTTCTGTGTGCAATAGCCTTGCATTTCCTGTAGCACGCTGCCTGTGTGAAAATGGTACAATCTTAAACACTAATAGAGGTACATAAACATTGTGTTCATTGTATTCCCTTTTTTTTTTTATACAAAATAAACGAAATACTGAAATAATCATGCTTGTGTGTGTGGGGAGTTCTTCTCAGATGATTGACGGTTGTGCACGGTTCTTGAGCTTAAGCGCTTAGCTCTGAACAATCTGCACGTCCTGAGATGTCTACCTGTTGTGACCACATTGGAGAAGTAATCAAAATCGCTGCGTTTAATCCAAACATGCTCTGACAAGGTCACGAAGGCACTTGTTTCAACACGAAACTCCAGAAACGCTGCTGTGCGCTATACAGCAACCATTAATCACGGCTCGCTTTCCTAATAAAAATCTATTTGAAGGATGAAATCGGGTAGCGTAATGGAAATTTCTTTACAGGGCGTTCAGGTTGAATCTGGTTTATAATATAAAAAGGAATGGCTATTTGTAATTTGGCTGGGAGGCGCATGCAGAAGGAAAAAAAGGCCCTGGGAAGGATTTCTGGCTTTAAGGGGGTGAGTGGGAGAGGGGAGAGGCTGACAAGAGTGTAGTCTTGGGAGAGTTGGTGCTGGTTGTTGTCAGACGTCCAGGATTCCTGGGTGGGAAACGCTGGCTGAATAAGCCCCAGGAGGCTGTGCCGTTGGGATGGCTGCCAAGACTTTCCAGTGCCTTGCAGGATATGACATCACACTCACAAACCTGCAGGCCAAGCTGTGTACACAAAAGCGCTTCAAAGCGGAGGGATCACTTTTAATGTGTTCCAGAAATGTGCTAACAAATAAAAACACTTTACCAGAGAAATCACACTCTTACGCAGATGGGCGGAAGTGCCGAAAGCTATACTTGGGAATTGATTCAGCAATACATTAAACCATATAAAGGCCTACGCTTGCAAATAATTCATGCAAGCAAAAGTTTTCTAAAGATTAAAAACGGAAGTATTAGTTATGATTTCAGATAGGAAATTACATGGTACTTCTTTCTGGATTAAGGTGTCTTAGATATGTAGGGTATAGCTAAAACATTTAGGCTACACAAATACATGAGGCTGTAGTATATATGCAGCCTCATGCCACATCGTAGTGGCCGAAAAACGATTTGCAGGATGGCCCTTAAGGTATATTTTTAACTAAACAGTGCCACCTTTTGTCCGAAACTGTTAACTGCATTCAAACAAAACAAAAACAAAGACATTTGAGAAACGTCATAGGTTACTCATCATGGCTAATGATTCGTAAACGTTCAAGTATCAAGTAATCAAATACATTATTTACAAAGACGGTTACTCAAACACAAAATGTATAAAAGCTAATGGCCGATTGTGAATTGACATGTGTTGCATTTTTAATGATTGGCCAACCTACACAGAATCCCCACAAAGAGCAGAAACCAACGTCTACAGATTTCCTTTATGTAGTCACATTGTGAGACATTATTCATATATATCTAGTAAAAAGACAACGATATACATTGGATTTCCTGCGCTTGATCACTATCATTGAAAGGATAACGAGCAAGCCATTATTAATAATTACTTCATGCAGAGGTTGATTATAAGCCATTGACCAATGACGACGATGGCACTTTGTTGTTCAATTTGATTTCTTCCGCTTATTCACTTGACTAGCGCACTTGTTGCAAACACTGGGGTATATTATATTTTAGTTATCCCTCCAGGAACGTTTAAAAAACGTAAGATTGCAACACATTCTCAACAATCAATTTAAATAGTTGTTAATAATGTTTTAAAGATATTGTTAACGTAGTGCGGAATGAAATTTTACACATTATGTATCGCAGTCTCTGCTGGACTCCCCCCTTCATCCCTGCACTGGTAGATTCCAAAATACCCGGGTTTCGCGCGAAAAGACGGCCCGCGCGCCCGAACTGCATATAGCATCCATTGGAAGACACTTGGCATTCTCTGCTCGCGTACTGTTGTCACCAGTATTTCTTTTTAACATTGTTTTACCATTTTTAAGGCATTTTAGTCATTTTATTCGGACTTTTAGATAGTTATTCACAATGCCAACCAAGACCTCATTGTCTCTGCCCGAGGATGTCAGGAAAAGGTATAGTAAGCAGGATGCTAATCATGCAATGTAGCATGCGTTCAGTTTGTTGCAAAAGGCGAGCTGACAAATGCTTCACTAATTTGTGTTCATGTTGCGTTAATCGTACTCCTGGCTGTATAACTTATGTTACTGCATCGCTGAACAATGACGCACTTGTGCCTTAAAAGTTTCCGCTAACGTTAGCGTCATCGATTTAATAACCTTTTTGAGGACGGATGACGCATAGTATTTAATCATTCATTAATCCATTTATGTGGGTTTGTTTGCGATTTAGCGTGTGTGGGCAGAACAACGTGTTGGATTTGGCGCCACTCAGGAAGTGTTGTTGTCCAGAGTGCAGCTCGCTCACTGTCATTGAGCTGACTGAATAACAACAGCGATGCCGGGCACTGTTGTTATGTTTTCATTTGTGTCTCCTTCGGTTAATACTACTTTATTTCGATCTTTATTGAACTATTAACTAAATGTAACCCGTATTCGTTGTTTCATATTAAGGCTGCAGGTATTGGAGAAGGAGGACGATGGGTTTTCAGATGAGGTAAGTTGTGAACCAGGTCGTTTAGACATTTACGTTTTAGGATGATTGATTACATATTACAAACTGTGGTATGAAGCGATACATTCTTAATCCTGCAGAATCCGAGTTTATGTTTGTATTTGTGGTGCTAATGAAAGCAAGTTTGTTTTTAGTGCTGTGTTTCTTTACCCTCTCCACTCAGGACCGTGTGAAGGAGAAGCTCAAGCTGGTCCAGGAATTCCTGCATGATGACGCTCAAGACCAGCTCAGTAGCCTGAAAGAGAAGATGAAAAGTTCAGAGATCTCCGTGGTCCGTTCTCCTTTATTTACTCAAAATCCTCATTGCAACAGTTTCTTCTACATCGCTCATTGTTCTGCATGCTCCCCCCCCCCCCTTATTTTAGGAGGGCTACCTTTCCAAAGTCAAGGCCTTATTGGTACGGGAGCTGTCCCAGTCCACAAATGGCGAGGGTGTGAATGGGCAGAGTGGGAAGACTAACGGTCTGGCCACAAACGGCTCCCACAAAGGGGAGGAGGACGCAGAGGTAACCATGGACACCCAGGAAGAGGCGGCACCTCTGAAGTCCCCCACCGCTGCTAAAGGAAAGAATGGCCGAAAGAGCAAGTCGGACTCGGATTCAAAGAGTAAGTAGGGACAGCGGTCACACATTCAGACTGTCGGTAGCAGCCTCAATGTATAGAATCGTATTTGAATGACCTAATCATGGCCCTCCCTGTGACTGTAGAATCGCCTGCAAGCGCCCGGGTCACAAGGAACAGTGGAAAACAGCCGACCATCATGTCCATGTTCCCGAAAGTGTGAGTATCCTCTTTAATGCTTTGTTGTACCCGGTGATCTGGAACACGTGTCAAATGGCGGCTACAAGGGGCTCTATGGTCCCGTGCCTCTGGGTGGGACAGAGTGATTTGTCTTGCATTAACTGTCGCTGTGAATCTTTTATACAGACAAAAGAGGAAGTCTGATGAGGTAAATGGAGAAGACTCAATTGCACAGAATGGGCAGAAGGAACAGAATGGGCAAAGTGAGCAGAATGGAGAGAAAGAAGTCAAGAAAGAAGAGGAGGAGGAGGAAGATGGAACAGAGGTAAGTGGTTCCATGCAGCATTTAATAGAAGCCTGAGTTGCCACAAATTGCACATTCTAATGTTGATATTTCTTGTAGTCCCGGGAAGAGAAGCGTCTGAAAGTTGATTCTGATGAAAGGTAGGTTTCACTCGTGTTGATGCATGATGTTCAATTGGACAAATATTGCTCAAGTTGGAATCTGTAACTAAATTGGGAAACTTTGTTTTACCATGTTTCTCTGCAGTGTTCCTGAGAAGGCCACAAGTGAAGTAAAGAATACACCAGTCACTGCTGCAAAGGTACGGCCTTGTTGTGGTGTGGCTTGATCTTATCAAGTTCTACTACTTCCGTTTTCCTTCAGCATCTGAAAGAAAATGTCCCAACTATTTTCCAGACCCCACCTCCAAAATGTCCAGACTGCAGGCAGTACTTGGATGACGCGGACCTCAAGTTCTTTCAGGGGGATCCTGACACTGCGGTAGGATTAGTTATAGTTTTGATTGCCAAGAAAATCCAGATAAAAAAACGACATAAAAATCAAACTGTCAATGGCAGCTGTCATATCATACCATTGCGCCGTTGACAATGATTTTCTCCGGCATTACTCTGTCGTGCTTTCTCTCTGTTCTGCTAAATTGAATGGTGCCCTATATGTTCTAAATGCTAAAATGCATCATTCGGATGCATTTTAAAACTTGGTCAAGTGCTCCGATATTCTCTTCATTCATGCGCTTTTGTCATGATCCTATGTGAATGCGTGCATAATCACATGATGGTGTTTTCTGTCTCCAGAGACCGGGTACTGTTGGCATTCATAATTTTATGTCAGGGTAATCGACAATCGTAGCCTATATTTTCTCCCTTAAAAGCAGATGGTGTCATGAACACGCACGTTGTCATATTATGTTGAGGGGAATGGTCTGGCAGAGGCAGCGCTTTCATTTAGCGGCAACACTGTGCCTCGCCTGTAGACGGCTGTGGGAAACTGATAAGCAACTAATTATTACCAAGCGATTAAAACACTTGAGTCCCAAATTGGGAATCGTTATTAAGCTGTTAATAAAAGAGATCCTGATTTGCCGATCAGTCGACAATGGGTCTGACTAATGAGATTATGCTAAATCTTAGTCATGACCACCAGTAGACTGTCGCAATTAAGACAACTTTTTTTCTTCTGCAGCTGGATGAGCCGGAGATGCTTACGGATGAGCGCCTGTCACTGTTTGACTCAAATGAGGATGGATTTGAGAGCTACGAGGACCTCCCACAACACAAAATCACTAACTTCAGGTGCAGTGATGCTTGCATGTCTACTTGCGTACATGGTCACCAACTTCTGACCGTTGGTTAATAAAAAGATTCCCAGACCCATGCTACCTCTTGTGCTGCAGTTAAAATATGACTTGTTTTGTCCTGCAGCGTGTACGACAAGAAGGGCCATCTTTGCCCTTTTGACGCTGGTCTGATCGAGAAGAACGTGGAGCTCTACTTCAGTTGTGTGGTTAAGCCCATCTACGATGACAACCCTTGCTTGGACGGTACTGCATGTGTTGCCTATTGAAAAACAGCAATGTTGATGTTATAATTTTTTTTATCATCTTTTCCAAATCATACCCAGTCAATATATTAAGCAAGTGGCTACTTTAAATCTGCAGGGGGAGTTCCTGCTAAGAAGCTCGGGCCCATCAATGCTTGGTGGATCACAGGGTTTGATGGTGGAGAGAAGGCTTTGATTGGCTTCACTACAGGTACATATTGCTTGTCTTCAGTCCACCACAGTCTGGTCCTCATTGACTATTTTTTTTATTTATATTAAGTCACCTATGATTTTGATTTGCAGCCTTTGCCGATTACATCTTGATGCAGCCCAGTGAAGAGTACTCGTACATCTTTGCACTCATGCAGGAGAAGATTTACATGAGTAAGATAGTGGTGGAGTTCCTACAGAAGAACCCTGACGTCTCTTATGAGGACCTCCTCAACAAAATCGAGGTGAGCAGACTGTAAAAAAAAAATTAATTGATGGGCATGGGGGCCGTGACATCCCACGTTTGCCACACGACTATATAAAGCTTTAGTGGGCATACAATGGGCTGCACAATTATCTGAGATTTAATGCAAGAAACTAGCAAACTTTGGAACATTGAGTGTGACCGCTCAAATGTGCAGATCGACAAGCCACTGAGATTCAGCATAAAAAAAAAGATTCCCTATTTGTATAAGGAAAGGGAATTCTTCCCACTTAATAAGAATGCCGTCATGTCTTTTTGCATATGCTCCACCTTGGTCACCCCCTCCAAAACAGGCCGGTCATGGCAGTGATCCAGAAAGTCTCGCTGTTAATCTGACGTCTTTTATCCCTCCTGCCCCTGCAGACCACAGTGCCTCCCGCAGGGCTCAACTTCAACAGCTTCACAGAGGACACGCTGCTGCGCCACGCCCAGTTTGTGGTGGAGCAGGTGGAGAGCTACGACGAGGCCGGAGACCAGGACGAGCAGCCCATCATAGTCACCCCCTGCATGAGGGACCTCATCAAACTGGCCGGAGTCACCCTGGGAAAGAGGTGCGGCCAAACACTCTTAGTAGTGACCTATTATATTTTGGACCGAATTTATATATTTTTTGCCTTTTTTAGGTAGTCACTTTAATTCCTTCAAATTTGTGTACGTTTTGTTAAATTACAGTACTTTTAATATTGCAGAAAAGGTTTTTAGTCCCCCAAGTCCTTATGCCAGATGACTGCTTTGGAATTTAACATTTGCCCCCTGTTTTTATTTTTGTTTTGCTTGTGGCCACATATTCCTGCTCCTTGCACCTCTTATTTCTCCCAACGTCTAACACTCCTCTTAACATTCCTAATGCAGCATGCTGCTGTACTGGTAGGTAGGCCTAGCTCTGACTGCTTCACCCACATGCGTGGTGTATTTTATTCAAATGTTTGTCCTTCACAATTGTTGGAAAAATGCTATTACAAACAATCTTTTTGGGGGGTTCAACTAGAGTAAATTCAACTAAATCCAATTTTTGGAATTCAACTTTTTGAATTCAACTAGAGTAAAAAATTTCTGCAAGGATGTTTTTCCAAGTTAATAAAATGCAAATTTCGCCTCAATGGGCATTTCAAGTATTAAACATTTTTTTTATCATGCCGTTTCATGTAATTGTGGCACATTCTAAACAGCGAAATCCCCTCTGCCTTCGTGGAGCTTCGCTCACGTAGGCAGAATGCTGGACAGCCTTCACTTGAGGCAGCCTTTACCCGTGTTTTTCCTGAACGTGTGCTTGTATACCATCCGTTTATCAAGACTAACTCTCTTGCATCATAGCCATTTGCTTGATCGTTGTGTTGCATGGCTTGTTCATCGGCTCCTTCACCAGGGCCAAAGTCTTGAGGAAATCTTGACTCATGCATCCCCGGTTTACTGCCATCACACCCAACTGGCTGTTCCTCCAAAACACTATGTTGCCTTTACAGGAGAGCCGCCAGAAGACAGGCCATACGCCACCCAACCAAGATCGAAAAGGACCTCAAGGGACCCACCAAGGCAACCACCACCAAGCTGGTCTACACCATCTTTGACACCTTCTTCTCCGACCAGATTGATCAGATAGACAAGGATGGCGGCATCAAGAGGCAACGCTGTGGTGTCTGTGAAGTATGTTCAATATGTAACATACGGGTCCCGCAATGCCCTGTGTAGGGCAACGCTGAAAGGGGAAGAGAATTTCCCCTAATTCTGTGCACCTTCTGCTATCATTAGGTATGCCAGTCTTCAGACTGTGGCAAGTGCGTCGCATGCAAGGACATGATCAAGTTTGGCGGAAGTGGCAGAAGCAAGCAGGCCTGTCGACAGAGGAGGTGAGAATACTGTTGACGTTGGTTTCTTTAAACCCCTGGGTCGAGAGATCCAGCCCGTTCTATGAATGTAATCTTGCTCCCTCTATGCTAAGGTGTCCGAACCTCGCAGTAAAGGAGGCGGAGGACGATGAGAACATCGAAGAGGAAGATATAATTGTGGAGATAAAGAAGAGCAGCAAGAAGGTCCCCATAGCAAAGAAGAAGAAGCAGGCCTCGGTCAAGCTCTCGTGGGTGGGAGAGGTTGTCGAGGTAAACCTGCCAGAATGGCTCATAGTTAGCCCTTGAGTTTACAATTTTCCATGGATTAATTTTCATAAATGGTCCCTTCAGGGGTTTAGAGGGCTTTGTAATGATTCTACCTGTTTGTATTTCAGACTGAGGGAAAGAGGCGGTACTACAAGAAGGTGAAGGTGAATGAAGAGCTCCTGGAGGTGGGAGACTGCGTCTCGGTGTCTTCAGAGGATCCGACTACTGCCCTCTACCTGGCCAGGTCTGCTTGCATTTCCCGGAAGGCAATCTTTTAAAGTGAGATTGAAATCATGGAGGCCACAGGTGAAACTGAACTAAAACCGGTTACGCCTTTTCCAGGATCACCTCCATGTGGGAGGACGGCAGCGGCAAGATGTTCCACGCACACTGGTTCCTTCGGGGGACGGCCACCGTGCTGGGAGAGTCCTCCGACCCACTGGAGCTGATGCTGGTGGACGACTGTGAAGACATGCAGCTCAACTACGTGGAGAGCAAAGTCAATGTCATGTACAAGGCCCCCACCGACAACTGGGCCATGGAGGTACGGCAAGACTGGCTTAACCTCTTTTCCACAAGGGAAATGTTGAAAATCAGATGGGGGTGGTCCGGCCTTGACGTGTTTTTACTTCAAAACTTTTTCAGATATAGTTGTATTAAAATGGAATTGCCCCCTGTATGACGCTACTGAGATGGGTGTGTGTGTGTAAATGTGTCGTTTACCGTGTAGGGTGGAATGGACGATGAGATAAAAGTGATCGAGGACGACGGCAAGAGTTTCTTCTACCAGTTCTGGTACGAGCCGGAGTGCGCTCGCTTCGAAACGCCGCCGGCCTTCGTCCCCTTGGACGCCTCGAAACACAAGTAAGCACCAGCAACGGCTTTCCTGTCACCTTTTCCAGCTCCTTTCGGTGCGCGCTAGCTTAGCGGTTGGCTCGGTTGCAGTCTAACCCGATGGGAACACGCGTTTGTCTCGTAGGCACTGCATGAGCTGTGCCAGGACCAACGAGAAGGAGGAGCAGGAGACCCCTCGCGTGGCCGAGCCCCTGGGTTCCCAGGACCACGACTCCAAGGCGGTCTATGCCCTGGCCCTCTTCAAAGGCGCTCAGTACAGAGTGGGGGACAGTGTATTCCTTCCCCCTGACGCTTTTAACTTCAGGTAGGCTGCCCTTTAACGCTCACAATGCACCCGTTTAGTACAGTCTTTGTTTTTGCAGGCGGGGTTAAACGTTTTGTCTTCCTCTGCTTGTCTCTCAGCGTTAAGGCGGCTAGTCCGGTCAAGAAATCTCACAGGAAGGAGGATGTTGATGAAGACCTGTTTCCGGAGTACTACAGGAAGTCCTCGGATTACATCAAGGGCTCTAACCTGGACGCACCCAAACCCTTCCGCATCGGCCGCATCAAGGAGATCTTCTGTCACAGACGCAACGGGAAGCCGGACATGTCTGAGGTCAAACTGAGGATCTACAAATTATACAGGTAATGCGTTTGAACCGCCTCACCAAAATAGTGCTTCGTGTACATTGCTGACTTCTAGAGGGAAGTGATCACAAGTAAACTGTGCCTGGTGTTTCTTCAACCTCCTATCTAGATTTGACAGTTTATGATCCGTTTAATTGTTCATGACAAGTATGCAGTAAAGACTAATTGCCTAGTATAACGCCTTGAGCATGCATCTCGTTTCTTGCGGCTTATAGAACCGTCTAAAATAATTTAGTACTCTGCATTAAAGGTGGATTATCATCAAAAAGACGTATCCACCACTACCCTGAATTAGTTAGTCCACAATGAGGAAATGTTTATTTTAATTATATGTTCAACCCTTCCTTTGTCAGGCCTGAGAACACTCACAAAGGCGTGAAGGCCAGCTACCACACAGATATTAACCAGCTGTACTGGAGCGAGGAGGAAGGCACCGTCGGCATGGCCGAGGTGCTGGGCCGCTGTCAAGTGGAATATGCGGAGGACCTGAATGAGTCTGTGCAGGACTTCTCCAGTGGTGGCCCCGACCGCTTCTACTTCCTTGAGGTGACTTATTCTTAAAGATTCAACGTGTACACATGCTGGCTATTTAAACCATGCTGAAGGATGTATCCAGTCATGATGCTGGACCCTAAACCTTAAGCTTTTTTATGCATCACTGCATCGTAATATGACTTGAAGTGCTAGACAGGTGCTAGACAGGGATGTGAAACTTGAGGAACCACAACATTTGCAGTGACGACTTTTCTTTTTGACATCCAAGTGGGCAGGGGAAACTTAACTATGACTTGGTAGCTGACTTACTTGGTTTGTATGTAAGGTCATCCACATTTGTTTACACTTTGCAGATTGTTGTTAACAAGGACATGGGTGCATTAGATCAATGGTAACACAAACGATAAGTTGTGCTAATAACCTGTATCACACACAGGCTTACAATGCAAAAACAAAGGGCTTTGAGGACCCACCCAACCACGCCCGGTCTTCTGTCCAGAAGGGTAAAGGAAAGGGCAAAGGAAAAGGTAAAACGCTTGACTTGTACGGAGAGTCCCCTTGTATGATTTACTTGGCCCAGGCATGGATGGGATTATTGATCCATGCTGTCTTTTCAGGAAAAGGCAAAGGAAAGTCCTCTGCGCCACAGGAGGACGTCCAGGAACCACAAGTGCCCAAAGTGCCCAAGTACCGCACGCTGGATGTGTTCTCTGGCTGTGGTGGGCTCTCTGAAGGCTTCCATCAGGCTGGTGAGTGCCTCTTTATCATGTTGGACAATGTATTCCCAGTGTTTCCCCCAGCACTGTATGGTTAAGGCAGCCACCCTAACAATACTAGGGCCCCGCCTTGCATACCAATGTATAAAAACAACAACAAAAAAGGGTTAGTTAGGGTTAATAATTAAAATATTTTTTAATTATTATGCATTAACAAAGTAGAAAACTCTTAGGGAAAGAAAACGAAGATTAATGCATTAGTAACGGTGTTCGTGCCATGAAGCTTTTTGAATGGAATTGAAACGCAGTGAGAACAGCGTTTTGGATAAGCCGAAGTTTCCGATGAAGCTAAACAGTAGGAACTACCATTTGAAGGCTGTGTGGAAAGTGGTGGTAGAGGATACTATATATCCACAGCATCTCCTTCCTAACAATTAATTTCTCACCCAGACATCTCGGAGACCCTGTGGGCCATCGAGATGTGGGAGCCGGCCGCTCAGGCCTTCAGGCTGAACAACCCCGGCACCACGGTGTTCACGGAGGACTGCAATGTGCTGCTGAAGCTGGTCATGTCCGGGGAGAAGACCAACTCCCTGGGCCAGAAGCTGCCGCAGAAGGGCGACGTGGAGATGCTGTGCGGAGGCCCGCCGTGCCAAGGCTTCAGTGGCATGAACCGCTTCAACTCGCGCACCTACTCCAAGTTCAAGAACTCCCTGGTGGTCTCCTACCTGAGGTACGTGGAGCCGCCACGCTGTCTTTCAATAGAGCTGGGTGATGTAGCAAACACTTAAAACGATTAGTGCTGACCGAGGCGTTTAACGTCATCACGGTGGGGACAAACGGGATCAACCATCGCAAAAGACTCCTTCATAGTGGTGTCAACACAAGTGACTGTATTTATGCGGCTGTTTTCGGGACATTTATTCTTAATAAACTATTAATTATACTATTGCATATACTTACATTTTCAGGTTTGACTGGTTAATATCAGTGTAAAAGCTTGCATAACTTTTTATGTTTAATAAACTTATTTTAGAACTTTCTGACTAACATATCGCCTCCTTTTTTTTTCCAGTTACTGCGACTACTACAGACCCAAGTTCTTCCTCCTGGAGAACGTGAGGAACTTTGTGTCCTTCAAAAGCTCCATGGTGCTGAAGCTGACCCTGCGCTGCCTGGTGCGCATGGGTTACCAGTGTACCTTCGGGGTCCTCCAGGTCGGTGTCCCACTTCAGCATTCAGGTTTGTCCCCGTGTGAAGCTGGAGCTGACACTAAAAGTGTGTGTGTGTGTGTGTGTGTGTGCTTTGGTGTTCAGGCCGGTCAGTACGGTGTGGCCCAGACGCGCCGGAGGGCCATCATCTTGGCGGCCGCCCCGGGGGAGAAGCTGCCCCGGTACCCGGAGCCCCTGCACGTGTTCGCTCCCCGGGCGTGCTCCCTGAACGTGGTGGTGGACGAGAAGAAGTACTTCAGCAACGTCACACGGTAACCCCCCCCCCCCCATCGTCAGGCCTGGTTGTTGAGGGGGAATGTTTGGGTCGGCTTGTGTCTGGTTCTAATCCCGATGACTGCGTTCCTGCTTCAGGGGCAATGGAGGAATCTACAGAACCATCACCGTCCGGGACGCCATGTCGGACCTGCCGGATATCCGCAACGGACACGCTTCCCTGGAGATCTCTTACAACGGGGAGCCCCAGTCCTGGTTCCAGAGGCAGATCCGGGGAACGCAGTACCAACCCATCCTCAGAGATCACATCTGCAAGGTAAGGGCTTTGTATTTTATTCGAACTAAATGTTGTTGTTTTTTGTAGAGGTATATCTGTACTATAGAGTGCGGTTGAGGTGTGAATCTTCCAGTTTGTAACTCCAAGCTGGATGCTTCTTTGGTTCGCTCCCTAATGACGCATGACGGTTAATCTAATCATTTGTGAAAGACGCACAAATAATCTCCTGTCTGCTTTGAACGTGTCCACTAAAATGAAGGAAAGGGCATGGACCAATCGATGCGTTTCTCTCGTTCAGGACATGAGTGCCCTGGTGGAGGGCCGCATGAGGCAAATCCCGCTTGCTCCTGGTTCTGACTGGAGGGATCTGCCCAACCTGGAGCTCCGGCTGAAGGACGGCACCTTGACCAAGAGGCTCCGCTACACGCACCCCGACAAGAAGAACGGGCGCAGCAGCACCGGCGCGCTCCGAGGCGTTTGCACGTGTTCCGGAGGTGCGTGTTGGTTTGAATGACCTGAGGGCCATTTCTAATCGCTCCCTTGTGCGATGGGTAACATGCATGCCTGTTTTTCATGGTGCCGTTCCGTTCGTCATGAACGTGTGTGCTCTGTGTGTAGGTACGCCGTGTGACCCAGCCGACAGGCAGTTCAACACTCTGATTCCCTGGTGCCTGCCCCACACTGGCAACCGTCACAACCACTGGGCCGGGCTGTACGGCAGGCTGGAGTGGGACGGCTTCTTCAGCACCACGGTGACCAACCCCGAGCCCATGGGCAAACAGGTGTGTTGAGCGAGAAGTCTTATTGTTCGTTTTACAGAAAATGTAATGCTGGTCGTAGATTCACAACAACTTGAGGTAAAACGAAAGTGCTCCACCTTTAGGCACTGAAGGTGGACCTTTTTTGCTCTTGGCAGAGCTGAACTTATTCTTTTGAATCCCCAGGGCCGAGTGCTCCATCCAGAGCAGCACAGAGTGGTCAGCGTGAGGGAGTGTGCGCGCTCTCAAGGATTCCCCGATACCTACCGCTTCTTTGGCAACATTCTGGACAAACACAGACAGGTACGACCAGCTGGAGACACTTCAGCAGGCAGTTTATCTTGACATGAGGTTTATGAGCACCGCTTGACTATTACTATTTTTTTGCTCTTAATCATTTTGAAAATGTCAGAGCAGTAGGGCCTTGGTGTCGGACATTGTAATCTTAAACTAGTGTATTTATGACGGCCATATCTCATCCTCTCAGGTGGGAAACGCCGTGCCTCCACCCCTTTCCAGAGCCATCGGTTTGGAGATCAAAAAGTGCATCTTGGAGCGGATTAAAGAGGAGGGCGTGCAAGGTGAAGGCCTATTTATTCCACCTTCTTATTCAATTATCACCCCAAAATAACCCATTGTTCATCGGAACACTAACGGTATTCCTTACTTTGCAGCAGAGAACGTGAAACAAGAGAAGATGGAGGTTATCGATTAATTTCCCCGGTGAAGTCCATTCCTTCGATCGCGACGCCAGAGCTCTCGGGTTATCGTTTTTAATCTTTCGTCTGGCTTCGAGCCGTGTCACTAACTGGCTACTTCCGACGTTCTGTGCAGTTTCATTCCATGAAATCCTCAAGTTTCTAATGTGGTTTTAACTGTGTATTGAAAGGCATTCACATGATGTTGAATAAATTGTATGTAGTTTTTATATGTTGTAACATTTCAAATAAAGCGCTTATAAATGGATTGTTTTCACATCACCTGATTTTAGCCTAGCTTTTTTTTTTTCATGCAGCATTGATGCAACGGGTGTCGCTGATAATTTTAATTCTTGGTACTGCGGTTATGTACCATGGACGTATAGTGGACTACATTAGTCGATATCTCATGTACTCGTCTCAGTGCGTTCATTGCCGATAAATCTAGGGATAGCCCCGATATTGGAGACATACCGGTGCGGCATCACACTATCCACCAAAAGGGAGTAATCAAACATCTACAAGTTAGGTGGCCCATGTTAAGTGTTGACACCCATCCTCTGCTCAATTAAACTGAGTTCACAGGTTTACTCCACTCCATGCTGCCAGACCAGTAAAGGGTAAACTAAGATAAAAGTAAATTGGTTTAAGCTCTACAGTCCAGCGACTTAAGGAGTGAAAATACCTTTGTAAAACATTTCATATGGACTTTGTATGCCTAGGCATCTCCAATATTTTATCATTCAAAATGATAGTGGAGCCCTTACTGTGACAGCACGGGGACAAAATGGCACTAACTTAAGCCCTTTTCCAAAACGGCTCAGGTTCAAGAGAAATTATTCCATTTACCTTTTCACAACTATTATAACTGGACATAAATTGAAAGACAAGGTGACATTTAAGATTTTATTTTTATCAGCCATATTTTAATACATGGATAATATCTAATTTTCCTGGAATTATTCAGAGTTTTCTTCAGTTGTTGGATGGCCTGCAAAGAAAAACAGTTATTTAAGTTGCAATCACAAACTAGTCATAAACACTGCATTATTACTGATCGCCAGCATCACTTACTTTGCCCATTCAACATTGAGAATAAGATGATCATATCCAAATCCGGACACTCCTGCGATGGCCCTGGCTGCATCCTCACGGCGATGGAAACTGATGAAAGCAAAGCCCTACGAACAGAAGAACGACAGATGTAAACACACGCACGATTTATAGATTACATTTTTAGACTACAAAACCTAAATATAAAAGGGTCGGAATAAGTGTGCACCTTGGACTGCCCAGTGTTCTTGTCCTTGGCCAGGTAGATCCTGGAGATGGAGCCGAAGGGCCTGAAGAGCTCTTGCAGGTCAGTCTCCCGGGTGTCCTCAGACAGATTGGTGACACGGATGGTGGCATTGTCATCGGCTGTTCAGGACAATAAACAAGAACACATTTTAGCAACCAGAGTCATTTTATATTAGACATGAACAACATTATTGATCTATGAAAATACATTATTTGTATTAATTGGATAATAGTTGTGTTCCATTTAAATGGGACCACAATTAATTATTAGTCTACTCTCAAACTCGTAAAATAATGAATAAAGTAGAAAAAAAGTGGTTGGAACGATAAGCCAGAGTACTTCCTCGGCGGTTGGGCTGCATGGACTCTCCCCTCCGCGTGCTTCCGTCCCTCAGGCTGGGGGGCACATATTTGCCAGTCTTGCTCTGAGCTGGCTGGGCAGGCTCTGGTTCAGCTGATGGGGGGGAGAAAAACCATAACACGAAATGACCAAGAAGGCTTAAAAAATATATGCGAGAACAGCAAAGGCTGGTGGCAGGTGATGCTAAAGAAGATGCGATGCAAATCTTGGAAATATGGTCCGCCTTGGAAGGCCTGTGTGTTGCCTAAAGTGAAAACACTAGGATGACTGTACCAGAGCCAGCAGGCTTAGCACTGTCACCAGTCGAGAGCCCGAGCTGGTCGGCCAATTCTTTCTGCATTGGCCCCAGGGTGTCCTTGTAGGGACAACGGGTCGTCCAATGGTCGCCTTTGCAGATACGACATGACACTATCTTCTGCCCCTTCAACTTGTTCATGGGATCCTCATCCTGGTCTGTGGCATTCAAGTCCTAGAATATGGGAGAGAGCAGTTGTTTATAGACTGGCAGGTGTAATCAAAATAAAGACAAACCACCAAATTGGAGGCACTTACAATGCTTGGGTTTAGGGTTCATATGAACAAATATAAGACGGCATAGAAACCAAACGGATGGTTACCTCCTTGCTGGATAGGAAAGTCATGAAGACATCGTCGCTGACCGTGGTGGTAGCAACATTAGGGCCAAGTGCATCATATTCAGAGGTTCCAAATTTCTTCCAGTTCTGGAATGAATTGAAAAAAGAATGTGTAATTAGCTCATTTAAAATAAGACATGCCTTGCGTTGTCTGCAATATACAACCAAATCATGATATTCGAATATCATACTTTTCTTCTGGCAACAGCTTTAGAGGCTTTCCTTGTCTCGATCTTGAAGGTCCGAATAATCTAGAACATTCAGGAAATAAAGCACATTTACTAAAGGATTAAGTTATTATGTTACACCTGTCAAAATAACATTAGCACCACATTTTGAATTATGTTTAAACAAAATTAAGTGATCAATTGTATTATTTGACTTCTTTATACAGTTATATTTAATCTATTACACAATATTTAGTAACCATTTGTCACCTCAAATTTAGAGGAAAAAAAATTGCCCCAATCATAGATTTCACTCTATCAAAAATTACCTTTGACTTCTTCCCATCTTCATCTATTTTGTATTCTGTAATAGTCTTAATATTTCCTTTGATAATTTCTTTGATGGGTGGCAGTGTCCCTGTGAAAACATGACAACATTGAGTTAATTAATTGTTATTAATTATTATTATTCTTCATGTTTAACCTCTGTTTTCCTTTTATTCCTAGTCTGTTTTACATAGTTTTGAATGATGACTATATGCTCTGTAAGGTGACCTTGGGTGTCTTGAAAGGCGCCTCTAAATTAAATGTATTATTATTATTATTATTATTAATTGACATGATCAAAAGACAAAGCACAAATACAAACATGTTTTACGTGTTAACTATATACATGCTCAATTCTAAACCATGGCTGCAATGGTCATTATTGGCCATGGTTATTTTCAACTTCCTTGATCACAATGGACAGAATATGGAAGCTAACGAACGGATATGCATAGTCAATGCTAAGTGTAGAGCTAAGCACTTCAGGACAGCAGCATATGGTACAAACACTTATTGAAATACATTTGTCACGTCATGTTTGGTTTGACATGAGCACTATAGGGACTTGCTCGAGCATCATCCAAAAATTGCAACATTTATTAAATTAACTCCGTACTACCACGTGGAAATAAGCGTTCCAAACTAAAAAAAAAGACTAAACGCGCTCCGGTAGCTAGCTAGGGTTAGCCATCTAGCTAGTGTTCTTTACCCTCATCTCCTTCCTCCTCGACCTGGTCGGCCCAGCTGGGCTTGGAACTGTAAATGAGGAGAAGGACGGATTGTGTTTAGCAACATTGAATATGGAAGTGATAATAGCCCACATTAAAGGTAAATACTTACTCGTCGAATTCTATCGACGGCATCCTGAGGGTTAGCAAATCCTCCCAAAATGCAAAGACCGGAGCAACGTGATCCTTGCCGCGAGATTGGTCGCTTCCGGGTTAACCTGCTGTGCGCGCAATTAAACTACGGATTTAAGATTTCGCCCATGAAAGATGCAAGGGACAATTAGTCAAATATCATTAGAAAAATAACGAAATTAAGTAAAATATTAAATAGGAGATTAAAAAACTGTAGATCATTTACGGAGATATAGAAAGTTATGTGACACGAGGACAACACATACATTCTAGATTAATTAATATTCATACTCTATGATTTAATACACAATATAATGTCCATTATACGTATTTTCTAGTTTGACGGTTTAACTACAATGTTCATAATTTCATGTTCTTTCATATTTGTGGTTCAGTACTTCCGGAGAGAGTGATAAAGAAAGAAGAATTCCTCAACAACATTTTATTATGTAACATATACCGTTCAGTGATAAAAAAAAGGGTTTTAACAACACCATTTTTACATTCGACATTCACATAGTAAGAAATTAAATGTACACACACCCAGATCAACACACACACACACACACACACGCACACACGCACACACGCACACACGCACACACGCACACACGCACACAGTGCAGTCAGAAAGTTCATTCGATAGTTCACTCATCTTGGTTCTTCCCACAGAACACGACTCTAATGCTATCGAACACAGCCATGTACAGTAGAGGATGCAGGCACATGTTCAGAGCAGCCAGCACTTTTGACACTTGGTACGCATCATACACCCAGCAGTAAATCCTACCAGGATAGAATATCTTCAGATAGAGATTGTAGCTCTGAAAGACATGGTAGGGCACAAATGATAACGCGTACAGCACAACGACAGATATCACCATCAGGGCTATCTTCTGTTTATCCAGTCGAGATATGTTTGTGTTTTTCCAGACCACCCAAATAACCACACAGTACGACGCGAAAGTCACCAAGAATGGAACAAAGCAACCGAGCACGCCAAGCCACACAACGTAATAGAAGTGAGAGCGCTGATCCCCATGGTCGCTACCGCAGTAGGCGACGCACTCAATCGTGTTGTTCGATCCCCCGGCAGGACACGTAGAGGCAAATTTTAACACCGGGGAGGAAAAGGATGCAACCACAAGCCAGATGATCGCACTCGCAACCTTGGCGCGTGACGGAGTGACTTGACTCCGGGTGAAAAAGGGGTAGGCGAGAGCAACACAGCGGTTCACACTGATGCCCATGATGAAGAAGATGCTCACGTACAGGTTGCAGGCAAACATGAATCTTTCTATTTTACAAAACACATTTCCGAAGTTCCAGTGTTTGTCCAGCCTGTAGTAGTCTATGAGGAGAGGCAGGGTGAGGACATAGAGCAGGTCACTGACGGCCAGGTTGCAGGAGAGGACAACACCTGTGTGCCAGTTTTTTCTCTCTCTGGACAGTAAAAGCCAAATAGCAAACAAGTTGCCGGCCAATGCCACGCACAACTCAATGGCGTACACGGAGGGCAGCAGAGCCAGTTGAAATTTCACACAAGGGTTCCTGCTGTAAGTCGCGTTGGCCAGTGGCGCTTCAGGTACAGACATAATCTGTAAACAAAAATCATATTATGTTGAATTCGATTTTCTGACCGTCTAGTCTAGACAAGCATTGCGTTGTTGTATAATGGGTCAAGTTACAAGACACATTACATATAGCCCATAAGTGCTCAAACCACAAAGATAAAACAGAACAACAGGGGGAGGGAGGAACACATAACATGCATTATGTCCATATATGGCCGTAATTTAAGACGATATTCTGATTAACCAGCATTGGTATAGTAAACATAAACATGCCCAGGGGCTTCACCTGCTAGGAGAGGTCTTATCCAGATAGGTCCCTGGTATAACAAAGGGTAATGTAGTCAGAACCGCACATTAATGAGTTATATTTAGTTTTTACTTGATAATTTCTGTGTACAGTGTAATCCCTACTCTTATTTTAGAGACAAACCTGACAATAGCTAACTTTGTTCAAGCTCAATCTCAACACAACGTACAAAACAAAGATTTATCCTCAGATATTACTGTGCATTTCGTATTCAATAGGCCTAGAATCAACATCCAATTCAGAAGCATAAATATTAGAATTAAACAAAAAAAACTTACTAGTTGACCTCGGCGCTGGTCAGGAGACTCTTGATACATGTAACACTTGTAAATCTATAAGAATGTGCACTATTTCAGAACAATCCAGAGACACAATCGTGTGGCAGCAAGCCACAAACCACCTCTTTGGCAATTTAAAACCTGCGCAGTGCAAGCCACACATCAACTTCCCTTCTATACTGAAGATTTGAGTTTGGGGAAGTAAAACAGTAAGAAAACCAAAATAACTGGCAAGAAACATTTTAGCTCCAAACAACCAGGCCTCTGGCGACGATATCAGATTGGGGGGGGTGGGGGTTGGCGATAAGCTCAGATAGCAGCATCCAACCCCTCCTGGAAGACGAAAGGGAATAGGGAAGAGTGCAATCACAGGACCCCTTGAGAAATGGAGGCAGAAGCCAAGAAAACTATCCTGATGTGGAAGGACCTGGAAGGCTGATATAGAGAAAGTTTTAATAATTTAAAGTCAATTGTATTGTGGGCAATAACAAGTTTATTTGTGCAAACATTGTGAAAAACTCATGAATTATGATACATATATGCTCAATGTACATTTCTTTATTTATACCATAGAGTATAAAATATGACAATCTCTGCTTTTGCTGAATTTCAGCAATCAGTATAATTCAAATGGATGTAACTTCCAATGGCATGGGCTTGTTTGTGTCCATACTGCCACCTGGTGCTCCATTTGTACCAAAGAATCACAATCTCAGGTCCTACAAGTACATCATTTTCTGCCTTTCCGTTGCTTCGCTCCAGCTCCTGGACCCTTCTTGAAGCCAGATTTGCCACCGTCACCCTTGGATTTAAAACCAGCTTTGTTTTTCTGTCCAAATTTGCCACCAGTGGCGCCTCCCTTACCGCGAAACTTGTTCCCTCCATCCCCCGATTTTTTGGCCCCAAACGACTTGCCGACAAACCCACTTTTCTGTCCAAAAGGCCGGGGGCTACCCTCAAATTTCTTCCCTCCCTTTTGGTGGTTACCGCCATCTTTGAAGTGCCTTGGAGGGCCATGGTCCTTGGGCGATCTTGAATCCCGGTCTCTGAAATGCTTGCCGGGAGCATTTCCCCCGGGGGATCTGCCGTGTCCACCCTCCCGTGGCGATTTACCATGGAACTTATTCCCCCTTGCGAAGCTCCCCGTGTGCTCTCTGGGTGCACGCCTCTTCTTGGGGGGTGGGAACATGCCTGCGAGAAACAAATTGAATGCATGTTAAACATAAACATGTCACTACATCCAGATAATCAGGATTGAGTTCCAATCATCCATGGAGGTAATATTCACCTTCTTCTGGCTCCTGACCCACGGCCTGTCTGTAGTACTCGGCCTCATCATCAGACTCCACCACAGGGACTTTATCACCCTGAACGCCCGGGTCCTCCACTTCACTGTCTTCCTCCTCTTCCCGCTTCCTTTTAATGCCTTCCAGGCTTTTGTTTCTGACAGAAAAACACGAAAGTTAAACCAAAATAATATGCAGGAAAAATCAGGAGGGGGATAAAATAACAACGCATCGGGATCTCATACTTGTGCTGTTCCCGTTTTGCCAGTTTCTCGGCAACATTTTGCGCCTGTTTTTTGCGACGTGCGTCCTTCTCCTTCAGCTGGGCCTCCTTCCTGTTCAGGATCTCCTGAAGCTCTTCCTCCGTCTTAAATACTGTAAGCGATGGAGAGCGCAAAGGCCACGTTAAACACAGTTCACAGCACCGCAACCAACATAAGCTTGTTCCAGTGTTCCAGATGCATCAGTAAGCGTTTACTTGAGACAAAAATCATAGACATTCATCCTCATGTTCTCATCATGCACATCTGAACCGACGACGGGACTGGGAAACGGAGGGGGGTGCGGTGCACTCACTGGCAGCGTGATAGAGAACGTCGCCGTCCCCCATGCCTTCTTGGATCTTCATGAGCTTCAGGGTCATGCGAGGGCCGATCTCCGTCAAGCGGACGGCGCTCTGCTGTGACGCCATGTTCCCGCGGCCGGCGCAGGCCTGCGGTAGCTCCGTGATGTTGTGGTCGCCGTCGAGCTCGGCCTCGCTCTCTGAAAGGTTGGCCCCCCTAAAAAGTTCAATACAGCGGTGCAGCGTTAGATCGAGCCCGGATAAACTTAATCAAAAAGGGGCCGTTGGGCGTCTTGCTCTACGATGCCTATACCTGCACAAAGATAATGTTGATCGACTACAAGACAATCCGCCCCCAGTTTAAAGATCAATTACCAAAAAAACTTGCCATTCACATATATTATTTTCAATAACAATTGTACCTTCACAATAATCTTACTTCATCAGAAGCTCACTGATGTCCTCAAACTTGTTCATGTTGGGGAACCTCTCCTGCATCAGCTTCTTCACTCCTCGGCTCATGCCCACGGGCACAACCTTCAGGCTGCTGCAGAGCAGGAGCAAGCACACGAGTTTAAAGGGTAGGTAGCATGATAGGTGACAAGTGCCCGGGCAACACTATCAGCTCCTCAGTGCGTTTACTTTGGACAAGCATCACTTAACAGTCAAGTCATAAATCATCATCATTCGAGCCAAAATGTACATTTCTTATCTGTTAAAATGGCAAATACTTACTAATGACGGAGCTCAACCTCTTGGGACACTGGATCGTAATTCAGCAAAACACACCTCTTTATACTATTGAGGTTTACCTAGGAAAAAAACAACAAATAAATTTAGCTCTGCTCCCAGTACTATTTGAGACACTTACAAGGAGTCGAGTCAGTTGGGGTCAGTAAGCGTTTACTTTAGATACATCTTCACAGATAACTCAGAAGACTACACTTTCATCATACACAAATGCCCAACTCTATATTGTTATGCGCAAATGTACCATCATCACTCCAGCTTTGTAAACAGGACATACCTTGTGCACATTGATGGAGGGGAACATGTTTTGGAACATGGTGGCCATGAGCTTGACATGCATGCCTTCCACGCCAAAGTTATTTAGGATGAGCAGGGGGTGGTGTGTAAACTGCTGCTCGTGCATTCTGTGTCTCTTCAGAGACGAGATCACGTCTTTTACAAGAGCATACTGGGGGGAAAAAGAAAAACAATTCAAATTGGAGAGCAGGGATAAATGATAGGGATGAGTATATCAGCGCATTTACCTTGAAATACACCACTCAGTCAAAACACAAATTAGTTTCAAGCCCCTCTGCCGAGTTGTGCGTGAGCTGAACTATACTGATGTGCGTACATGGTGCTGATGTGTAATTGGATGGGACGGTGTTAATGTGTGCAATTTGTCAACACTTAGTCTAGTAGGGGTCTGTTGCATCCCAACAGAAAGTCTCAAACAATGTTAAAACTATAACATAATAAATAGCATGCGAGCGCAGTAGGTGCCACCTATGATATACACGTTTCTCAATATAATTAATAGCATTTGGGGCGCCAAACATAATTTCTAATTCATGGTGGATTGCGCACGGTCACTGTGCCAGTGCTGGATGCATGTTGGGGAAATGTCATCATCCTATCATAGTCAAATGTTTGATATTTAGCAGCCCACAAACCTTTATAACTTTAAAGTGAAGCATAGGACCTCTAGGGACTCGAGCAAGCCTCTGGAGAAAGAAAGAAAGAAAAGTTTTAATATTTGATATACGGCCTGATCTTGGTTAACATCTGCATGACAGTTGCCACATATGAAGTCAGAAGTCCCCTATTAAACTCACCATGCTAAGAGTGTGGGGTGTCTTGCTGAAAATCATGAAATGGGTCACTCCCAATGGTCCAGCTATGGAGACAAAGTCTTTTAGCACGTTCTTTTTCTTGACCTAGGAGTAAAAGTCAGATAAATAAAGCATGAATACAACACAGGCAACGTGCATACCCAAATTAAACTAAACCGAAAATTCTTCAGGTGCGTCAACACAAAGTACTCCATTCGGGCCAAGAACATAGCCCGGGCCAATCAACCACGGTTGTATTAACAACTTAAAACGTAACCCATTTCCCATAATACATAGACATGATAAAATTGTAATGGTACGCTAGCCATCGATGGTCCTATAACATCTCATACCTTCATGGCCTCTGCAGTGAAGGGTTGCATGATTCGCCGCATGTCAAGCACGAGCTGGCTGACATTTTTGCCGATCAGGCCACGATGAAACACGAACGAATGGGGAACAGTCGCAAAGGACTCTTCTTGCAAATGGTTGGCCTGTAGCCGGTTTTTCTTCTGGTTTTTGGACTGAAAGCACAAGATTCAGATGTTAAAACAAAGTCGGCTGACTGCGACACGTGCTTGCAGTTACTCAGAAAACCGTCACTCAAGCACTGAACACAAGCCCATAAAATATTGTTGGGTGAATCCGACCGGTTATGATATAATTATTTCCTTTTTACTTTATAAAGAATCGCGTTGATATCGTAGAGAAACTATTCGAGTTAAATAGAGCTAGCTCTGATGTATCTTTGCTAAACTCTGCTAATCCGCATGTTTTCTTACCTTTGATTTCGACATTGTTGGATGAGATGTATCTCCAGACGCTAGATGAAAAACCGAACGCTACTATAATATATACTGTATTGCTATACTAAATAGCAATCATTTTAAGACTATTTTACTTGATTTGACGCCACCACAAATTCCCGTGAAGAACAGCTCCGCCACATGGTCTTTACCCAGCGTGTCACTGCTTTCTTCTTCTTCCTTTTTTTTAACTCTAGTTTTTGAACAACGTTTAGTAGTGCATATAGCACCACCGTGCGGTCTGGAGTGGGTACCGGGTTAACCATGTACTGTCTACAAAATAGCTACATAAAACAACAGTGAGCAAAATAAATAATACCCAATCTACATATATATACACATTCTGTGTCAATCTTTAATTTGTGTCTGTGATTGTGTGTGTGTTTCTGTGTGTGTGTGATTGTTTGTGTGTCAGCACGCATGGTGTGTGTCTGTGGGGGAGGTGGGGGGAGAAAACGGAGAGGAAAAAAGAGAAGGATGGGGGTTTGAAGGTTAATGGTAGTGGGAGTAGAGGGTCAGACCAACACACTTTAAGGGTTTTCCTCATCAGTCCAGTTTGCAATTAGGGCTGTCCTCTCCTAAAACTCCCTGTGGTAAAGATTCTAGTGAGGGCCAGGGTGACCATTCTGGTGTAGCTGTTTAGTCCCATCGATTTCTTTGTGCTTCGTCATATTTAGCATATTTATTTTAATTTTGTCATTTCAAAATGGATTAGTTAATTCACTGCATAATTGAGACTAGGATTTCACAGTTTCGAAGCCAAAGGGGACACAAGGCAGACGTTTTCAGCAAGGTAATTTGGCTTTGTCTATTTCATAAAAGATTCCTGAACATTTTAAATGGATTTTATTGTTCGGCTAATAGAATGGATGTATAGGCTATATATAAACAATTTGATTTGTCTATCAAATTGTACAGAGCAAACATGTGGTTTGTACACGTATTATTATGTACAAACAAATTATTATTATGCCTATACATTTGTACATGCATAGACATAATCATCTCGCTTTCTTTCTCTCTCTCTTAGTCTTTTGTCTTTTAAAATCTTTTTGTGTCCCACATTTCTTAGCATTTTCTAGGAGCTTAACTGGGATCTAGCCCTCACGAGTCAGTTTGCTTTATATCACTGAATCACTTTTTCCTTCAGAAAACCTTTAATATTTACTCCAAAATGGACAGTACTGGTTATTTTTGTGTATCAAATAATCCAGGCATTTCTATAGAAAATAAAGTAAATATTTGTGTTTTAATATTAAGAGTTTATGGTATTGACTATGGTCGGTTTAGGGTGGAATTCGGAGCTGACCGTAGAAAGCTTTTGTTGACCATAGAACAGAGTATTTACACTGACTGGCTGGTGTTGACTGTTGTCACCAGTGTTTAACTGCAAATAAATACCATCCCGAAGGATAGACACATGTCTGGCTCTTTCCCCTTTCTAATGGCACATCTGGTGTACAATCAAGACACAGATAGCAATGCACGGCCCTAAGAAAGTCTTTAAAGTGTTGCAGAAGCCTTCTGTTTTCATTCACAGTTCACGTGCCTTCAATACAAAAAGCTTCTCTCTTCTCTACCTCCAGGAGGGGGGCCATACAAACCCCAACGCATACATGGAGAAGACATTAACGTTGAGTCTGGTGATGCTTTTCCTCACGCTTCATCTGGGTTTACCGGAAGTCCTTGGACGGACGGAGGACCCTCACGCCGACGTCAACGTGAAGAAACGACCTCCGCACGCCTCGGAAGCCAAAAGTGGCCGCTGCTCGTACACCTTCATCGTCCCGCAGCAGAAGCTGAAGGGAGCGCTCTGCGTGAGCACCGCCCAGGAGACCAACCGCTCCGAGGCGGCTTCCCTGCGGGTGGAGCTGGCCCGGCAGCTGGAGCACCTCGAGACGCTCAGGGCCCAGCTGGAGCGGGAAGGGAGCCAGGCCATGGAGGTCAGGGCCCTGAGAACGGAGAGCAACAGTTTGAACACCCGGATCACCCAGCTCTATGCTCAGCTGCTGCATGAAGTCATCGACAAGAAGGACCAGGTGTTGGAGCAGAAACGGGTTGAGAGCCTTCTGCTGAATGCTACTACACAGGTACACATGTACAGTACATACGTATATATGGTATGATTGTTGGCAGTCAAGCATCGGAAACATGACTCCTCTGTATGTGTAATCCAGCTGCTTCTGTTGTTGGTGGGTTGTGGCTGGCGGCGCAACCAAGGCGCTGCAGGTTTCTAGTAATTTCAGAGAGCTGGAGAAGAAGTATGGAGCCCTGACCTCGATGATTACCTCTCAGAATCAGTTCATTGCCCGTCTCGAGAAGCAGTGCCAGTGCAGGAACACCACACTGGCCTCACCGGTAAGGAGACGTTTCTTACCGTTTTCAAAAGCCTGTTTCATAACAGGCTTTAAATTTATTTTGAATTACAGAAAGTATTTTAGTGAAATGGATTTTTTGTGTAGGTGACTCCTGAACCAGAAAGACTCCGGTCCCAAGAACACCACAATATCAGCTCCGAGGCCAGTGCAACGTCCAACGATGTTCAAAGAGATCAGAGTGTCCCTCCTTCGCAGGAAGACAAGCTGATTGGGAAAGCCACTGTCCCCACAATAACCACAGCCAGCACTCCCACAGATCATCCCTTCATCAGTTTCCCAATCACCAAGACCCCAGGTAAACCATTGTGAAATACATGTCTCTCTCACTACGAATCCATTGAAAGTTCAAATGCAACCCATGATAGCCAAAGGCCTGTGAAGATTACTAATGATCAATTTCTTCCCATTGCTATGCACTTGCATTTAACCCAAATTGCAGTATAACTTGTTGAACTAGGAGCATGTAAACAAGTCATCCTTCATGTTGTAGCAGGGTAGATAAGGAGGTAATGGAGTCAGTGACCCATGGCTGGCTGTGTTATCTCCCTGGGAATGCCTAAACACAGTGTATGAAAAGAATGCTTCTCCTCATTAGACAATCAGTGTCTTATCAGTTGTATAGGCACCCTCATGTATACACAGTACACACACACACACACACACACACACCCACACACACACACACACACACACACACACACACACACACACACACACACACACACACACACACACACACACACACACACACACACACACACTCACACTCACACTCACAGACACAGACACAGACACACACACACACACACACACACACACACACACACACACACACACACACACACACACACACACACACACACACACACACACACACACACACACACACACACACACACACAAAGACAAACAAACGACAGCCTTTGAGGGTTCGGAATTTGGGAAATGACAGAGTAGAGGGCTTTAGACAGGCCTCTCCCAAATAGAGGGTCATTCAAACTAGTGGTGGTTCCATGGGGCTAGGCGCCCCATGGACCCAGTCTCAATCGATAATATGTCCAGGAAATCCTTCAGCCAGTTAAGTTTGTTTGTTATACTAGTCCGGTCCAAGTATTGTCTTCTTTGCAGAAAAATAAAAAGGCATGCAACAGTACAGTCGTTTTTTGTAACATGTTTTGTTAATTATAAGCCCTGTAACCTTCAATTGGATAACTTCATATCTCCCACAGTTGGACAAGATGTTGAATGCTTTAATATTGAGTCCCATTGATCCGCAGTGTGAGGGGAACCAATGTGTCATTCCCATTGTAACTTGGTGGGGTTAGTGCTGTCCAGGAGGATTATGATTGATTATATATCGCTGAGACAGTTCCTTTCCCAGTAGCAGCATCCATCAGCTTGCCATCAAGGACATGTTTAGACCCCTGTCTGATTCCTTTGGAGGGGAAATTGGCTCCAATAAGCACAGCTTTCCAGAGCACATGCTTTGCATTTGTCAACTGGAACCCACAAATATGCGGGTCCTGGCATTCCTCGATAGAGGTCCAACCACCCTTTGTGTTCATACCTGTAGGGCCATGGCGGGACTGCCAGCACGCCATGGATTCAGGCGAGACCATCAGCGGCATCTACCTGCTTCGCCCACAGGGCGCCAACCGACTCCTGCAGGCATGGTGTGACCAGACGAGCGCTCAGGGCGGCTGGACCGTCATCCAGCGGAGACAGGATGGATCGGTGAACTTCTTCAGGACCTGGGAGCAGTACAAGGTAAGTCTCTCAGCTCGGATTTAAGCTGCCTGCGGCCGGTGCTTTGATTCACTGTGCTGTTCTGTCGCAGCAAAATTTGATACCAATTATTTTCAGATATGGATATCATGTCTATATTGTGTTATATATATATATGGTGATATTATAACAATATGCTGCATAAATGCAAGGACATTGTAACACCCATTTGTCATTCTGCATGCATTTTTGCATTTCTATTCTAATAACACTAAAGATGGCTTTGAATGCAAGGTAAAGCAAGCCAAAGTCTGCATGAACAAAAGAAAATGGCTGCCCTGACCATCCCTCAGACCTAACTGTTGTTCGGGCACGTCGGCAGCAAGGTTTCGGTAACCTCGATGGAGAGTACTGGCTGGGGCTGGAGCACCTGTACTGGTTGACCAAGCAGACTCACTACAAGCTCCGGGTAGCCCTGGAAGACTGGCAAGGCCGGCAGGTCTATGCAGAGTACGACAGCTTCTATATAGAGCCGGAGAGCGACTGGTACCGCTTACGTCTAGGAGAATACCAGGGGAACGCTGGGGACTCTCTCTCCTGGCACAACAACAAGGCCTTCACCACCCTGGATCGAGACAAGGACGGCTTCTCAGGTCTAGTGACCGGCTTCACTCATTGATATTATTTGTTTGTTTGTATATTATAAGGATCCGTTTTGACTGACGCCTTGACCACCAGGGTCCAAGACAGTATTACATATAACAGTAATAGCCTCACAATAATAGAGAATATATATAAAAAATATAAAATAGAGGCAGTGTTAAATAGCCTTCTTGTGTTTCCTCCTCAGGTAACTGTGCTCACTTCCAGAAAGGTGGATGGTGGTACCATATGTGTGCCCACTCCAATTTGAACGGCATGTGGTATAGAGGCGGGCACTATCGCAGCCGCTATCAGGACGGGGTCTACTGGGCAGAGTTCCATGGAGGCTCCTATTCTCTCAAGCGGGTGGCCATGATGATCAAACCTGCGTGACGGAAAGGACCGTCCTATTTGGAATCAGATGTGTTTAAACGTGGTTGTTATTTTTTCTATTTCATTTGTGCTTTGTTTTTGCTTCTTTAAGCTACGTTCTGAACACTTTTCAATAAGGGTACAAATTACAATAATTAATTACTTAACATTTGTTAATGTAGTAATAATCATGAGCTAACAATTGACTTACAGTTAATTAAACAGTTAACAAATGTACTAGTAATCCTTCACTAATGGTGTTCAAGTTGAGGTATTAATTTATAGGCTACATTAATTAATAGGGTTATACTTAAACCTAACCCTAGCCCTATTCAAAAAATATATAATTAATACGTGGTTAACATGAACAAAGTTAACTTAGTAAACAATAATTGATTGTATACTAGACCATTAGTTATGTGATTATTACTTGTTAATATTAGTTGACGTTTACTCCAACATTAACTGATGTTAATTTGTACTTATTGTACCCTCAGTGGAAAGTGTCACAATAAATTTGTTTAATTATTGTTTAAGAATGTTTGATATGATATAGATTTGGAATATGTGTACACTATATAATTGTCCCGGAACGATGGCTAATACCTCGTTAAATTTTCGTTATTCATATTTCCAAATTGTTACATGACTATGTCTTTGTAAATAAAGATCTGATAAGATTGTAAATGACTTCAAGAAAGATCGCCTCCAGCTACCAAACGAACGAGTCACCTTCGGCGCCCCCTCCTACGTAGGAAGGGGGCACATTTGAGTATTACCTCCCACTTCCCAACTCCCCTCCAATCGGAGCTGCCACCTAGCTTCGGCGCCAGTTCAGCTCCCGGAGTACACCGCCGGAGCTGCCGGACTGCGGCCGGACCGCTTCGACGGAGGCCGGCAGCTCCGGCGTACCAGAGACATCAGACACAGTCTTTATTATTCATAATATAATCCGAGGCGCACATAGCTTTTGGCCGTGATATTAGATCGATTATATAAATACCCGTATATAATATTGTTATAATGTTACATTATATTATATAGATATAGAGCTCCAGGAGTCAGCAAACGGCAACAATCCCTTCTCCTCCATGCTGTGGTTCAGTCTGACAGCTCATTGGTCAATGGGCAGCAGCTAATTTGCATCAATGCTACAGACACCAGAAACAGCGCATTCTGAAGGGACTGAAACAGAGGGGAATAGCGGTAGATATTTTTTTTCCTAAAAGCTATGTCCAGCAAACAGCTTCAAAAACATGTTTTCTGGAACTCAAATACTATGTTCACTTGTTGGGAAAACACCATAATATGTCTCCTTTAACTAAGCCTTGAGTCATATTTTGGCAGAATTTTGATTGAATCTAACCTAACTCAACTCTCCTAACGCTGCTGATTCCCTGTGCCTTATTGTCTATATCCGAAGCCAATCAGCGTGCTGGTCACATTCCATAATCACAATCAGCCTAAGTCATCTATCTATTTGACTCAGGTATATACTAAACTAAACACAAGATAAACCATAAAGATATGACTCGGACCCCCATGAGGCTAAAGATATTTAGAAAGAGTTGATTCAGTTTATTATTAACATGAAACGTATTGAAACATTAAACATGTAATGAAACATTATTTTTTGGACAGTTCAAATTGTGTTCTGCAGTTTCTATGGTTGCTATGGTGTTATATTCAGTTACTATCATGTTGTAGGTGGTTGCTATAGTGTTCTAGGTCAGTGGGTTCCATCCTCTGACTTTAGGTTTACCACTAAATTGTCATCAAGATCTTTCGACGATTGATAAATACACATGAATGAGCAAAGAGTGCCAGTGACCCCTTTATACATCCTTTATACAAGTTATTACTGCAAGAATGCCATGGCCAATGGGAAAAACTGGAATAAAAAAGTCAGCAATGCCCCCCCCTAAAATAATTCACCAAACATCAATGGAAAACAAGAATAAAATATGTGGTAGCATACCACTGGTTGAAAAACACTGTTCGTTTGTGGTATGTGGTATTCTATGGTGTTCTTACTGGAATCTAGGTGTTTGATAGGGTGTAGGGGGTGGTTGCTAGGGTGTTTCAGGGACATCGTTTGGTGTTGTGAGTCATTTCATACAGGTTTCGATAGCAAGGTAGGGTTAGAGGGTAGGGTTAAACATTTCGATGAGCAACCACTGCGAAAGGCTCAACTTTGTGGTAGTACTATTGTGGCAGTAGTGACAGTTATGGATTTTGATATTTTATTATTTACTAAATTCTTATTAACTTCTACACCACAGAGAAAAATCCCATGGGGGTTTATGTGGGAGTTGAATTATTTAAAAGTGGAAATGCTTCATAAATACAATCAATATAAAGGTTTTGAGGCATTCCTTAAAATTAGTGCTGTCAGTTAAACGCGTTATTAACGGCGTTAACGTAAACCAATTTTAACGGCGTTATTTTTTTTTTAAAAGTTCACAAAGCCAAGAACTGTGGTGCGGAAGAAAAGCTCATACACCTATCTGTTGGATGATGGTAGAATCTGGAACACATCACATCTTTCTGTACTACCAGAAATGAACACTATATGCACAATGACGCTGAACAAACCGAGCCTCAACGAGTGACAAATGTGGACAGTAGACCTGAGAGGTTTAAGCAACCGCCTACCTGGGCTAAAGACTATGTCATGTAGGCCTACTAAAGAAGCTGCATAAATATGCCTTTTGTTGGTTGTTAAAGAAAATAATGCATGCATGAAAATGTTTGGTATGCATACTGTTAAATGCTGTTGTAATGGTTGATTGGTTGTCATTTTATTATTTGAAAATGTTATAGGCGTGGTGTTACTTGAATTCAATTACAAAAGTAATTTTAAGTTTTGTGATGAAGGAAATCGCCTTTATTGGAAGGGGGAGATGTTGTGTTCACTACTGCATTGAGTTGCTCATACACAGTTATGTCAGCTGAATTGTAGGCTACAGCCACTAGGTGGCGTAGTAATGCAGATGGATAGAGGCGAGAGGAGGATAAGAAGAATGTAATGTATGTTGATACAAGAACGGAGATAAAGAGTTGGCTGGAAAGTAACGCGATCTTGTTGGTTATTACTGCACACCCAACATAACACCCCTCCCTTCTCACATCCATTCGGGAACATGTTTGGTCTCATTTCGCTTGTTTCTTATATTTTATTTAATTAATTAAGGCTGCCCCCAACACATTTGCCGCCCTAGGCGCCCGCCTTGGTCGCCTATGCCGAGCGCCAGCCCTGGAAACATACGATAAGAGCACCTGAAGCCGCATCCCTTAAGAGCAAAATGTTAGCGTTAATTTCATAGAGTATCATTGCAAAACGTCTGAGCATGCATGAGCATACACCCGATGTTGTTAACCACCATTTCCGCTCCAACCCTTTTAGTTTGAGGAAGTCTCCACCCCAAGATGCCATATCTCAGTTACTCTATCATTCTGTCCGCACAGGCACAAAGATTAGCAAAATGTTGCAATACGTCTTGATATGGTGCTTTCTGGTGCTTATGACTGCACAGAGTGGTGAGTGTTATCTATATTAAATATATTAAATTTAATGTTTAACTTTAAAGATGAACTGAACTGAAATAATCAACATCGATAACGTGTTAGTCATGAAATAATTATTTAAAAAATCAATATATAGCTTTTTTTAGCAACAAAAGAAAATGCGTCTTTTAGTATTAGAGCGCCGATGACGTCATTGGCATGGTAGGACTCGGTCGTTGCTGCAGACGTCTTCTACACTCCACGGCGGAAAATTGTGATTTTAATATGGCTGGTTACGCGTTTGAGCCTGTGAAGGACATGCCTGTACTGTCCAACTGCCACCCGGTGGAGAGGGATAAATTTCAGGCTCCAGCTCCACGTTCGGATCGTGTGGGTGTGACTGGTGTGCGTGTGGGTGCTGCCGGAGCATGGACATTGCCATTGAATCGGTCTGCTGACGAGAGGTCCCGGTCAACCTTGACTATCTAATGGTGGGATTAGGTTGCATAACCATGCATAGGGCATTTCGGATGCTGTGCGGCGAGAGAAAAGTTTTGGAAGTAAGGGACGTCCGATCGGAGACACTGGAGCGCTCCATAAATAGCAACCAAGTAACAAGGCGAAAACGATCATTCCCCCTCCGATACCCTTTGATGCGTTAAAGGAATATCTCCGTAAAGACGGACTCATTGCGGAAACGCAACGAGCTGTACAAAAGCTGTACCTACATTTTCAAGGCGCTGGTTCTCCACGAAAATAAGTGGAGCGCATCAACCCTGCGCGCATCCAGCCTATGCGCAGGGTTGGAATGGAAACATAGATCTGTGATATCGTCGGAGTAATAGTTTATACATGGTCGGAGTGCAAGCTTGTGGAGAATGACATGACAGATTGACATCGGAGGGTTAGTCAGTTTTAGGCTGCCATGTATTAAGGGCTGGTTTCCTATTCAAAGCTAGCCTGTGGAAATGTATGATTACCCGCCTTGGCCCTATATAATTCATTAATGCAGCTAGGGGGAATGCAATAAGATGATCCAGTCCTGTAGACCTGGTGGTTTGCTTTTCTGTAGCCATTTCACCGAGCCTCAGAGCCTGACTCATTACCTGCTATGTCTTAAAGAGCCCCAGAGTAGGAGTAGGTTCCCATGCCATTGACTTACTCAAAAAAATAACTTGTTGAATTTACTTTAAAAAATCTTTGTAAGAAATTGTAACTTTAATAATCAAGTACAATTTAATTGCTGGCAACAAGTAAAATGTCCTTGCTGCTAACCTTGACATTTGTCAAAATATTAAGTATATTTTACTTAATTATGTCAATGCAGAAACATCATGGTCATCCAAATAGTGAGTAAGTATTACTTGTCTATAATATTTAGGGTTATGAACTGAATAAATAGATTTTATTATACTTTTTCTGCTTCTATTACTCAGTTGTATTTAGTGGTTTTACACACTAAAATTACGTAAATGTTGCTTAATTTCTTTTGATAAATATTACCAAATGGCAAATAGCTAAATGCTCAAAGCACTGATAAAAACTATTGCATGAAACAAATAACTTGAAGTGTTACTTATTTAAAGTAGCCCCACACACACAACTTCAATAACTGAATAAGTCAACAAAAAATAAGGCACTGAGCTTATTAAGCTTGAAAAGACAACAATATGGTACTGTAATGAAGCAATTTTATTGATAACAAGGACTGGATGAAGATGAATAGTCAAATCTTTTTTCCTATTGCAGTTTCTCAAAACGATGCATATCTACGGGAACAGTAAAGCATTGCGTTTCTTAAGATTGTACAAACTCAATCGAATACAATGCATAGTAGACGAATGAACAAGAAAGAAAATTAAAAAAAATTGGAATAACTTAAATAAACGTATTTTCCTCTTCTTCAGTCCGAACATTACACATAACTTGTGTACCTTAAAAAAAAAAACTTGTTCATGTTTTTCATTTGTTGTTTGAATCCATCATTTTCTGGTCTTGTTCTATATGTGTATGTATTTGTATATTTTTGTATGCATGTATTGCGAACGTTTGTACATAAGTGTTCAAGAAGTGTTGAGATAATGGGCCCTATCTTGCATCCGGCGCAAGTGACTTAGTCACTGGCGCATGTGTCGTTGCTAGTTTACAACTGGCGCAGAGCGTTCTTTTCCCACCAGAGCCACTCGCCGGTAAATTAGGGATTGATCATGCGCCCCAAGGGGCGGTTCGGCGGAAGGAGGAGGTGTGTTCTGGCGCAAACGGTATTTTGCCGTTTCTGAATACCATTGCGCTACTGACCAGGAAATACCTGGTTTAAAGTCAGTGGCGCGTTGTTCAGATGCTATTTTAAGGGCGCATGCATACATGCGCATGCGATGCATACGGATTGCTTGTGCACCTCGCGCATACACTTTGCTTCTCCCATCTACCTAGCCGCACATTCTTGGTAAATTATTTGGGAAAGAACAGCTGATGCAGAGGTAATAAGTTGTACTTTTAAATCAATGCATCTGCAAACACCGTACAGCAAACACATATTTTCTTGACACAGACATCGTGTAGGCCTACATGCCCACTACTTTTAGGATTGATGAGTATTTGATCGTGAAAAACATTGTTTTACCGCGAGTGAGTGTTAAAAAGAATGAATGAATGCGGGCGCGCGTGTGTGCTCTGTTTAAACACACGCAAACTAAACACGTAACGCATAATACAATCAATGGCAATGTCTATTACCGCGGGGACACATGCATATTAGGATAGCATACAATACTGATAAGAAACAATGTTTATAATGTATTGCGTATATCATTAAATAGAACCACAGTTACCGCATATCATATGTTATATCATATACGTTTTCTTTGCCGAAATTTATTTGAGGACTCAGTATTTCTGAAGTTGTGGAAGAAAACCCCTTATTCCATGTGTGAATTAGGCCATATTATTGGCAATAAACTGAGCCATTTGCAGTTTGAAATGCATGTGCATCTGTCTCATCGGAGACTGCAGACGCGCTGTCAGAATATCAACTCGTCCGATTCAAATGCGCTCATGGCTCTTAAAGGGGATGGGAGCTGGCACTCTCATTGGTTTGTTGGACGTTACGCCCAAACCACACCTACGGGTAACTAGGCTGCTTCAGACCAACCCTTTTGACACTTGCGCCGCGACGTAAGTGTCATTTATCCGCCTGTAAAATAGCGATAGCGCCGTAGAACCGCCCACAAAGCTACTTGCGCTTTGCGCTTCCCACTTGCGTTTCAGACCGTTAAGATAGGGCCCTACGTGTGAAATACAATATGTCAAAAAAAACTGAGTACAATCGTTCATACAGGAAGATTAGAAAGAGATATGAGATGAAAGACCATAACATGATAACAATGAAAGAGTGCAATTACAAAACAAGAAACCGCTTGTTTAACAATGCGGCAATTTAGCAATTTAGAGCTTCATAAGATTGAACAAACTCAATCGAATAGAATACCGGTTTCATTGCAAAAATTGCAATTACTTAACTTATTTTCCTCTTCTTCAGAGATAACTGTACACATAACTTGTGTACCTTGAAACAGGATGTTAAACAAAGCTCTAATTCAGCAAAATAAACAAATCAATTTGCGTGTGTGAGTTTAAGATAGCAATTTAGGCTTTAAGGCTTGTACCTTTGGGGACAGCTTCATCCCATCCAGTTCCAGGAAAAGTTTCTGAAACACCTCAAAAGTGTAACGCGTGTTTGGGGGTATGCAAGGTTGAGGGCATAGATCAGTCCCTTCAATGTACAAGCTTTAGCGGTGTTTCCACATCCATGCAACACCTCCCTGCCTTCAAGAATGATGGAGACATCGACTGTATCCTCTTCTGAAGCATCATGGACGACCATGATCTTGAGGATGTGTTCAGTAGCATCACTGCGGTTGTCCTCCTGCAAACAATTTAGAAGAAAAGAAGACAATGCTTTTGAGGAACAAACCGAATTTCTTCAATCATTCATATCGACTTCATTGCCATAGAATAATTCCTATTTAGTTGATTGAGCTTCAAACGAAACACTTCTGAGCAGAAGGTTGGTGTACCACAATGTATTGGAATGATTTCATGCCTGGAGGGCAAAGCTCACTCTGCTGGAGATACTGCTCATTGGTTGAAAATAACAAACAAGACGCACCTCAACACCAAAGGTTCGACTAGAAGACTAGATTCACCTGAGGGCTCCGTTGATATCAGGGGCACATTAAGGGCCCTATTTTAACGGTCTGAAACGCAAGTGAGAAGCGCCAAACGCAAGTAGCTTTGTGGTCTGCCTGTAAATCACAATTTGTGTTATTAAAAACGAATGATCTACAATGCTAAGCTACAATTGTATATTACATTACAGAGCGAACAATGGCAAATAATAACAGCAATATTATACACACATATATGTTTACTTGCCTGAAATAGACCAACAGTGCATCATCACCCTCAGGGCACTCTCCTCTGGCTCAACCTGCAGTATCTGATGTTTTTCACTTCTTCCTGTTGAGAGAAATATTAGTTAACAAAATCACAAATTA
>NC_044049.1:8295366-8322866 GCF_902167405.1 Gadus morhua | reverse complement strand
TAGCATCACAAGGGCCACGTCGGCCAACGGTGGAATTTACAACTGCGTTGCCACGAATGAAGTTGGTACTGCTACATGGCAAACTACACTGACGATAACCCCTCTAGGTATTGATTGCAGGGTCATTATTAATTAAAATGTGTGGGAATGTGCGGTTGCGTGTGCTTCCATGCATCTGTGTGTGTGTGTGTGTGTGTGTGTGTGTGTGTGTGTGTGTGTGTGTGTGTGTGTGTGTGTGTGTGTGTGTGTGTGTTTGTGCGTGCGTGTGCGTCCATGTATCTGAGTGTTTGTGTGTGTGTATTTGTGTGTGCGTGTGTATCTGAGTGTGGGCGTGTGTGTGTGTGTGTGTGTGTGTGTGTGTGTGTGTGTGTGTGTGTGTGTGTGTGTGTGTGTGTGTGTGTGTGTGTAGCCTATGTATGAACAACATTTTTATTTTAAATTAATATAAATAATAGATATTTAATACTTTGTTTCCTTTCTTTTGTTTGCATTCAGATCATACCACTGGCGTTAACTACTATCTGATACTGGTTGTTATTCTGGTCATTATCATTATCATGATCTTGTGTTACTACTTTTGCACAAAAAAACATGGTAGATATAGTTTAATAAGCGCCAGAAATAATGATGTCCCTCTGCACAATTTGTAGTGGCCACTAACGATAAGTTATGATCAGTTGTATAAAGAACGAGCAAAAATGATTTCTTTCATTGCTTTTGATTTGTTTATTTGTATTTGATGAATTAATCACTGTTAATAATATTTTTTTGCATATTTATATAGGCTAGAAACTAAGCTATGCCATGCTCTTCTTTTGTTATTTGATTAAAATATCCGTTTTTTGTGGAAGTTAACGCCTAATTTAAATTAATTTCACACATGTATTTTGGAAATGTTCCACATTCAGGTCGATTTGGAGGGTTTATATGGCTAATGTACAAATGAAAAAAGTAGGGAGAAACGTAGCAGTTAAAATGCGTGTGACCGAGGCGTACGACGGTAGTCAGACAGCAGAGAACACCCCTTGACACTGTGCTCCATGAGCTGGACGTGAACTGTCCCTTTAAGAATTAGGATTTGGGAGTGACGCGGATATGAAAGCTAGTTTATCCTTCTTCTCTTGGCTTTGAAAAAAATATTTCGGTTTACAAGACCAACGGTAGACAGAGAGAAAGTCCGCGGTCAACTACATAACAAGTTGCGGACCAGTGTTGGATAAAAAGACACAACAAACGGGTGTGTTTGGTGGAGTTTAACATCCCGGGATTAGGCCATCCTCCGAGTGGTGGGGATAACGTTAACTTGGGAGAAGTTCTTTGTATTCAGGGATAGGCGGATTGGGACGTACACGAATATGGACTGGGGTACGGATCTTTGGGTGAGTTTACTTCATCGGCATAGTTATGCATTCCTACTAATTAGTGTTGTTTGGGAGAAAAATATTTGTGTAAAAGTTAACGCGGCATTCGAAGGCAAGTTTTGACGTCCCCAATTATTTTTCGTAAACAGTCCAGAGTGTGCAGCTTTGATGATACTTTCTAATAAACCTTTAAATAAGCATTCTCAGTTCATGTGAAATGTGCCCCTACCTCGCAAAACCCTAGCATTGATATGGTGCAGTGATTTAGATTATCAGAACAGTGGATGTTGTTGTCCGTGACCATTTATCGTCTTTACGTGGTTGGAGAAAACATTGCTCAACCATCTGTTGAACCATACGTGTTTAAGTTGAAATGTTTGTTTTGACTGCAGGAACACGAACCATATGTGGACCTCGTTCTCATTGTTTTTCTGACACTGTAGTTGGAGCCTAAATCATTGCAGAATAATTGCCATACCTGGTCACCGCACAGCATTTATGCATTCCAATTCAGATAATGCATTGATCTTTTCAGAAAATGGGGGTTAAGTGTAATCCACTCCAGTGATTAATAGGCAACATATAATAACGTCTCTAGTGTCTATTGATATTTACCACACACACATGCGCGCGCGCACGCGCGCGCGCAATCCATATTGTGTAGCTTAAATGGATCACTGCTCTCCCCCTAGGCCTCTTCCCATGTCCCCTTTCCATGCTCAGTGCATAGGGGACACATCCTTATTAGTTGGCCCTCATTAAATGCACCAAAAAAAGAAATGCAAACCCCTAAGTCTGTATACATTAAGAATTGGGTAAGGGAGAACAACTATTTGTGTTTCCTTTTAGAATATGGTTACTCCTGCACACTTTTGCGTTATACTTTTGTGTTACACCAAAATGTGTCCTCTTGTCGCTTCAATGGTTCAAGGTACCAGATTAAGATGGTGGAATGTGTGGTAAAGTTCAGCTAGGAAGAATCTTCCTTCAACAGAGAATGATTTATGGCATCTGTCCACTGCCCGCCTTGACATTAATCCAAGGCTATTTTAAGAACCGCATGTGCATTAGCCCTGCTAGTAAAAGCTAGGGGGCTAAACCTATACCTGGGTATAGGTTTCTGCCTGGGTGGGTCTTGCCTATGGGACACTGAAATGAGACTCGGTACTGAAAGTTTGAGAGGTTTAGTATGTTGGTGTCTGCATGTTTTCAAAAGTGCTTCTCCAAACACCAACTGCTATGCTAGAGCTCTGGCTGATTTGAAAACATAGGCAGGAGCTACTGGGGATGAGTTTGATATCGACAATAGGGCTTGTGGAAATCATATTCTAGTTTTATTTGTAGTCGTGTATTCAAAAGTACATTAAATGACTTCTTATTTCTTAGATTATCATTATGCCTGATCTTTTTCTTCGAAGGCGTCCCATAGTGGCATTATGAGTCAGCCACCCTTCCTTGTTTGGATGCCATCATTTCGTCACTAGAACTTGTATGGCAGAAGGTGAGATGAAATGTAGACGTGAATACCTGAGCTTCAGAAGGTATTTGGGAGTACAAAAACATTCCGGTGCGACAGGTTTGTCACCTCTATGAAGATGAAGTTCCACAATGCCCAAAATGTTTAATGTATGACTCAATCAAAATAAATACCTCTGGCATATTGCATTTATTTGCAAAGTGACTGCCTGCATAAAAAATGCAACACGTGGATTTTTTTGTGACCATCCTTTCGTTTTGTTCCTCTTAGAATAACAGTTTTGCCAGGGCGAAGAAATACACCCCATAATAACATTGGTGTAATGTAACGGTACTTAAGTTGGTTCTGTGCTTTACTGGCGTTTTAATATTTGAAGCAACTTTCCCCTTGACTTCAGTGCATATATTTTATTTTAACTTTTACTTTTAATGCATTTGCATATGACTCTTTGTTACTGGTTACAAAATAAAAAATTTGTGCTAAAGGGATTTTGTACTTTATAGCGTATTAGTGATGTGTGCAACTGCCGATCTGACAGACAAGTTAAGACACATCAAGACCCATAGAATATAAGCTGGAAAATCACAACTGTGAATATTAGCTGGAAAGCTCATCCCAAGGAGCAAATGCCGTTTGTTGATGACTACCGAAGACAAACGATGACTGCTCATTTATTTTAGCCGCAGAATGATTTTTACAAATTTTCCCTTAACCCTTATCAGAGCCTCTCTCAACTAAGACCTCTGTATTTTTTTAAGTGTGGCTTTCTAGTACTTTATACACCACTGAATAATCATTGCAGAATTATTCGATTAATACCCAAGAATCGATGGAATTTATGCAGGTAGTCTAGGTCTAAGGAAAGGATTTAATCAAACAAACCATACTGAAGTAAGAGCCTTAAACATTATTGAAATTAATTCAGTACAATGTGTTAAATAACTTAGTATTATGAGCACTCTATCATGCTCTGATGGATCTGTATTGATCTGAAAATAAATTGCAAGAAAAGAAAAACATGCCCTAACGTACCAGGATTATTCACACACACACACACACACACACACACACACACACACACACACACACACACACACACACACACACACACACACACACACACACACACACACACACACACACACACACACACACACACACCAAGATGGGAAGAGAGGTCCTCGAGGCTGTGTGGTGGGAGGGGACGGTTGGGGTTTGGTCTAGCCTTGAGATATCATCTCCAGTGGACTTGTCTGAGCTTGAAGGTGTCATGGAGATCCTTGCCAGGAACAAAGTCGAAAGGAGATGAGGAGACTGTGTTGATGTGAGATTGGATAACTGCAGGGGGAGAATACAGCATTTATGAGAGGAGCAGATCCTGCTTCCTCCCAGACTGGCTCTCTGTCGCTTACTCGCTCTCAGATCAGATAGGCTAAATCTTGCTGGGCAAAGTATTTGTGAAATGTTCTGTTCTACACAAGATGCAACCCCAGTTCTTAAAACCCACTACATGTGTGCAATCGGTTGAATATGTGATAGGATGTTTAAGTTCAGGGTCCTATACCGAATACCATTGGGGTTCTATCAACTTTTTGATAATGTTCATCTCGTGATAAGTCTATCATTGTTGCGTGGTCTTTCTTAGGACCAGTATGACATCATTGAAAAACACACACTGTCTGGACTGGACCTGGTGGAGAAGTATGTCAAGTTTGTGAAGGAGAGGACTGAGATAGAACAAAACTATGCAAAGCAACTGAGGTAAGTCTCATTCTTGCCATGCTTCTGCTATAATGGCTGAGTCAAAGGCATTCTTGTGTGTGTGTGTGTGTGTGTGTGTGTGTGTGTGTGTGTGTGTGTGTGTGTGTGTGTGTGTGTGTGTGTGTGTGTGTGTGTGTGTGTGTGTGTGTGTGTGTGTGTGTGTGTGTGTGTGTGTGTGTGTGACTGTGTGTTTGTTTGTGTACTTTTTCAATGCTATGCTGTGTTTGGATTCATGCATTTTACTGATCGGTTCATCGTTAATGTATACATTGTTATCTTTGGGTGTGTTATTGCTCAGCGATTTGTGTGTGTATTTAACATTGTCATGTGTATGCACTAAAGGGCTATTTATGAAATGTATGTGAGGTCATATGACTACTTCTGGGTAGAATCAAATTGAAACACTGGCCTCATTCTCCAGCAGCAGAGCTGTCTCTGTGCACTGTGAGCTCTCTCTCCCTCCCTATCTTTCCCCCTCCCTCTCTCCCTCTCTCTCTTCTGCTCTCCGAGCAGCAGTCCAGCGTGTCGGCCCACATCTGTTTAGTTTAGCTCTGCTGGAGAGGAAGTGGGAGCAGACTGGCACATGACAGCACAGGATGTGGTGGAAAGGAGAGTGTAACAGGGAAGACTAGAAGAGTAATTGCTGTTTTAACGGAGCCATGCCGGGCCGGTTGTCTGTTGGCCAGGCCGAGTTTGCACCAAATAGAACATGACAACATGGCACCAGTTTGGTCAACCATCCATTTTGTCCTGCTTCCCCTGCTTGTTTGTGCCTTCCTTCTCCTCTTTCAGTGTAAATAAAGAATTAATGTGTTCAGTGATCCATTGATTTCCTCTTTTTTCTTTTTCTTCCTCTGCAGGAACTTGTCAAAGAAATATTACCCCAAACGAGGCAGTAAAGATGAGACCGAATGCCGGTGAGCCCCAGGAGGATTCCGTTTTTTTTTCTCAAACATTTGACCAGAATTCTGATCGTCTCCCCTTGTCAGAAAACATTATATTGGGACACATTTGATTCTTTTTCTGGTATATTTAATAATACTTTCGATTCACTTCCTCGAATCAGTATCTCCCTGGTTTCGATCCAAATGTTATGTAGATGCTCTAGTCTCTCCTCACAGCGTAAAATACTCACGTGCTCATGCACACGTTACGTCACATGGCCCACACAATGCCTTTTCACTTTTCCTTCTTCTTTTCCAATGTTGTGGTATTCAAAGGTCCTGGCCCCATTGTGTTTCTTATCAGCCCTTCCTCCCCCTTGCAGGGTCTCCAGCTTCCAGTCCTTTACGGAGATCCTGAACGAGATGAACGACTACGCTGGCCAGCGAGAGCTGGTGGCGGAGGACATGATGATGAACATATGCATCGAGCTCACCAAATACCTCCAGGAGCTGAAGCAGGAGCGAAAGACGGTGAGCTTGGGGACCGGGGGAGTTGGGTGCTGGGGGGGGGGGGGGGGGGGGGTGGAAGAGGAGCACGATTGAGCGACAAAGGGGGTGAATATTGTTTAGAAGTCCAAGGAAGGACTTAGGCAGGCAGGAAGGAAGCTGCAATCAGTTCCTTATAAGGGTGGGGGCTGTTTTCCTGTCCCGGGGGAGAGTTTCAAATGCCGCCGTGTTGACGTGTAGCCGACGTAATGTCTCTGAGCGACACACTGCTTTTGTTTGTGCTGCTTGCCTTGTTGTTATTGTTTATGCCTATCTGACTCTATCTCAAAACTGCCGACTTTAGCTGGGTCTGCCTCGGCACTCCTGCAGTGAGGCTCGGTGTGTCCTCTAACCCAGTTTTCCTCTCTCCTCCCACCTCCCTCCTTCCCTTTCTCCCCACTCCCTGTCATTACTTTCTCTGCCATCTATTTTTACCCTGTCTACAGTATCTGTTGGAGGCCAAAAAAGCCCAGCAGACTTTGGAGGTCTCATACAAGCAACTCGACAGTGTGAGTGGAGTCCTATTGGACAGAAAACCTCCCTCTCCCTCTCTCCGTCTCGTAAACCTCTCTCGTCTCCCCCGCCTTAGAGTGAACCATGGCTATATTTATTTGAAGGCCTTATGTTACCATGCTATTTTGGTTTCTTCACGGGAGATTCATGAACATGAACATGAATGATTATGCGCCGGTCTCCGAATGCCACTGGTCTTTTCTGTCGCGTGTGTCTATGGCAGGGGTCGACAACCTTTTGTAAATGGCCAATTTTGGTTAGAAATGGGGTGTTGATAGCTGTTTAGGGTTGCATAACATTTTTTCTATAATAGGCTATTTAGTTACTTAAGCAATTAAATAGCCTGTATAGGCTTATCCCACCATTTGAGTTTATGCAATGAATATATGCAATTTCAATAAAACATAGGCTATTAAACAAGCAGCTTTTTTTATTATTTTGCTGGATGTTATATCTAACAAGACATGAGAGGGAAAGATCAGCTAACCTAGTAGGCCTAGCTCTGCAGTTTCACTCCATCTTTATGCAAATCATCGATAACATCAGCCTAACCCTGTTTTTGAAAACGAAACATTCTTTAAAATAACAACACTGGTAAACATTTCTAACAATTATATTTTGACTGTCCGGTTCAGTGCTAAGTTGTCTTGTTGCATTGACTCCCATCAACCCTTGGGACCTGCATGAGCAAAAAACGATATTAGCTCAGGGCCTTTTCTATGAAAAATTGCTATAATGATATGATCAAACCCACCCTAACTTTCTCATCCAGTTTAATGGGATTCCTCCGTCACGTTGCGTGCATGCGTGAATGCGCGCATGCGTGTACACGTGTACCCACATGCGTCAGTGTCTATGGTAACAATTCATTCACTTCAGACCTGCATCTGAACATGAACTGAACGATCACCGGTCTCCTCCCGTGACATACGTGCATGCGTGTATCAGGGGTGGGAATCTCTTGGCACCTCACGGTTTGATTCCGATTATGAGGGCAAACGATTCGATTCTGTAACCATTATCGAAGCATCTCGATGCAACAATTTTTTTATGTACATTTCCATGCGTGATTTTCAAAAATATATACATACATCTGGGTTTGCTACTCAGTTTGCTAATCACTTTCTAGTACACTTTTGTGATGATCATTAAAGGCATCAACAGATTAATTTACTTATCTAATATTTCATAAGAGAAAGCTTTTGTCACAAATATGACTTTCACAAAATAGGTTTCAGTTTTATTTTCTTTCTAATCTTTCTTTTCTATGTCATTAATGGAAAAGCTGCTCTTGAAATAGAAGGAGTTCTTGTGTCTGGCTGTGAGTTTGCGCGCACGCTATGCGTAGGCTGCATCACAATCGTGTCAAGACCAATCAGATTGGCCAATACACACTGAAGATAAATTCAATCATTTTAAAATTACAAAAATGATCCCTCTGGCAAACAGAATGTTTTAGCAGGCAATTCCGATTATTAATTTATCTGCATAGAGACAGAATCGTTCTAGCGAGAATCGCGATGCATCGAAGAATCTATTAATTTTCCCACCCTTAGCACGCATGCGTGCACGCACACACGTGAGAGTGTATGGTTACAGATCTTCACTTGAGACCTGCATCATAAATCCATACCCTGGTTAGCAATCACTGGCATACATAACGCCTCCAAAGCATCCGCTGTATCGTTTAAGAACAACAACGAGGAATGCTCGACTCACAAATAGTATTTCATACAGAGACATCGTGGCATGCCAACCCTTTTTTCCTAATAATTTCTTAAACAATGTCTAACCCTATATCAGAGTAAGAAACGCTTTGAACGAGAGTGGCGGGAAGCAGAGCGGTCGGCCGCGTACGCAGAGAAAACCGACCAGGACATCAACGCCACGAAGGCCGACGTGGGAAAGGTAAGGTCTACAGAAACGCCCGTGACCTCTGACCTGGGCGTGGTTTGCGGGTGACCGTGGGCTGTGGTTGTTCCCGCACCTGGCATGACTGTGTGTGTGTGTGTGTGTGTGTGTGTGTGTGTCATCAGGCTAAGCAGCAGGCCCACATGCGGTCACGAATAGCGGAGGAATGCAAGAACGACTACGCAGCCCAGCTGCAGAAGTGCAACAAGGAGCAGAACCAGTTTTACTTTAACGACATGCCGGTCATTTTTAACGTAAGCGGGGGACGGAAGATTGACACGCAGCTTTACCTTCCCGCTCGTGTCATTCACTGTAATCTGATAGTTTATGAAATAACTTTCATGACCCGGTCTGCCCTTTGGTGCTTAATTATTTTCATTAGAAACTACAAGACATGGATGAGCGGCGAGGGCAGCGGTTAGCCGACGGCTACGTCCTGTTCTCGGACACGGAGAAGCATGTGATGCCCATCATTGACAAGTGCCTGGAGGGCATCCATAAAGCAGGCTGTAATGTTAACCAGAGGAACGTGAGTTGGAGTCTTAAACAAATGGACATAGCGACAATGGAAAACCTTATGTGTGACCTTATGCCAGTGTGACCCCCCCCCAAATGATTTATACCGTTCCTTATACCGGTGTTCATTACTCCCTTCTCTTCCTCCTTCTCTTTTTCTTCTACTCTCCACCGTTTTCATCCCCCCCTTCTCCTTCTTTGCTTCCTCTTCTGGCTTTGTGTCTTCTAATGTTCTTCTCCATTCTCTTATCTTCTGCCTCTCCTCCTCCTCCTCCTCCTGTTTCGCACGTGTCCATGCGGGTCCCAGGACTCCCTGGCTCTGGTAGAGCAGCACAAGTCTGGTTTCGAGCGCCCGGGAGATATCGAGTTTGAAGACTACAGTCAGGGTATCAACCGCACCTCTTCGGACAGCAGCCTGAGCACGCCCAAGGGGCCCTTGGAACTGCTCGGGAAGAACCGGAACAAGAAATCCTGGCTGCTGAAGAAGAGCAAGGTAGGGTTCTCCGAGTGTACTTGTAATCAAAATAATCATTATTATTATTATTAATATGTAGGGACATCCTAGGTTTGTTTACCATTTTTATGCTAGTGCTCACACTTCCACCTTGATGAAGCTGCAGTTAATACAGAGACGAATATCTACAGCGGTGTATAACCTAGATATTGTCTCAGTTGTTTCTGATTTTCATGTAGGTAGCCCAGTCGCACAGCTTTTGTGTCTGGGCTTTCCTGTTTACCAACGCACACCTTGCCGTGAGTCTTGCATACCGCAAAGGTGTCATGGTGTGCTCTGGAGATAAAGAGCTGGCAGCTGACAGCGTCACCGACACCATTTGCATCGGTGTGGATGTTATTGACGTGCTACCCCATACATTTAAAATATGATAGAGGTCATGTTTGTTGCTTGTTTTTCTCAAGAAATCAGTGCACTTGCCCTTTAAGTTTAGTCAATGGAAGCATAAGAAGCTGTTGTTCCCTCTTCATCAATGATGGAGAGCATTAAGCAGCCACTGGGGATTAGGGTAGTGTATGGAGCAGGATGGTGATGGAGTGGTTGACGGTTGAAAGCCCAGGAATGTCCCTTTACTGAGAGCACTTATGACAGCTCTGTACAGACACACTCGCACGCTCAAGATCCTTCTCGTTTTTTCAAAAGCGCACCTTGGTACGTGCATGAACCAGCCTTATTTTTACACATGCACTGAGATGCACCAAGTTACCCTTCCAGTACAGATCCTCTTGCTCGACTACTATCCTTGGATGTAAACCAATAAGCTAGCCCCTCCCCTCCCCCGCACGCCCCCCCCCACCCTCCGTCCAAGCCCCACCCTCCGTCCAAGCCCATAAACAACCTGGACCCTCCTCTCTCTCTGCAGCATGGCATCCGATAGGTCAATCAGCAGTCAACATTCTGCTGGGCTTGTGTTTTCGCCCGGACCCGTGAACAAACCACATTGAGTTTTTCGTCGACAGGCATCCACAAACACACTGCGTCTATTATGCTGGGCCAGAATATAGCATTATGTCTGGCGCCACAATGGCATCTCTGTGCCAGCTATCGGTGGATGGACGCAAGGTTTTCGAGGTCACGAACGCTGGCCCGAGTCCACGCGCACGGGCGCAGAGTTTCAGGTTGTGAGCAGCTTGTTGTTGCCTTCTCCCTGTGCGCTCGGGACCATGCAAGGCCCCCCCCCTCTTCGTCCCAAAGCCTGCATCATAACTTTGGGGAGGAAACATTCCTAAGATATGGCCCTGAGCTTCCAGGGTTTGTCCGACATGAAACCCTAGTCACCAGTGGCTGACCACTAACCAGCTAACTCGCACAGCTCTCGCTCTCTCTCTCTCCATCCCCCCCTCCTCGCCCATGTCTGACGTGTCTCGACTCTCGCATGCTGGCTGCGCTGTTCTGTGCACGTTCCTTCCTGTGTGTGTCATCAGTCACGCTGTTTCGACGGGAGGCCATTAGTCTTGCGTGAGCAATGTGTCACGCGTCGCTCTGTCTACGCAGACATCCGGCATTCGCTCGGGTCCACTCGGATGGCAGTTCTGCCACCGCTCCAATGGGTGTTTACTGTTTTGTGATCTCCTTCACCTTAAGTCGTAGTAGAAGTATTATTAGTAGTTGATGCAGCATTGATGAACCATATCGTTGTACTCAAGGACGCTGTGCATGATATCTAAGACGCAATACAGGAGTAAATACAAAACGTATCAATAAAATGTCTCATTGAAACATTGAAGGGTTGAAGCGGTAAAAAGCAAGGGGAGGAGAGTTGGATGTACGAGTAGTAGTACTTAGAACTGGCAGGGACTGCCAACACCCCAGCATTCACAGTATTACAGGCTGATTGCTTCCTTTCAGCCTCCTGTGTAATTTAGCCTAATGGCTGAGACCTGCCCCCCCCCCCCCCCCCCCCCCCTCACCTGTTTTGACCGGGTCGTCAGACGCTGCGTCTGACAGTGATTGATCTCTCTCCTGGAGCTCAGTAGTTTGTGTGGCAGCACAGCCTTTATTCTGTTCCGCACTTTATTCTGTCGACCAGGGCGTTTTATCATTATCATCAAACCAGGAAAGAAAATGATCCATTCAGCCCAATTCAGATGAAGGGGCTGTTTATGATAACGACATTAACTATCCCCGTTACCAATTACAGCCCCATTGATCTTTCTGTTGCGTATGTAGGTCAGGCAAAGAGAGGGAAAGAGAGTGAGTGAGGGAGGCTGGTGTAGGGTCGGCCGTTTGACCAGCTGGGGACATGAAACACACACACACACACACACACACACACACACACACACACACACACACACACACACACACACACACACACACACACACACACACACACACACACACACACACCCCTACCCCTCAGAAAATCGAGAGACAATTGAGCTCAGCTAATGAGCCAACCATGGGCTCAACAGATGGAGCTTAACCAGAGAAACGTGCTCGCTACTAGTATCTAGCCTTCCTGCTATGGCCTGCGCCAGGGGCCTACCGGATGGCACTGTGTCTGTGTGTCTCGTGAGGTAGAAGCAACAAGGAGGCAGATTAACCTGTGTTTTTGTTGCTATTCGTCTGTTTTTGTCGTCGTTGGCGTTCATGCTCTCCGGGCTTATCCTCTGTGGGTTACTGTCTCCCTGCGTTGGCTATGTGGTGTGAGTGCTTCATGGTGCTGACTGTCTCATTTTTTTTCTTTCCCTTGTTTCCTCTCTCCCCCCCCCCCCCCCCCCCCCTCTTCCTACGTCTGTCTACTATCGTCCCCACCCCTTACACACCCCCATCTACTCACCTGCATTCGTCGGATGTCTTTAACCCCCTCCCCCCCCCCCCCCCTAGCTCTCCCCATCAACGATCCTCCCCTCCAGCAATCCTCCGACCCCCTCACCCTCTAACGGAGCCCCCTCCCCAAAGTTTGGCCGGGACCCCCTGTCGTACTGTTTGAAGGAGATCAATAAGACAGTCAAACCCAGAATATCGTCCTTCCGGACCCTCCGCAGATCGGTGAGTCCACCCAGGTGGTAGGTCGCGGCTCGTGTGTGTGAGTGCTGTTTACACACCCCAGCGGCAGGGAATAAACATGGAGGAATATTTATGGCTTTATACGGCGCAAAATGTCAACCAGACCATGTTTGGCCCCAGGAATTGCTCTAGCCATAAATTAATCAAAAAAAGATATTAGACGTATTTTTCTATGAATTTTAGAAGTTACACACTCTTAACACATCCTTACTGCAAGGAAACTTTAGAGACCGTAGCCTCAGTCTCGCCCACTGCTTATCCTCATAGCTTGTGCTGGTGGTGTAACTGCACGACCACAACACAACACTGTGTTATGTGGCCTGTTGCCAGTCGTCTTGCTTGTAGTGAGGGGTGTTGCCACCTGTTGGTGAAACAATGGAACAGCTCTTTACTGCTCTCCTATAACGTATATATGTCTTGAACGTGGGATTTATTTTGTAACACACCGTCAATGTTTAAATGTATTGGCGGGGAAAAAGGACATTGGTTTGGCACCAGCTCACTGTTCAAAATCATTCAAAATCACCTTCTAGGCCGAGTGTGAACGTTCTCGTAAGACTCCCATTTGAGTCGGTCAGATGAGCGCTGAATCTCTGGGCTGAACCAAAACCTGAGGCCTGTTGTTTCTTTTGGTGTTCTCTGGGGGTGCGTGGGGGGTTGTTTCTGTCACCTTGGTTACTGAGATGGGAAACAGTTGCCCTGGGCACCCGCTTGACTTCCTGTGTACTACGCAGCCCACGGTGACGGAGGACTTCGGCCACCTCCCTCCTGAGCAGCGGCGGAAGCGGTTACAAAAGAAACGCGACGAGATTGCCAAAGAGCTGCAGAAGGAAGTGGATCAGAGGTGTTTATTTGTGTGGTCATGATTTTTTTCTACTAGCTCTTTTTTTAGGTTGAGTGTGTGGGTGCATCTGCAGCATTGTCTACTTTGCTGTTGTCCTCTTTCTTTCCTATTATAACCACCACGTTTGCAATCACACTGTGTGTGTGTGTGTGTGTGTGTGTGTGTGTGTGTGTGTGTGTGTGTGTGTGTGTGTGTCAAACCCCTGTGTGTGTGTGTGTGTGTGTGCGTGCGTGCGTGCGCGCGCGTCAAACCCCTGTGTGTGTGCATGTTTACCTGGTGCTGCCATCCCCAGGGAATCTTGTTCCCCACTGAGCACCTCATCTCCACCAACCTGACTCCATCTCTCTCTTTCTCACACTCACTCCAACCTATCTCTCACCGTTACTCTCTCTCTCTCCCCCGCTATACCAGTGAGGCCCTGGAGAAGATGAGGGATGTCTATGAGAAGAATCCCCAGATGGGCGACCCAGCCAGCTTAGCCCCCCAGAACAGCCAGACGGCCCAGAACATTGAGAGGCTCAGAGGGGAGCTGGCCAAGTATGAGGTACGGCCACCCTGCCTTTGTTTTGTATGAGGGCTCATTGCAGACAATATTAAAGCGCCATTGTGCATTGACAGATGTAGTTATTTGGTGGGTGAGGGGCAGAAATACAAGAATTTGAGGATGTTTTACTGGTTAACTGCATACATTGTCGGTTTTGTTTCTATCCTGCTTACTCTCATTTGCTTGCTCCATCTTATGTTTCCGTATTTTCTATCTTGATTCACACACACACACACACACACACACACACACACACACACACACACACACACACACACACACACACACACACACACACACACACACACACACACACACACACACACACACACACACACCCACCCCCTTACAGACTTGGGTAGCAGAAGCAGGGGTCCGTGGGAGTCGGCTGCAGCAACGATCCCAGTCGTTCAACAACAACGGCGCTAATGATGCATACAGGTATGAACGCTGCTGTCCACGTGCTACTCTTCCCCTTGAGATTATGACACACACTCACTCACTCATTTACGGCGATACCCATTCAAGAGGTAGCAATTTGTTATATTATAACTCAATGTGACGTACAATGATATATGTGAAGTGCAGAGGCTTAACTTTGAATTGACCCACAAGTTGAACATCGTCAGCGTTTGGTTCCCATACATTCTACATTTCCTGTGCCTAAAGCACTCAGGGAAATGTCGGTAAAATGTGAGAATGTCGATCCCTTTCTTATAGTTTGGAATGTGTTTATTGTTATGTTGCTGCCTTGTGGCTTTTAAAGTCTCTCTCTCTCTTTCTCTCTTCCCTCCCCCTCCCAGCTGTTTCCGGGAGTTCCCTTTTTTCTTTCAGAGAGTAGGAGAGGCGAGTCACAGCAAGGGGTGGCTGTGACTCAGCCCGGTTGGAAACAAAGTGCTTTCACATAGTGTCCTGTTCGACTCTAACGAACGTCCCTTCTTTGCCCTCAAGCCCTGACGGAGCCCAGTCTGACGAAGGCACGCCTGACCACTCCCAAGCCATCTACGCAGAGTTCGATGACGACTTTGAGGAGGAGGAGGAGGAGGAGGAGGTGGAGGAGGAAGAGCCGACCGTTGCTATCGGAAATTGCACAGCCATGTACAACTTTCCTGGTATGTCACTCCTGGAGTCACCATCCATCTTTTATTTCTTAATGTATGTGTATTCCCTTGGACGGATCATGTTAGCCAAAGTACTTTAAAGAGCAGGTGGACCCAAAATCACATTTTCTTTGTTTTAAACGTAGTAATTCGTCAACATGGTTATATGCCATTTCATCACTGTTACTGAAATAAGTCCACAATTTTTCAGGAAATAGTGGTACGATCCTATGTTTTTGCCATTCTCCTTAAACACTAAGTGAATGTTCCAATCCGCTGTGAAAGCAGGTGCCGTTCTTTTCCTGACGTCAGAATACCCTTTTTCCGAGGTAGTCTGACGTCACGACCAAGAGGCGGTGATGGTGCGGTTTGTGTGGATGTGTGGAGCTTTGTCTAGGCAGCGGTTGACTGCGCTGTCTCGAGAAAGATGGGCTTTTCTGACACTTATTTTATAACGCCGCCGTGTTTGTGTGAATGGTGATGGTGGTCTGAGAAGCGATGTATTTAATGTCCGCGTCCGACTAAGGGTTAGGCTTCCCAGATTGTAATGTTTCCCTGGCAAGTTGTTGTGGATGCCACGGTCCATTCGGGACCCTGACATCCTAAATGGTGTACAGCCCATCCCATATACATTTTTTGCTATGTCTCTTGTGTCGCAGGGGCCAGCGAAGGGACCATCTCCATGCAGGAGGGCGAGGTGTTGGACGTAGTGGAGGAGGACAAGGGAGACGGGTGGACCCGCGTGCGACGGACCAACGGCGACGAAGGCTACATTCCCACCTCCTACGTCTCCATCGCCCTCAACAAATGAGGTTTTTCACCTTCAGGGGGGGAAACGCTGTCTGCTGAAGAACGAGCATTTTTGGAATACAGGGCTATACGGGATCGACTCCTACCTCCCTTCAACCCCCTCCCATCGTCGACACAGGAGGAGTGGACGGTACAGAACAGCTTGTGGGTGGGACCACGGCGGATGGGAACGGGATGGTCATAAGAGGCGCAGGGAATGGGAGTGTTTTGGTAGTGCGTTGCACTGCCATACAGGGAGTGAAATGGATGGTGCAAAACGCAATGTCCCTACGAAACGCTTATGAAAGGGAATAAAAACAAACCGCGACCCCCCCCCCCCCCCCCAGTCATGTAATATTAACCCCCCTTTAACCCGAGATATACGGAGCAACTTAAGCCACGTGTGTCTGTACGGCGTTTTTCTTGCCTTGCGTCTCGGCTGTGCGAATACGGTCAGGCCCAGCGAAGGGTGACGCAAGCGCCTCTGAAGTCGAGAGGAAAGGTGTACAACCTCAGGGTGCTGGAGCTCAGCTCGGGGCCCCCAAAACGAGAAGGGAGTCGGATTCTAAACGAGAGAAGAGGAGCAGAACGGGAAACATGGGATTATTTTATACTGTGGGGTTCACACCAAGACTTTAAAGAGTTTCCTCGTCGACGACTCACTGTCATCAAAATCAAATTTGGCTTTATTGTCCCCATCTTCCGTCATCCAAAATGTGGTTTGAAACGCAGCATATTTAAATCACTAAAAGTGTGTTATTTATTGCTATGTGTGTGTGTGAGCATTAATGGCAGTAAAGTAACTTTGCGGCTACCTGTCCTGTGTGTTGCGCTTTCGCAGACCACATTATAAAGTAACAATCCACCATATACTTTCCAGTGTCATCAACGAGATCACACACACAAGAATGAGACTGCATCCCTCCCCCCAGGCTTCTAAAGGGTTCCAGATTGTTTGTTTATACTAAAAAAAGGATAATTTATTAGGAGTGTGTATATTGTTGTGAAATAAGAGATTCCAGTTTAACAGGAAAGTCTGTCTGTTAGTGTTGAGGATGTTGTTACACTTTTCTTCTCTCCTTGCACACACATTTGCGAGTTGTCTTGAGGCGATCGTATTTATGTCATAAATAATATATTTTAGCCATCAACAACACCACTATTGTCTTATTTTCATTTTTTTTAATAACCGAGACTGCTATGAATAAAGAATTGTACCTTTGTCAAAAGATTACTTATTTTGCCATAAAGGTGCGTGTATGTTTAGTTTGTCTTTGCTTCACTAAATGTTTTATGTTGTGTTTTTTGTGCATTGCAGTTGGTCTAACTGACTTATATCTATATTGTGTTGTCATAGTTTTATGTTGCTGTTTGACATTGTGCCTTTCTGGTTAAAAGCATTTTGTATATCTCACATTTACATTCGTTTTTCTTTTTTTAAGGTTTAATAAATGTGGAGCACATTTCATGGTCGTAAATGGCTATACAAATTATTTGGGATTTATAAAAAAGATTAATTAGTTGAACGGTAATACACTTTGTGGTCTGAACATACATCTCATGGCCAGCAGGTGACAGTGTTGCCACTGTTAAAGCCGTTTCTAAAGCCTTGTGGACCCATCTCCCATCTGCGATTACATTTTCATTACTTGTTTGAATACGTGATTGAAACCCACTCACTCAAAAAATATTCTTTATAATGGCCACCTAAATCACACTACCCATCTGCTTTGCCCCATACAAACTATTTAATACACAATTCATTCAGCTCTCTCACCAAAACAAGGCCTGGTTTTGGACCATTGTGCCCATTTTATTTATATATATTTTTCGAGAGGAAAGGTTAAATCAATAGAGGATGTATCACCATGTATTGCGAACTGCACCTCTCCGTATGAAGCAGTGAGAGAGGGGAGGGCGATTAAGTGAAGTTGCCACCGAACGACCGGCTAGTCGATGGGGGGGCTATCAGCATCTGTATGCAAAGCCATTAGTCTCACCGTATGTTAAAGGTCAGCTGTCTTTTTTTTTTTTTTTCCTCCATCAGATCGCTCCTTTCTAGCCAACATGATATGCTTTGTCCAGCGTGTCCAGCCTAGCTATGTGGGTGCGTGAGAAGGTGGCGATAACGCTTACCGCTTGGCTGTCTTATGACCTTCTATTTGTGCTCGCAAAATGTATCTTTCGTGCGTCACAACAGGATTAAAGATGGGAGTTGCTCCAGTGGTTCGGAAAGCGCGGGTTTAGGAAAGTGTCTCTCTCACTTTCTCGACCCCTACTGCTCTCTGCTGCTCTCTCTCCCTCTCTCTTTCTCCCTCCCTCCCCCTCCTACCCTATTTCTCTATCTTTCTTTCTCCCTTTCCTCCTTCTCTCTTTCTCCTCGACTCTCTCTCTCTCTCTCTCTCTCTCTCTCTCTCTCTCTCTCTCTCTCTCTCTCTCTCTCTCTCTCTCTCTCTCTCTCTGAGATTCCATAGTTATTTCCCAGCTGTGAGAAATCTCCATATCGGAAACAATTTTATTTTGTATAATGGCTGTTTTGATTGACAGCATAATATGGGATTTGGATGTTTGACACGGTCCAGTGGTCAAACTCTAGCTTGTCGTCACCCCTAGATTTAAACAGTTATATATGCATGCATTCATCCATGCATTAGAATCCACCTCCAACTGATACATTGGAGGAATACCGCTTTTCAAAGTGAAACCGCTGTTCAATTAATTACACCTCCAACTCGTTTACTCAACTTCGATACGTTAACCCATTAAGCTTTCACTGGTTCGTCCTCCACGTGGGTTGGTTTCTCTGCCTCTAGATAAGTCGGTAGCCTATAGGATTGTGTAAACGAGCCTTCCAGTGTGTTATTGGCTGCTGTGTACTTTTATAGCTGAGACGAAGACGTGGGGGGGTATAGGCCAACATGGACGTTTTCTTTGGTTGTCTTTCCGGCACCATGGTTACAGAAAGTGGTTGAAATTGTATTGAGCATTTCAGACCAATAATCCATGGAATTTCGTTTGGTTTTTGTCACTACTGTTTACATTTTCCCCTCAGTGCTCATGGCCAGAAACCTTGATGATGGTGTGCGGCCATTTGCCCGCCAGTTCGGCTATATAACAGTTAAGGCTATTATTGACGAATGAATCTGTTAGACAACAAGCCCTGGCCGAACCTTAAATTCTGCGTTATCTGGCGGTCACTGTGAGGCTTGGAGTAATGTATCTCTGTCTTATTCTCTCTTTCTTTCTTTATTTTTCCCTGTCTCCCTCTCTGCCCCTCTCTGTCTTCCGTTCTATCTCTCTCTCTCTCTCTCTCTCTCTCTCTCTCTCTCTCTCTCTCTCTCTCTCTCTCTCTCTCTCTCTCTCTCTCTCTCTCTCTCGCCGTCTCGTATTATGGTGTGCGGTGCTACAAAATAAGCAATTATTTCTCTGCCTGCTGCACCAGAGGTGATTAAAGATTTAGGGACTTGTTCTTCTAACGGTAGCTGCAGGAAAGAGGGGGTGATGGGGAGAAGTTTATATCTAGTTGTGTGTGTGTGTGTGTGGGGGTGTGTTTGTGTGGCAGTGTGTGTGTGTTTGTGTGTGTATGTGTGTGTGGTCTCCTTAGTAACTGTTGCTTGGGAGGACAAAACCACCAGAGGTTTCTACAAATTGTTGGATAATTTGTTTGATAATCGATAGCTGTGTTCCTGAATGAAATTACACGTTGCACTATTCATGTGTATGACTCGCACACAGTGTAAAGTGTTGACAGCACATGCATTCAAGATGATTTGATTCATCCAGGATGAATCACCAATTTGGCCAACGTTTAAACATTACCAGCCACTGGTCACCACTTGGGGGTAATGGATTAATTGAATCAATCCTGGCTCAATTGCCTTTGGGTTGGGGTTTGCAATTCATCAACCAAAAGTGATTATTGTGGAGCCATTAGATTATAAGTGTAAAAAAATATTTTAATCCTTTTATTTTTTTCTGTACAGTGACTTCATTCTCATTTGCATATATTTGTGGTCAACAGACCACTTGATGATGTTTTAAATGACCACACATACGGCTTAATGAATTAGTCGCTAACACTTGACAATAATGATACATTAATTAACCAGTTATTAATATAAGTTAATGCAGTAATAATAATTACCATTGCACAACCATGGTCTAGCAATCATCGTAATTTATTAATGGTGTTCATGCCTACACCTACCTCTACCCCTAAACCTAACCCCTATGCTAATTACTGCTTATTACTGCATTAACTGATGTTAATTAATGGTTAACCAATGTATTTCAGAGCATTTCAGTCGAACTGCAGTCGGGAGAGAATCGATGACTTTGTAGTTACTGTGTCTCACACTCTCTGATTGCCTCTGCCTACCGCCAGCAATCTACAAGGAGGCAGATTCACCACACATTCTTCTCTGATCTCTCCCGCTGCGTTCACACAAAACCCATATGTCTTTTTCACAGGGATTATTCTGATTGTGCTGCAAATTTATGCGTGATTAATAAGCTGTCGAGCCGATGCTTTGAAAGACAGCCGGTCAAATAACACTGGCAAGTGTTTCTCATAAGACAGTGGCCGGTGACAGGGGAGAGCTCATCTGGCTAGCGGGTGCACACACACACACACACACACACACACACACACACACACACACACACACACACACACACACACACACACACACACACACACACACACACACACACACACACACACACACACGACCACACTCACCCACACACATGCACACATATACACATACACACGAACGCACACACCCACACACATACAAACACATGCATACGTGTACACCTACATACACACACAAACATACACGCACGCACGCACGCACGCACACACACACACACACACACACACACACACACACACACACACACACACACACACACACACACACACAAATGCACACATATTTACTGTGTGAATGGCATGCTGGAGACATGCACAATGACGATGGGGGATCTACAACAGTAAAAGATGGTAATAGCATGTTGTTTGAAACGAGTTGCATTCAAATCCTGTATAAATAATTCCATTTCACGGTTGAGGTCTATAAGTTGAGGACTGTTGACAAGGAACATGCTAGGAGTATTTTAATGACCAGATCCCACAAAAACACTTGAGAGCGAAGGATCTGTACATTTCTCTGTTTACCATGATGGAGATTTAATCACCCTTTCATGCTCCACGCTGTGACAGCTGGCAACATATTAAATGCTGAACGGCTACGTTGGAACAGGTGAAGTAAATCACAAAACAGATGAATGGTTTATCAATCTCATGTCAGCATGGGGCCCTGCCGCCAAGGTGGTGGTGGTGGTGGTGGTGGTGGTGGTGATGGTGGTGGTGGTGGTGGTGGGAGGGGCCAGCCGGGGTTGAATTGTGTTCTTTAAATAGCTCTGATTAATTCATGCATTTTAATTGCAAGGGCTCTCTCCCCCTCTCTCTCCCCCAGCCCCCCTCTTTCCCTCTCTCTGTTCCTCTCCCTCTCTCTTTTCCTCTTTGTTTCACTCTTGCCCCGTTAATCTCTCTCTCTCTCTCTCTCTCTCTCTCTCTCTCTCTCTCTCTCTCTCTCTCTCTCTCTCTCTCTCTCTCTCTCTCCCCCTCTCTCTCATCAAGCCCCCTCTGTCTCATCAAGCCCCCTCTGTCTCTCTCTCTCTCTCTCTCTCTCTCTCTCTCTCTCTCTCTCTCTCTGTCTCTGTCTCTGTCTCTGTCTCTGTCTCTGTCTCTCTCTCTCTCTCTCTCTCTCTCTCTCTCTCTGTCTCTCTCTCTCTTTCTCTCTCCCCCTCTCTCATCCTCTGCCAGACACTGTGGGAGTCTGTGCCTGATCGAGGGAACACCTGCCACTGGGTATAGCTGAACACCATGACGGTCCCCCACCATTCATCCTGTGGTTCTACAGGTAATTATAGAACACAGCCACCTAAGATACTCTTACCACATTTGCTTTTAGGGCAGCTTGAGTGACAGAGAGTGAAATGCATAATATTGTGCTCAAGGTCCTCACTTGGCTGAGAGGAATGATGATATTCTTTCCTCAACATTCACATAAGCATACACATACAAACACAAACACACACACACACACACACACACACACACACACACACACACACACACACACACACACACACACACACACACACACACACACATGGGCACACACACATGGGCACACACACACAAACATACACAAATGCGCACACACTTGCACACAAACAAATACAACATATACATTCACCTTCATCCAGAACTTTGCCGTTTCTCCCTTTTGCCCCATTAAGGCTGTTTCAGTCCTGTTGCATCAGCCTCTTCCTGCCTCTTTGTAGTAATTGATGTAAAACTATTCTCAGCTCACATAAGTTTCTCTTATTGTCCCTTGCGTTGATTTGCATCACTGGGAGCTCAACTTCCCAGCTTGAATCTGGCCATTTTCACATTATTCCCCATTGTTCCCCAATTACATATTCATGTTGGCAAATTGCAATTCTCAAACTCCTTTCAGTGAACGAGCAGTGATTATGAAACCCCTCCAATGCATTTTTGTAATTTATTTTTGAGGCCAACGGCTTTGCTCGGCGTGAGCTCCACCCTGTCTTTCTCTGAATGGGTCCAGTTTCCTTCTGCCGTTGCTTCTTATTATTCCACATTGTCTATTTTCCCTTTTCCCCAGCACTAAAAGGTGCAGTAGGTATGTGAAGCTATAATTTGAGTGGGATTTGTTAGAAATGCCGTAGCTCTTCCGTCAGATACTAGAGAGCGAAATTCTCTGAGAGAGAATATCAGTCCTGGTTGGCTGCGCCTGCCTCTGAAAAACGATTTTTATTCGAACAGAGCTCCCTGCTCGTTTCTGACCAATCAGGGCATCCCTTCGCTGCTTGGCTAGTGGAATCCATCTTGCCTTATTCTAGTGAATGATTGTCATTGGTAGAAAAACGTTCGGAGGGAGGGGAGCATTTTTTTCGGTGTTGTTTATTTGCACTGTCTTGCTCTCTTCTGCTCTCCTTTCACCACTCTCAAATCATACCTACCGCTGCTTTAATATATTTAAAATATAAACATGTATTTTCTGCCTGAAACAAGGGAAACCGTGCATGTATTTAACCTTGCTCGCTGACCCCCAACAAAACAAAAGGAGAAAACAACCAAAAAGGATATTTCATTGAGCGTCCTGACGTAGCATTGTATATTACCGCCCTTAAAGCGACGCGTATGGATTGGGCCCTTGGCTGACATTGGCTGGCCTTACCCACCTGCGTCAGCCTGCTTGGTAATGCAGGACAGCCCACGGTGATTGATGAGCAGGAGGGGAGAGAGGAAATCTATCCCCAGGCTGGAGTGTGGCCCTGGGTGATGGATGGCCTCTCCGGGGTCTCTGCAGGAGCGATGGGTCAGGGGGGGCTTCGGAGCTCCCAGAGCCGAGGAGGAGGAGGAGGAGGGACGAGGAGGAGGAAGGAGGAAGAGGAGGAGGAGGAGGAGGAGGAGGAGGAGAAGGAGGAGGGAGGAGGAGGAGTAGGAGGAGGGAGGAGGAGGAGGGAGGAGGAGGAGGAGGAGGAGGGAGGAGGAGGAGGAGGAGGAGGAGGAGGAGGAGGAAGAAGGAGGAGGGAGGAGGAGGAGGAGGAGGAAGAAGGAGGAGGGAGGAGGAGGAGGAGGAGGAGGAAGAAGGAGGAGGGAGGAGGAGGAGGAGGAAGAAGGAGGAGGGAGGAGGAGGAGGAGGAGGAGGAGGAGGAAGAAGGAGGAGGAAGGAGGAGGAGGAGGGAGGAGGAGGAGGAGGGAGGAGAAGGAGGGAGGAGGAGGAGGGAGGAGGAGGGAGTAGGAGGAAGGAGGAGGAGGAGGGAGGAGGAGGAGGAAGGGGAAGGAGGAAGGAGGAAGGAGGAGGAGGAAGGAGGAAGGAGGAAGGAGGAAGGAGGGAGGAGGAAGGAAGAAGGAGCCAGAGGAACAAGGAACCACAGGAAGGAGGAGACGCTGATATTTGAGGTGGAATCGTAAAAAAAAAGAACACCAAAAAGACGAAAACAACCAATACAAACAAATTCTTAATGTGTGTTACACGAGTAACGGTAAAGTCAGAGCAGTTAGAAACAGGATTGAGGTGTGTCCTCCTGCGGGGTTACCTGTCGAACGCCACGCAGTTTCTGTCAACGTTGCACTTGGACTAATCTTACACCTTAATATCTGAATACATATTGCACCTTTCCGCGGCCATCTAATCAGCCTCCAGCTGTGAATACATTCCACCGAAAATCAATCCACACTGACGTGCAGTGCAGAGCAGAGTCACAGGTGAGAAATAATATAAGATGTGTTTTACTGTCTCCAACCTGACAGCAACGGCACCTGAGGGCGGGAGTTGATTTGTGATGTAAATATTACATCTGACACTTTTTGGATATGCTCCGTATTCCGTGATAGGATCAACTTGTTCACGCTATAACTTTATTTGTAAACATAAAGTTACCGCGGCTCAATCAGGCTCTCGCCATCCAAGGCATCAAGGATCTCCATGCCTTGGGTATTGAGCATTTAATTAATATCTTTGACCCGCCAAGGACTTATTGGCAATATTCTCTAAGAAATGAGAACACCTAAAGACACACACGCGCACACAAACACAAACACACACACACACACACACACACACACACACACACACACACACACACACACACACACACAGACACACACACACACACACACACACACACACACACACACACACACACACACACACACACACACACACAGACACACACACACACACACACACAAACCACACACAAACAGACACACACGCGCACACAATCATAAACCTGCCATCTGCAATACGTCCATGGTAAAAATCAATTTCTAAACCTGTGGCAACTAATAGTATCCATGGAGGTAGGTCGCGGTGGTGATGAATTAGCATGGATTAAATGTCAGCATCGGAGCAGAACCATCGTCGCATGACACACAACCTTTCTCTTAATATCGGATCAGTCAGCAGGCATGTGCTTTCATACACGCAATCAGTCTACATTCATCATATATTTATAAATACATACATAAATACACACATAAATACAGTACATACATGCATGTATGCATACATGCATCCATACATTCATGCGTACAATACGTACGTACATACATAATATAGTCTAAATAAACGCATACAACCATACACACTAACATGCATGCATGCATACATAACATAGCATGAATACACGCAGGCATACATACAGACAGAAAGACAGACAGTACATACTGTACGTACATACTTCCATGCATACATGCATACATGCATACTTACATACATACATACATACATACATACATACATACATACATACATACATACATACATACATACATACATACATATATAGCCAGACAGACAATCACGTCCACTCTGCTGATGAGGTTGACCTTTAAATGTACTCCAAATGATTTCCTTTAAATTGCCAATGTATGAAAAGGTTGTTGTTTTAAAATCAATCAATTTGTACAACGTGTATTTATGATTATAATGAACATAAGTTTGGGATTGTTATTGTTCCAAGTGAGTTTGTACTCCGGTGCGCTGAATGCACGAGCTAAAGCAGGCTGCAGTTCACGTACAGGCCAAAGAGGCAAGTAATGATGAGGATTTTCAGATTGTTGCACAGTACCTTTAAGTAGGCAGTCACTACATGTCAAGCCAAGTTAATGAAACTCGCTGCATGTCGAAATCCTAACCTTAAATCTGAATCCCAAATTACGAGCAGAAATATAGACCAGGAAACTGCTGAATTCGCTCAGACATCAGATGCATTATTTAAAGGAAGAAGATCACTACAGTTTCCTCAACCGTATCGTTTATTGAATTTCCCTTAACTGTGAGCTTGTCCAATGCTATCCTGTGTGTATGTATCCTTATCATGGTCTGCTTTTTGCTCTGTTAATTGCCTATGTAGAACGTGGTCAGTACAAGCAGAACGCTTTCGTCCTGTCTGTTTTATTTCACCAAGCACAGGCCGTTTAACGATATTGCGACTGTCGTGTGATGCACTGGCGTCTTATCTTTTAAGTATTCTGCTTGAATTCATCCCCAGCCATTTATACCGTGTCAAATCGTAGCTTGAAAAGACACACAGAGAGCGGAGACGTGACAGAACGTTTTGGATTCCCAGTTTTCCTGTTCTCTGTTTAAAGTTTCTATTTGCATAATTTCTGTCGCTGTAATGAAAGTAATTGTCAGGCACACCGCTCACTCGACAATCTCCAAGGTAAGATGTGGATTAAGAGCCCTGAGGACAGAATAACGATAGATATTTAGACACTCACAAAGCTACACTCAATTCTGAAACAAAGGCCTTAAAACAACCAATCATATTGAAGAGAGGAGTTCATTCATTAGATTGCTGCGTGCTATTGATACAGATCCTGGCATTACGGGTGGAAAATCATTGAAATCATGAGTCTCACTTTCCACCTGTCTCCTCCCCCTGAATCAGTACACACATGACTGCACACACACAGACACATACTCCTTTGTCAGTGCTTCACCTGTCTCACAGTCAGTGCACACACCTCCACATGACTGTGAGTGTGAGTGTGTGCTGGCACTACTGTGTGCCTGTCTGTGTGTACGTGCGTTCATGTGTGTGTTTGTATGTGTGTGTGTGTGTGTGTGTGTGTTTGTGTGTGTGTATATGTGCGTTCATGTGTTTGTATGTGTATGTGTGTTTGTGTCTATTTCCATGTGTGGTGTATGTCTGCGTGTACGTTATGTGAACATGTGTTGGCATGTATATAGTTGTGTCTATGTATGTTTGTTTGTGTGTGTGTGTGTGTGTGTGTGTGTGTGTGTGTGTGTTTGTAGGTATGTGTGTGTATGTATGTCAGTGTGTGTGTGTGTGTGTGTGTGTGTGTGTGTGTGTGTGTGTGTGTGTGTGTGTGTGTGTGTGTGTGTGTGTGTGTGCATGTCTGGTCTGTGCCAGATGTGTTTAGGTGTTTGTGTGTATATGTATGTATCTGTGTGTGTATGTTTGTGTGTGTGTGTGTGTGTATGTGTGTGTGTGAGTGTGTGCCAGTGTGTGTGCGTGTGTGTGTGTGTGTTTGTGTGTGTGTGCATATGTGTGTCATGCGTTTAGCCTGTGCATGTGTACATATAGTGCATGTGCCTGTGCATGTGTGTGTGTGTGTGTGTGTGTGTGTGTGTGTGTGTGTGTGTGTGTGTGTGTGTGTGTGTGTGTGTGTCAGCTTGGTGTGCACGAGTGCCCCTGATACAGTGCTCCGGGGCAGAGGGTTCTCCCCAGCGAACGGCAATTAATGGAGCATCTGCAGTGAAAGAATGGGATCAAACTCCCCAACCCAGGCTGTGTGTGTTGTGTCTCTCCAGGCTAGCTCGCTCCGTGGGTGTCTGCGCTGGAACGGTAACCACACATCCCCTCCCTCCTCTCCTCCCTCCTCCCTCCCACCTCCCCTCCCCTCTCCCCTCCCCCCCCCCCCCCCCCCCATCTTTCATCAACCTGTCTTTGATCTTTCATATTTTTTATATATTTCTTCTCCCTTCTCCTGTCTCCCGTCTGCTTCTGCGTTCTCTCTGATGTACGTGTGAATCATTCAACCCTTTTATTTTTTTGTGAAGGCGCCTTCCTAGTTTGGATTGTAAATCCAAAACATGATTTTATACATTTCTTCAGTGGCGAGGTGCCCTAACAGCCCGCAGTGGGCACG
>NC_044049.1:8280366-8292866 GCF_902167405.1 Gadus morhua | reverse complement strand
TCAACAGCTGAAATCCTTTCATCTCTGTACATTTGCCATTTTTGGAAAATAGATGTTGTACTCACTAGGCGAAGGGCTCTGCGGCAGAGCTCTCCTGAGCTCACAGTTCAGTAAGACACAAGTGATTTGAATCCTGGGCTGGGCTGAAAGCCATTTTTAGAACTCGTTGTTAGGGTCATGGTTATTCAAACGAGGGGAATATTTTACCGCCACAAATGTTGATCGTACCTTTGACCCAGTTTACTTAATGGAAACGGTGACCTGTGGTTTTAAAATGCAAAAGGGTGGTCGTCCATTATTTGATTTTTTTTAACCATTCTCCTTCTCAGCTCCACGTTAAACGTGACCAAAGAAACAGATTCATCCCTGTGTGTTACCATGAGGCGGCGCATGCTATGTAAATGTAATCAGCAAAAGTGTACCTGCATTGTGGTGAATGAGTTGTTCTGCTGTGGAGCTCAACTGTTGTTGATGGAGAGCTTTGCTGTATTGTTTACATTTCAGTTGTTGCGCATAACATCTGCTGGGCCTGTCACTTTACTTTGAAAATTAGGTCTTTCAAGGTGGATGTAACTGTGTGGTTAATCTTTCTCTCTCCTTGTCTCTCTCTCACTTTCTCTCTCTCTCTCTCTCTCTCTCTCTCTCTCTCTCTCTCTCTCTCTCTCTCTCTCTCTCTCTCTCTCTCTCTCTCTCTCTTTCTATATGTCTCTCTCTCTGTGTCACTATGTCTCTCTCTCTGTCTCTGATTCTCTCTCTCACCATCAAACTCTCTCCCTCTCCGTCTCCTGCGCTAGCACATATTATAATTTCAAGCACACACGCACACACACACACACACACACACACGCACTTATTTCAAGCAATCAGTTCTTCAAAATTAATGATACAACAATATATTTAGAATGTATTGTCATAACAAACATAACTGTATAATGCAATGCTCATGAGAAAAACGAATCCATCCCTGCCTTTCCCTGTATAATTATTTACTGCTTTCTCCTAAAGTGTTCTCCGGATCCTCGTCCTCCTCCCAGCGTGAGTGTTTGTTCCATGGGGACACTGCCCCTTGACTGTGTTATGTTTAGTAAGAGAGATGCTCGCTTTTAAAGAGCCCACGCACATGCAGAAGGACTTGGGCACATCTGTCACATATCTCGCACTCACACCCCCACATGACTGTGCAAGCACAAACACTCACATGATTGCGCACACGCACACACGCACACACACAAACACAATCACGCATGCGCACGCACACAACGGCAAACGTTCATAGCATTGCAGCGTTATGTAAAACACAAACCATTTTGAAAGCAGGAAGTAGCTGTTTTCCCGGTCTTCTCCTTTCCTTTTCGTGCGGCAGTCATTTCCCGACACATGCCAATATGGATATCGACTACCTGAGCAGCCCTGCCTGGTTGCATCAGGGGTCAACAGCGTTTGGTGAACCCTGACCACTCAAACCGAGTGGTTCCTTATTTGAAGTTCAGGGGGCCTTCTGGTGGCTTGTGTGGTTTGGGTGTATCCGCACGCTGGTCGGTGAGTGCTTTGTGAGTGCTTGCTAGGCCCATTGTGCTGCGGTACTGAGTGCTGGAGATGCACCAGTCACTGAGTCAGAGAGGTGTGGCAGCCTTGCCCACTCACTGTCTCCCCCCCCCCCCGCCCCACACCCACACACACAGTGTGGTGCTCCTCCCTCATTGGCTACGGCGAAGAAGGATGGCTAGGAAGGGCGGCCTTCCTAACTGCACACACACACACGCGCGCGCATAGGGGCGCACACACACACACACATGCACACAAACACATACATTCACGCACACACGCAAGCACGCAGGCAGGCATGCATGCAAACACACACACACACACACACATGCACACACATGCACGCACACGCCAATTGCTGCAGAGGGACGCATTAAGAAACTAGAGAGAGGGAGGACACGCTGAATAGCAATGCATGAGTAATGGAAGCAGTAGGGTTCTCTCGCTCTCTCTCTTTTCTGGCTCTCCCGTGTGTTGTTAAGTTGTTTGTATGTGTGTGTGTATGTGTGTGCTTTTGTGTGTTTTTTTTGTGTGTGACTGTCTGTGTGTGGTTGGGTGTGTACGTCTGTGTGTGGGTGTGTGTGTGTCTGTGGGACTGTGCACAATATACAAATAACAACGCTTCCTGTTCACTAGAGTGGCCCTGAGTGTCTCAAACACACTGCAAATCCTCCCATTCTGCAACCCAAGCAGAATGCCAGTGAGGTAGAAATTAGTTTGATTTGAAAGCTCGCTCCCATTCAACAGATTACGCTGCACTCAATCTTGAGTGACTGCACAGATTGCACCTATCTGCCAGCCCTCACCTACGGGATACATTAAGATTGTCCACATTCATAATGCCTTTATTATTATAAAGTTCACTTCTGAACTGGATTTGTGCCTCGCTGTGCTGTGTGTACATCCCCTCGCTCAGAGAGTGGCACTATCACACACACACACACACACACACACACACACACACACACACACACACACACACACACACACACACACACACACCAGTGCATGTACACACCCACACGCACACACAAGTTTCACGTACACAGACACAAACACATACACACTCACAAACACAATATAACATTATATTGTTGTGTTCTTTGCTCTAAACTTGGCGTTGCTGGAGCTCTGAAACTCTAGCTTTGATTTAATTTCCTTTCCTTTATGTCATGTGCTGTTTCTTCAAAGCCAACGATGTGTAAAGTAATTTCAATATGAAGACAGCAACCCCACGATTGAATCATCCACCCTCGTTGTATAAAAATAAACCTAACAATGCGTTTTCTTTTTCTTAAACCTTGAACTCCGATGGAGGCCAATTATTTGTATACCCTGTAAAATAAAACGCAGCTTACGTAACACACCAGATGTGCTGTATCATAAAAAACGGTCATTCCATGTAGACGCCCCTGGCATTGCCGAGACGATAACTAATGCAACGAGGAGAAGTTACCCTATGCTACGCTAAACCATGCTACAGCTCCCTGTGTAAGTCCCACACATCCCCATCACTCCTAATCATCATTTCAGAGCTCTGATTTCATAATGAATGTTTTAACTACCATCAGCCAACAAGTGATATATGGAGTCAACCTCAGCAAATATATATGTGCTGAGGTTGCACATATATATATATATATATATAATATAAAAAAATAAATAATAGTTTGATCTTATGTATTTAAAAAAAAAAAAAGTTTCTTTCTGTTGCTTGTGACAGCTTGAAGCACACATTTCTGTAGAAAGCTGCCAAGAGTTCTGTATAATGAAAAAGAACGGTGTCTGAAGTATTGGTGGAACCCTCCTCCAATGCACACCTCAGCATCTTAGCATTTCTCCCTCTTCGTTTAACCACCCCCTGCAATCACCATCTCCTCTCGCTGCCTCATTGCACCCGTTTATATCACTCTACTACGTCTCATTCTGTCTCTCTTGCACATTTACTTGCACAAAAAACACGCACGTACACACACACACACACACACACACATACTTGCATACAAACACATACACACAAATACGCCTCCACATCATGGTAAATGGCAAAGAAAATGATTTGCTAATATCCATTTGCCCTTGCTAGTGTTCCTCTTTTACGCAGTGCAGATCTTTACCAATTCAGATTTGCTGTCAACTTTTCAATCCCTATTTACTTGGTAAATCTGCATATTGAACTTCCTGTGCACTACTGGATATAGGGTTGGGATGACCTTATGAATGAGAAGCTCCCAGATTGGGGGCTGGCTCCAACTGTCTTCTTTTTGTGATTGACTATGGCAGGGTCAATGGTCCAATCACAGCTCGCCTGACACGGGGACATCCCTCTCATTAGAAAGGGAATTCATTTTTACGAGACTTCCCCTTAATTATAGTTCCATACACAGATAGGACATTGGGTTTGGTGTCATCAGACACGAACATGCATAGAGTTAAGAGTTATGGATATCCCTTGTGATAAAAGACTTTAAGTTAGAACTGGGGTAGCTAATGCATATCAATGAGTGCTTTATCCATGCATTTTCTCCTATTATATATGCCATAGGCTGGTCTACTTTTGTTAGGTGTTTAAATGAGAAAGCATTTTTCAGCTGCATTGTATTTCTTATTCAGTCTGCTTTCACCAGTCGAAACAGTGAATAAAGAAGCTAGGATCCCCAGGCATTAAAGGACGCTGATTTAAAGAATCAATAACTACTATTATTGTTCCCTTCTCATTCTCCACCTTAATTTGTGCTTTTGTCTCCATCGTTATTTAGATTCCTATGAAATTCACTAGTCTGCTATGCAAGTCATGATGTCTGAGTCCGCTCAATATTTATAATTTCCTGAGGCATAAAAGGTAGTATAAGGTAGAATAAATAATGTATTTAAAAAAAATTCTTAATTGGTTTGTTCTTAACTTGGCATCTTGTTAACACTCTTGTTTGTGCCCTCCCAAAATGTTCTGCATGAGTTCTCGCGCCTTCTCTCTCTCTCAGTCCAGAGAGAGATGGAAATGTACTTAAGTTTCTTCACACTTTGATATACCTTCTTTTAGTGCAATTAAAACCAATCCTATCTGTGACCGCTCATGCTCATAGCAACCAGTGTAAATCGACAAACCTTTAAAATGAAATACATCTGAGGGCTCATCATCTTCATCATCGTCTTCCAAGAGATCTTTTTGAACATTCGGTCTTTTTTGATCATCAAAGCTACGTGTAGATATATCTTCGCTCACTTAATATAAACAGCTACAGACTAAGGGAGCAAAACCGAAGGATAGAACATTCGAGCAAACCGATTTTTTTTTAAAAAGCACTTGAGTAGTTACGTTCTGAGGTGACTAAGGTGAGTTAAGTGGCGTGACATGTGCGTTTTTTGCGTCACTGATTGCTACGCGAGTGTCAAAAACATATTCACCCAAAAACCTGCATGCAGACGAATACAAACGCTTACACAAACAGAACAAACCCGCATTTGCGCACTCTTTCAAAAGCCTCAAAGCCATTGTGGCGGCGACCCTGTGACAGCCCACCTACCGTGCAGCCACACGCCACTCAGGCCACGGTGGCTATACTTGGGCTCCTCCGACACCGGGCGCGCAGGTAGACGTGGCTGAAAGTGGTTTATTACAGAGTTGGAAGAAAGGTTCCAGTCAGAGCAGGTGTTCAGCACATGCGTGTCAGCACTCTCCTGGAGTGTGTGATGGATGGTTTAACCTGTGGTGCATTGATGGCTCGACGCACCACAGGTCTTACAGAGTCACCATGCCCCAGAGTAATCGGCCTGACTCGGGCCAGATGAGGCTGCTTAAACCAGCCATCATCCACGGACACTTATCACAGCTGTACTTTTATTTGAAAGAAAAGCACTACTACCGCTATTTATATGTAGTCTTTAGACACTTTAGTCACTTGTATCCTGGCTCCAAACCTTACAAGTCGATCACTTTTAATATGGATAGAGCAAATCCTACATGCCATCAAACGATATGTATTCCTATTGTGTCCCGATGACATCTATTAAGCACCACAGGAGGTTGGTATTGAGGACACCCCCGTGAATTATGGCAACGCTTCAGATGCATTACGTTCTGTATTCACTGTGATGGGCTTGACAGGAGCTGTGACAGCTGGGAAGGTTCATCCAATCCGCATAGGTCCTCCCAGGGCCAGCTCGGTTCTGTACTCACACCTGCCACCCGTCCTGTCTCTCTTCCCCATCAAATCCCCCCTCCCCAGCTTTTCTGTGGAACTGCGTCGACGCATAGGGGTTGAGGCACGCACGCCCGTCGGCACCGAGGCTGTGTATCTATCCGTCCTTCTGTCCGTCCGTTCCTTCCTCCGCCTCCTCCTGTGTTAATGTGAGACTGCTCATGTGTGGGAAAAAGTAGGGCAGTGATTGCTATTACAAGAGACATTGTTAATTAAAAATACCCTATAATTAGACGGTGCAGCCTGCATGATGAAGTCTCCGTCGACATCTGGGTGTGTGCGTGTGCGTGCGTGTACGTGCGTGTGTGCGTGCGTGCTTGTGCGTGCGTGTTTGGTAGAGTTGTGGTGCAGTTCTCAAATGCTAGGCAGGATGGAAATGATTACCTTCAAGCAGATGGAGGAAGTAGTCCGTATTTTAGTCACAACCCTGACCTTCTTAACATTCATTTAGAGAGAAAAAAATGTTTTGGCAGCCATTATACTGTTGCCCCATGAACCCCTGCCCCAACAAATAAGATAGGCATTAACTCTGCAACTTATTGACTTTTATCTATAAAGACAGCCTGGTCAGTGAAAAAAATGCCCAACACAACCTGGGCCAACCCAGCCAGAACACCTCCATTATAAATTGACAGAAGGGAGACATTTTGAAAACGCTGACATTATGCAATCGGATGAAAGAATCAATACTGGATTATAGAAACAAATAGCATTTGGGAAAGACACAAACAAAAACGTTGTACTGGTTTGTCGACTAGGGCACCTGCGTTGCTGCCAGTGGCGTCTGTCGGGAAAATGGCATCCAGTTGTAGCCATGATGTTCCGGAGAGGATAGAAGTCGCTCGTAAACTGCGCCACTTTGTGCCGGAGATAACAGCGGCTCCGTGCGGAAAAAAAATAGCACAACCTCCGCGTCTCCGCCCTCACGTACAGCGCCTCCTAATAACGTCTCATTACCGGAGCCTCTGCTGCGGCAAAGTTTAACTGCCGTGCGTGACACGAACCGTGAATAACATGCGTAGCCTTGACACGCGCATGTTCCGCGCTTAGCGTACGAGGGCGGTTCAGGCGTCAGGTGCGTATTTAAGCATGCACATTTAATTACGCGTCCATACATACTGCTATTACTAACTGATGCCACGGCCATGTGCCCACATAGATTTCACGGATGAGCGCGCGCACCAGGCCCGTCCCACGTGCACCAGGCCGGTCCCACGTGCACCAGGCCCGTCGCACGTGCACCCGTATGACTGCCGTGCGTTCTCATGCAAGGCTTGAACTTGTCTGCTCCCGATGAAACGCTCGTAGCTCTCCATCTGGGTGAACTCTAAAGGAAGGGAGGGGCGAGGTACCTGCCGGGCAGGTTTATGAGTAAGGCCCAATCCCAAACAAGGGGGAGGGGTAAGGGGCAGGGGTAAGGGGTAGAGATGGGATTGGGCCTAAACCTCTCCTGGCTTCGTCTCGTTCTTTTTCCTTGGCAGAGGTCGCCAGATGTCAGGTCCTACTGTCAGTGGCCTTGCTTACCTCCCTGACCCCACGGTCCTCCCTCTCCCTCTCCCCCTCACCCTCTCCCTCCTGCTTGTCCCTCACACACACACACAATGACTCCGTCCCCCCTGTCGTCCCCCCCCCCGTCCCCCCTGTCCCTTGTTTGAGATGACAGCTTCCTCTCTCTCGTTAGGCGGCAAAACACTGTGAGTTTTTTCACCATGAAGCACTGACCTGCACCAACAGCGTTAGAGAGCAAATAGGACACACAGGGCCTTGTCACGAGAGGGGAGGAGGCGGAGGAGGAGACGGGTGGAGGAGGAGGAGACAGGGTGGAGGAGGAGGAGCCAGGGTGGAGGAGGATAGCGGGCGTCGACAGGGAAAGGGGGGGACAGACTGAGGCACTAGGTTGTTTTGCTGGCTGGCGGTTGAGCTGCCGTGATGGAAGCCCGGATAACAATGTCTTCCGGGGTGACATCATTAGATTGTGCCCCGACTCGCTTTTACCGCTGTTCACTTTGGAATCTTCTCCAACCTCACTTCTAGAGAGAGGGAGAGAGAGCGACAGTAGGATCTCTATCTCTTACTGACACTTCCTCTCTCTTACTCGCCCTCCCTCTCTCTCTCTCTCTTCCTCTTGCTGTCTCTATTTCCCGATCTTTTGTTTTCTCGAAAGCACACCACGGTGCGCAGCGCAGCGTCTGCGCCGCATGGGTTTTAACCATCTGCTGTTGTCCTTCTTGCGTCTGATGGTTTGATAGGGAGTTGGATGACGAGGGGGCGCGGTCCCAGGCTTGGGATTTGAGACAAGCGGTTGAAAGTTTTAAGCTCTGGTGGTGGTGCTCCTCCTGCGGCAGGACCCGTCATCTTTGCCGCGCCGAGAGCACGCGCGGTCGCAGTGGGCGTGTCCACAGAATCTGCGGGTCTGAGGAGATTCTTCTGCTGGCTGGTCGTCCTCCAAGTGTTGAGATGCACTCGGGGTGAAAAATAAAAGGATGTTGATTGAAAATGTTTAGTGCCAAAATGAAACCTGGGTTGATTGGAGCAGGGGCAATAATTCGGGGAACCGCAGAGTGTGTGTGTCGCCGCAAAGGCTGCATTTCCCCCTGAATAGGCCCTAAATGAGCAATGAGAAATCATGACGTATGGGGTGTTTGTATGGATGAGGCGCCCTTCGCTTCTTTTTAAAAGCTGTCATTATGTCATCAGTCTCTTTTCTTTTGAAGTCACTCTTCATCAAGGTCTCTTTATCTTTTCTCAGGAGCCCCGGCTCCGCTGTGCTGTGAGTTCGTGAGTGTCTGAGTATGTGTTTGGGTGTGTGTGTGTGTGTGTGTCTCTGTGTCTTTGTGTCTGTGTGTCTGTGTGTGTCTGTGTGTGTTTATGTATTTATGTGTGTGTGAGTCTGTGTGTGCGTGTGTGTGTGTGTGTGTGTGTGTGTGTGTGTGTGTGTGTGTGTGTGTGTGTGTGTGTGTGTGTGTGTGTGTGTGTGTGTGTGTGTGTGTCTTTGTGTGTGTGTGTGTCTGTGTGTGTGTGTGTGTGTGTGTGTGTGTGTGTGTGTCTGTGTGTTTGTGTTGTGGTGCATATGGTCCTCTTTGCAATCTCTTGAACAAGGAACTTGTGTTAACCATATTCCATCTGATTTCAGCTCAAGCGTGTTTTCTCGGAAGCAACCTCTTGTCCAAATGATTCCGAGACTCACCAATCAGAGTCCGTCAAGCCCTAATCTGGTTGAAAGAGGCGTTTTACTTTCACTTTGGCTTGATATTTGTTTTCTTGCAAAAAGGCGGGACTCTGTTAGCATATAAATGGCTTACAGGTAACACAAAGTCAGTCGGCACATGTAAACCTTTCCCCGTGGGAAGACGAGTTATAACATCCTATCCGGACATCGATGTTCTTAGAATAAGTGTCCGTAGAGGATTTCAAATCGACATCGTGTAGACTGGCCCTTGTGAGCAATTGACAATATCCCCTCTTCCGAAAGCTACTTCCACTCACACAAATGAGTTTCACTACCCAGAAGTTCTGTAGTAACCCAGTAGGACTGCTGGTTGGGAGATGACGTTCCCTGACAAGCCCGGGACAATCTCAACCAGCAACATCGGTTTAAAAAGAAAGCGTTGGTTTGGGGGCATGTATGTTTCCCGACTGCTTCTTCCATTTTTTCGTTTTCTTTCTATTTAAACTTGCTACCCAAAACACATCAATACACACAGCAACACAGAGACAGACAAACACTGGCAGGCTAATGCCCCCAAAATAAAGACCTGTGTCTTTATTTACCTGTGTTGGCGTGATGCATGTGCAGCTGGCATACCGTGTATGCGTGGTAGACAATTGCTTGTTTGTTTACACACACGCACACACCAGTGTCAAAGCCAATTCACGGATAGAAGAGGAGGAAAACGAAAATATTCATAGAAACATATCTCACACTTGCGGATACCAAGATATTTCGAGCTTTTTTTGGGGGCATTTCCACATCGTGGGCACCAAATCTGTGTGCAAACCGCGATGCCTCATGTATTCCGACTGTCAAGATCTTGGCATTCTAGCTGAAGATAAAGTGGACTCTCTAGTGTTTACGAATCGGTTGGAGGGGGGCTTTTAATTGTGCTGGATCTCAAACAAGTAGTAAATGCTAAACAGGGAGAAGAGACGGGGGGGGACAGGGGGTGGGGTAGCATCCAGTAGATTGAAATCCCACTAATAAAGGCAGCAGTGACCTCTGCGATGCAGCCAACAAAACAAAAAAAAACGTTATTTATATTTGTTGTCCATGCGGGGACGGTGGGCAGTGAGTGTTAATTCTGACCTTGGTTTCATTCTCTGAGTGAGGTTGTAGATAAGTTGAGTGAGCTTGAGCGCTTGTGAGTGTGGCTCACCACCCACTGAAGCCAAATTATCTGTTTTTCCAACTGGGTTTGCTATTTGGCCCCGGAGGTTGGGCTTTTGTTACTGTATTTTTCTCAAAGCCCAACGCACCCCGACATGAATAATTAAAAGGCTCGGGGAATGCGGTGATTCTTCTCCATTACGAAGCTTCTCTCCGTCTGACAGCGATGGTTTATTTGTCTGAGTGTTTGGGTATTCATGATGCTCTACTTAATCTGTTTATGCCACTTCCTCTCTTCCACCCCCTCATATGTCCTCCCAAGTTCATTTTTTTTATTTCCCTTCCCTGACACCGAAACACTGCTTACAAAAGCAGATATACAAACAAGTGGTTTTATGGTACGTGACAATCCTCCCATTCCATCCTTTTAATTTGTACATAACAAGCCTTATTGTAATTCTCTTCCCTCCCTTTTCCTTTTCCCTCGGTCTCTTTCCCTGGTGTGATTGGAGGGAATGAGAGGGCCTTCAGAAGGGCTGGAGTGGTAACGTAATGAAATATCTGATGTGAGACTTCACACATGCATGCGGGCATCCTTTAGGGAAATGGACTTGTCCGAATCTGCGACCTTCACCAACTCCTCCCTTATCAGTCGCTGCTCAGACTCGGCCCCAGCATGTGTGGCCAGCCATGCGTTTGTGTGTGTGTGTGTGTATGTATGTGTGTGTGTGTGTGTGTATGAGTGCATGTATGAATGCGTGTCTGTGAGTGTGTGTCTGCATGTGTTTTTCTTTGCATGCACACATGTGTGTGTCTGTGTGTGTGTGTGTGTGTGTGTGTGTGTGCACGGGTGTGCGTGTGCATGTACATGTGTGCACGTGTGTGTGTGCACATGTGTGTGCGTGCATGCATGTGTGTGGTGTACATGTGTGCATGCGTGTGTAATCATTTTTCACATGACAGCAAAAGGGGAGGGGAGGAGGTGAGAGCGGGGGGGGGGGGGGGGTTGGGCATGCCTCCTACAAAAAGGGACTCAGATATAGTTAGTCTAAGCAAATCTCGGTTATCACAGCAGCAGTGGGAATTCTCGGTAGACCTGAAAAGAGCCGCGGGGTCGGCTTAGTTTTAACCACCACTATTCCTCGCCACGGTTAAAAAAATGCTTCACTCAATTATGCTGGAGTCGGCTTACAGAGCCCGCTACCTCTGGAAACTCTCCTCCTCCACAGGCTACTCCATTATGCCCAACCCTTTATCCTCGTCTACTCTTCTCTCCATTGGCCCAGATGCCCTCTCTACTCTCTCGCCACTCTGGTTTGGGTATCTCTTTTTTTAATGCGCCCCTTCCTTTTCCCTGTGCTGTTTAATGTTGTTTCTCTCCATTCCTCTTGTTGTGCCTTCCTGGGGTGAATGGTAAACACAGAGAGCTTAATGGCTCCCTGTGGCCTCATGATTTCTCTGTAATTGCTTTAACGATGCTAACCGCTCCCACCTGTGTCACCTATCGGTAGCCCAGGCCCAAGGTCAGTCTGCATACAAATATACACACAGGGTGGAGCTACACAACAAACAAGCCGATAGTTTAGTTTGCACTGAACAACATTGGGGGGATGTGAAGTTTGTGCTGCTCTGACCTTATGAAGGTTATTTAATATCACGTTGTGTAAAGTTGGCCTTATGGTGCCCCATTTCATCTAGTGTATATGATTGCGGATGTATGTTCGTGTGTGTGTGTGTGTGTGTGCGTGTGCGTGTGTGTGTTTATGGATATATTTGTTTGTCTGTGTGTGTGTGTACGGTTGTTGCTTGGGAAACGGTTATGTCCGGCGCATTTTGCAAACTACCAACGTCGTAAAAGACGTCGTAAAAACGACATGGGGAGAGGATCTGGATGCCATATTATGACACAGTCGCAAATAAACCCGGGATCTTAATGCACACAAAATAGCAGGATGGCAGAGTGGCTGCCTCTGGGATTTGATGGATCATGCACAACAACCACGCAGCCAGCTGTTAGCTAGCCTGCTCGTTAGCTCGTTGCTTAACTTAATACCACCAATTCATAGTCCCCAGGAGGTCTTTTCAGTTGTTACTGGGAGTTACGTTGATTAGATTTGGATGTCAAACAACATGTAAACCACATTTATAAAAAAAATATTTGGGCTGAATAGGTGCGTCTAATGAAAAATAGCCAACAGTCAAAAAGTAAATTGGTATTGAAGGTCAAACTTGCCACTGCAGTGTATCTGTCTGTCTGTCTTCCTGCCTGGCTGTCTGCCTGCCAGTGACAGTGTGTGTGTGCGTGTGTGTGCGTGTGTGCCCGATCCACTATGTGTGTGTGCCTGGGTGTCTCCCTGTGTGTGTGTGTGTGTGTGTGGGGGGGTTGATGTAAGCTGAATTGCTGTCCGTTGCACTAACCTGTGAGCACAGCG
>NC_044049.1:8262866-8275366 GCF_902167405.1 Gadus morhua | reverse complement strand
TCGACTTATTATTCGGTGGAGAAATAAAATAAATCGTTTTTCAAAGTTGGGCTCTTTGCTGGCAAATAATAAGGAGGTGTTAGGTACAGTCTGCGCTAACCTTGCAACCTCGGGAAAAGTTTACTTAAGACTGGGTCTGGCTACAGGTCACCGAGTGAAAAACTAGGGCAGGTCCTTCCCCTGCAGGGCTTTCCATCCTTCATTTCCCTGCAGGCCCGACTCTCAATCGCTTCAACAGTGTTTGCACTCCCTCGTCCCTCGTTTCTTACTTGGGACGGCAGTCTTCAGACTTCTGTTTAAGACATTCGATGGTATACAGTATAATATATATATTTTTAATCTATTTACCATGAATTTAAGTAATTTATTTTGAATTTACATCATGCAGTGATATCCTAGATAAGCCTTGAATGTGTGGAGTTGCATTTGGCAGTACATTGGGGCATGTTGGTGTATGTGCAATGGGTGTGTGCGTGTGTTTGTGTCTGTCTGTATGAGCGTGTGTCTTTGTTTGTTAGTGTGATTCTGTGTGTTTGAGTGTGTGTGTGTGTGTGTGTGTGTGTGTGTGTTAGTGTGTGTATGTGTGTGTGTGTGTGTGTGTGTGTGTGTGTGTGTGTGTGTGTGTGTGAAAATGTGTGTGTGTATATATATTTGTGTGTGTGTCTGTGTATGTGTGTGTGGTAGTTTGCGTATGAATGTGGGTAGATGTGTGTGTATGGAGGGGGGCATACGGGTGTGTTTGTGTGTATATGTGTGTGTGTGAGTCAGTGAATGTTCATTGCTGTGTGTGTTTAAGCATCCAACTGTCTCAGAATCCTCATTTCATGCCTTATTATTTTCTCTATTGCTCCAGAAAGTAAATTCCTTTTTTTTTAATCTCTCACAAATAGATTTACAATTAGACTTTTTCATGAAACAGTGATCCTCTATCTGGGAGCTTGGCAGACTCCTCTCCCTCTTGTGGGTTGTGTTTCACAAATAGCAATAAAATACCATATTGCAAGAAAGACAGGGTGAGTTAGTGAGCCATATCCTTTACAATGGGGTGGTCATATACCATTTTGATTAAGGGGCGATCGGTAAAGGGTGGCTCAAATAATGGATAGAGACACTCACACACGCATGCACACACACACACACACACACACACACACACACACACACACACACACACACACACACACACACACACACACACACACACACACACACACACACACACACACACACACACACACACACTCACACACATACTTTCAGCTTCAGAATTATATTGCTCTGTTAGTTAACATACTAAAGTAGATTTTTGTTTTGGGAATATGTTTCACTGAAATTGTAAAATCCAAATGCAATGTTAGGTTAGCTTATATTATCGACAGATAATCAAACTGAAGATATTTGGCATAATAAGGAAAACTAGTGAGGTAATCGACCATTGGGAATGTAATAGAATTATTCTTTTTCGCAGGAATAACTTTTACAGGGAAAGTGCTTTTGGGGAAACTTCTTACATCTATTACACTTAATAATAGTTACACCATAGATTGATACATGATTCAATGTATATATGCGGTACATGACTTAACTATACTTGTAATTCCCATGGCATAATAACCTACAAAAAGAAGTCATTTTAGTACATCAGCCAAACACTTTATCATGGATCCTGCCATGACCTGCTTCACCATTCAAACGGCTGATCCTAATGAAATGATCCTATTGAATGTCACACCGGTCGAGTCCGCCTGCGTGTGTATCGATCAACGGGTGGAGTTCGGTCGGGGGGGGGGGGGACCGTATTGTAAGTCCCATGTTCATCGTTAAATGTCAACTACCAGTGTGCGCCTCCGTACCGGGGATCCCCTCAGCACCCCGCGTTATTGATTCAAAGGTCACCCAGCAAGAATTGTGGGAAGAAAAGCATCGCCATGGTTACAACGCGACAGAGGAAAAACGCCTCCTGTGCTATTCTCCCTTGTATCCCTTGTATGTGTGTGTCTTTTTTTCTTATACTATATAATTGAAGAACAAAAAATACAAAAACAGAGCAAAGATGATCCCGCTGTGAAATGGCCAAGGTGCTTTCCACCGCGCAACGGAGAGAATATCAATTCAAGAGGGGGATTATATACATACACACTGCCGGGTTTTATTTCTCTTGATATTGCTATTGACCGAACAGCTTCCAGTGAAAAGGTTACGCGGGCCGTGTTGCTATAGTGTCTGGGGTGTGAAAGCTCCCCGAGACATGGAGCAGAGAAGAGAAACCGAGACGCTAATAAGCAAGGCATGCTGCGAAAGGCTGGAGATGGTGTAGCACCACCGCTCTTGCCTCCCTCCCATTACATGTCTTTGAGACCATCGCTCGTTTGTCTTTGAATGTTGGCGTCACTATGGAAACAATAACATATTGACAGCGAGAAAAGAAGAGCAGCCGCCACCCGTTGACAGTGAGCCGGCTTCCTTTGCGCGAGAAGGTTAGCTGTCAAGGTATATAGGGTATGTTTGTAGGTGTTTTGCGTTTGCTTTTTATGTGCAGGTGGTGTCTGTCAGTTTCGTTGGTAAAAGTTTTGGTTGATTTTGCTGGAAGTACAAGTTTTTAGGGAGTCTGCATTTTAGCATTTCTACTTTGACACAAAACTATGATGTTATTTATGTCGGTCTTGTTAGCATGATGTTTTTTCCCGGGGTTGAGTTGCAGATGTTATGGAGTTCACGTTGCAACCATGACTATCAGAGAACCACACACCAAGTAGCCTACTTTTTATACCTACTCGCTCTTGCCTCAGCAATGTGACAACAACTAACTTTAAACTTGGGAGTGCAGAAGAAACCATAAAATAAATGAAATACCTAACTGCAGTTTCTAGATTCAGAAGCTGCGAACTTCTGAAGTTAGATCATGGCAATTGCGTGACAATAAAACAGCTCACATTAAATCACACTGTTTTGGGCCTGATGCCACATATTGTTTCATTTTTTCTAGCTTTTTACCAATCTAGCTTTTAACCAATTTATCCACCTTTTAAAACGCCCACCCAGACTAGTACAAACTAATTGTATTGACTGAAACCCCTCCCACACAATCACCTAAAAAAAACAACACATTAAACCTAAAGTACCTCTCGTTCCTTATTTTTCCTGCTGGCGCTTATAAGTGCTGCTTATAATCGGAATGCTGCCGATAAACGCGTGTAACCCAGATGGATCGTCTGCATCGCATACGGGAGGTAAAGAACGACACGATGGGAAATGGTAAAGGTCAATATTTATTTTTTCATCACAAATAAAAAGAACCATGCTTACTCATCACAGAAAGAAACTAAAGAGAAGCGATCAGTCCTTATATCTTTACCCACCTCGCTGCTGAGTGTGTGTGAGTGTGTGCGTGTGTATGTCTCTGTGCGTGCGTGTGTGTGTGTGTGTCGGTGTGTGTGTGTTGGTGTTTGTATCCGTGTGTGTCTGTTACTTTCAGAAGGTGAATTATAGCACTCTATGAAGTTTGAAATGTAATAAAAAAAGTCCAAGCCTCTGTCCCCACAACAACAAGACAAACAACACCCCAGCCAAACCTGCCCCTCCCCATCCCCACCACACCCCTGCCCCCCCCCCCCCCCCCCCCCCCCCCCGCCCCTCCCCGGACCAAACACAGACCAACCCAACAGCCAACCAGCCAACCAATCACAGCCAGTCCCCCCGCACTCGACCCGCCTCCCCACCTTTCAGCAACAAAAAAAGAAGAATCACAGCATTTCCTCCGTGCGTGTCGGCCCTTCTTCCCCCCCTCCCCCTCACCCCCTCATCCCCTCACACCCCCTCACACCCTCCCATCACCCCTCAGTCCCCGGACGTCTTGATGACCTGGAACAGGGTGACGTTGTACAGCACCTGGTGTCCGTTATTCCAGGTGTACAAGACCCTCTCCCGGGGGTTGTAGTCCATCATGGAGATGTGGGAGTACTGGTTGTGGAAGGGGATGTCCGTGTACTCGTACGTGGACGTGTTGGTGTAGTACGCAAAGTAGATCTTGGCGCCGGCCAGGTGGGAGTTGGTGACGTACAGCGTGCCGCAGATCATGAAAGACTCGCCCGCGCTGCGCTTGGGGAAGCCCGTGTCCCAGCTCTGCAGCACCTCCAGGCTCTGGGGCTCCAGCCGGCTGATGACGATGTTGCCCGCGTTGGGGATGGTGGTGTACACGGCCCACAGGCCGTTCTCGTCCGCCATCAGGTCGATGTCGGACGAGCCGCCCCAGGAGTAGGGAAAGGTGTTGTTGTAGCCGGCGCCGCTCAGGCTGCGCTGCACCAGGACGCTGCGGGAGCGGAAGTGGTACTTGATGACGATGTTGCTCTGGTACTTGTTGTAGAAGAGGGAGCCGTTGAACACCACGTGGCCCGTGCCCGCCCAGGGGTGGGGCAGCAGGTGCTGCACGAAGTTCTGGCCCTTGGTGAAGTCGTTCATGGTGCGGTACTCCAGCACGCGGCGGCCCTTGAAGTAGCCGTCCATCGACCACACCTGGGGACGGGGGGGGAAGGGGGACGAGAGACATGGAGGAAAACAGAGCGAGACATAAGAGAGAGAGAGAGGCGAAGAACGACAGAGAAGGGACACAGGGCCAGAAGATGGATGACCACACGAGAGACGGAGAGTAAGATAGATAGAGAGAGAGAGAGAGCGAGGGAGAGAGAAACCAACAATAGTGTTGTATTGGTCTGCTGCATCTAACGTCTATTCGTCTATGATCACAGTACTAGATTAGTGTGTCATTATAACCGATGGTGATGCCACAAATACAATGAAATGCGTGTGTGAGTGTTGTTTGTGTTTGCATGTGCGTTAGTGCGTGTGTGTGTGTGTGTGTGTGTGTGTGTGTGTGTGTGTGTGTGTGTGTGTGTGTGTGCACTCACTCCCTGTGGTGCACGCCTCTAACACTATTGATCCCAGCTGTGGATGCGGGAGGGAAGATTTTGCCCGTGGCATCCACTCAACCATTGCCTCTGTTCCTTGCCCTTTCCACTCCACACTTACAGGAAATCAATTCATTTAGCTGCCGTCTCTCTCTGTGTCTCTCTCTCTCTCTCCCTCTCTCTCTCTCTCTCTCTCTCTCTCTCTCTCTCTCTCTCTTGCTTACGCTTTCTCCCTCTTTCCCTCCGGTGCTCTCAGCGGATTGGCCCACTTTCAACTACAGTTCCCCACCACCTGCTCCTTCCGTAGCTCCACTACCACCACCACCACCACCACCACCACCACCAGCGCCACCACCACCACCACCACCAGCGCCACCACCACCACAACCACCACCGCCACCACCACCGCCGCCACCACAACCACCGCCAACCACCGCCAACCACCACAACCACCACCGCCACCGCCGCCGCCACCACCGCCACCGCCGCCACCAAAACCACCACCACCACCACCAAAACAACCACCACCACCACCAACACCACCGCCACCGCCGCCGCCACCGCCGCCACCGCCGCCACCGCCGCCACCGCCGCCACCACAACCACCGCCAACACCACCGCCACCGCCACCGCCACCGCCACTGCCACCGCCACCGCCACTGCCACCACCACCGCCACTGCCACCACCACAGAGACATATTTCAGCTCCTAATTGATTCAATTAAACCCCAGGCAGCGCTCTGCATGTTTACTTTCCCCGGAATTTGTCTAAGTGAGCATTGCTAGGACTGTTCAGCTCTCTCTCTCTCTCTCTCTCTCTCTCTCTCTCTCTCTCTCTATAATCTCTAACACTTTCCTCTCTCCTTCCCAGGGCTCAGGAAGCACACTTGTTTCCAGTGAGAATCCCAGCAGGGGGAGTGAGGGACAAAAGAGAGTTCTTGGAGAGAGAGAAGCAGAACAGCCTTTGAATCATATAGAAGAAGGGCCGATTATGGAGCATTAAGGTGCGGTTTTGTTCCCTACCTGCTTAATGAGTCCCCGGAGTCCGAGGCAGCCGGTAACACATCAAGAATGTATTCTTTTTTTTCTTCCCCCTGTCTCTCTCGCTTTATCTGTCTCTCTGTGATCCGCCAGCGGGTGGACGGCGCCGGATGTTTGCGGACGTGGACGGCGTGGGCGGAGCGGCAGTCTATTAATGCGAGCGACGCGGTGATTGATAAGACGCCCAACGCCACCTCAGCGCGTGAGCTGATTAATGGTGGGAGAGAGAGGGGGGGGGGGGGGGGGGGCACGTTCGCTTGACGCAAATGATCTTCGCCATCGGGGGCCGCTATTTATTCAGCGTGGTGCACGGCGTGAGCGGGGGAAATAAAATGGGAAAAGTCTCTTAATAAACGTTTTGTTTTTCATCCTCCTACCCCCCATCACCCCCACCACCTCCACCGTCGACACCACCTCCTGAGGTTTTGCCTCCTTGGCTTTTTCAACTCTGCATAAACCAACCCCCCCCCCCCCCCCCCCCCCCCTCCCCCCATACACACACATCATTCCTCGGGTTCCCTGAGGCCCGTTCATGCAGGACGCGTGTCTGATATCCAATCGTCAGCCAAAAGCCATTCCTCCATATTCAGGGATCGCAGGGTATCAGTTGCGCAGGCATGCCCGTTGTAATTACTCGGACCGTATTAAATACCAAAAAAAGGCTGACCCCCCCCCCCCCTTCGTTCTTATATCGGGGATGACAAAGCCAGCTGGTAGGGGGAGGGGACGGGGGTTGGAAGATGTGACAGAGTAAAGGTGGGGGGGTAGAGTGTGGATGGTGACGGGGATGGCGATGGCGATGGTGGGGGGATGGGAGAGTATCGGAATGAGAGGCCCTATCAATCAGTGACTCAGCTTTCTGCCTCCATCTCAGTGAAGCTCACTCTGCCCTCCTCTAGCGCTCTCTCTGCCAGCCCTCGCTCAGACCGAGCGGTCAATCAGCCCCACAAATATCACCACGGCGGGGCCTCAAGACAGCCAGGGGCCCGGCCGGGAGGGTGAGACGCTCCGGCTGTTTATCACTCTTTAGTTTTAGGGTTTTAGTGTATGGAAGGGTATGAGTTCAGTGTGTATTGAAAACGTAAGGGTAAAGGGTATTAGGTACAGAGTTCAGTGCATGCTATTTCATCTTGAGTTACTTCCACATACGGGAAATATAAGAGCAGGTAGGGGTGAGGCATCTTACTCAAGGAGGCCTACAGGTATGAACCTGACATTGGGGTACCAACTCCCAATTAAGTGAATGGGGTGTAGTGTCCAGCGTGCAATGAATCGGATGCAACATATAGGTAACGGCTACAGTGTATACAGGACAGGGTTTAGTAGATAGCATATCGTTAGCCTCATAGTATAATTGCCTAAGTCATTATTATAAGGTTCATCTTGTATTCAGCGTCAAAATGCCTCAAAAGTACTTTGATTGGCTTAGGATATATAATAAATGAGGCACATTGATTCAGCAGCGTTAGGAGACTAGAGTCAGGTTAAATATCACAATATTGCCAAAATATGACTGAGGCAATTATGCTAGGAGGCCGATGATATGGCCGGTGTAAGGCTAGAGTTGTTCAGCACAGAGTGTGGCATGAAGTGTAGCAAATGTCAGATCACACCGTGTGCAGTGTACCTTACTCTAACATTAAAGCCCATTTAAGGGGCGTTGAACCTGAGTTTGAAGGCAATACTCACTCTGTTGTCTGAACTGGGGATCATTGTGTCCGTCATCCAGGAGCCGAATCGGGAGCCCGAAGCCCGCACTGTGATGGGGTTACTGACACCTGTCAGTTTCCCACAGCCTGCCAGACAAACAGGAGGAGGTGGTGCATCAGTGGTCTATTCATGCTGCATAAATATTCATATGACCCCAGCAGGGGTAACAAAAAGAATGGCGATATTTTGGTTCAGCGAACGGGATATACGGTTTAGCATTTTGAATATATCAGCAGGGTTCGTATCTAAATCTCAGGACCATGCACCAGGGTATATATTGTAGTATCACAGGATTATTTAGTGAGCCTTGGTCTTTCCGCCTGATTCAAATTCACTTCAAGATAAGCAGCGCAGGGAGCAAGATAGGCAGCTGTAGATTCAGCAGACGAGGAAAATGGATTACGTTGGAATAACGTATAATGTATTTACCTCATTCTTCCACAGGGATTTAGCTGAATATATCTCGAGGTAATTTAAGTACAAACACACACACACACACACACACACACACACACACACACACACACACACACACACACACACACACACACACACACACACACACACACACACACACACACAAACATGCACACTCATAACCTACAAACACGCACACCCACAACAAAATAACGAAACTTTTTCTGACACACATTTTTTTCAATACACACACACACACACGCACACACACACACACGCACACACCCGCACACACACGCACACACACACACACACACACACACACACACACACACAAACATGCACACTCATAACCTACAAACACGCACACCCACAACAAAATAACGAAACTTTTTCTGACACACATTTTTTTCAATACACACACACACACACGCACACACACACACACGCACACACCCGCACACACACGCACACACACACACACACACACACACACACACACACACACACACACACACACACACACACAAACATGCACACTCATAACCTACAAACACGCACACAAACAACAAAGACAGCAACACAACATTCAACCCCCACCACGCACACAAACACACCTACAACAACAGAACACGCAAACACACAAAACCTTCACACACAGACACACACACACCTACAAACACACTCACTACAACAGCAGCAACAGAAACAGAAAAACACACACAAAACCCCATAAGACCGTACATACACACATACCTACACACACTCATACCCACAACAAAATAACGCAAACTTTTTCTGACACACATTTTTTTAAATACACACACACACGCACGCACACACACACACACACGCACACACACGCACACGCACGCACACACACACACACACGCACGCACACACGCACACACACACACACACACACACACACACACACACACACACACACACACACACACACACACACACACACACATGCATAACACACAAAACACACCCTAAACCAACAACCCCGACAGAGCACCATATTTTTCTTAAACACACAAAAGACCGACACACACAAACACACACACACACACACTTCTAAACACACTACACAAACCCACTACACCCAGTATCGCCACCCTGCTCACCCAGCTTCTGCATGCAGGAGTGCAGCCGGGTCTCCAGCAGCAGCACGCGGTGGCGGAGCTCCTCGTAGTCGTAGGCGCCCATCTCCTCCTGGATGGCCATCAGCACCAGGGACAGGTTCCGCACCTCCTCCCGCAGACGCAGGATCATCTTGGCGTCCGTCTTGTACTGCTCCAGCACGGGCAGTAGGGGGAGCAGCTGGGTCACCTTGTCCTTCAGCTCCTGTTGGAGGGGGCCACGGCCCCAAGACACCCAGGACATAGACCGAGCAGAGTCGGGGTGAGGGTGGGGGAGAGAGAGGGGAAGAGATTAGAACCCCTGGAGGGGGAGGAATAAAGGATGTGGTGTGATGAGGTCCAAATATCTCACTTGTTGTCAGTACTGGGGATTAGTGTGTCTGTGTGTGTGTGTGTGTGTGTGTGTGTGTGTGTGTGTGTGTGTGTGTGTGTGTTTTGCTTGAGGTTCTTTGCTTTTGGGGGTATGGGGAGGAGGAGAGGGGGGGGGGGGGGGGGGGAGGAGGAGGGAGGGTCTGTTTTCCTGGGGGGGGGGGGGGGGTTGGGGTGAACCCTTCACGTCCTACCTTGGGACTCATCACCGTAGGGGGGGATGGACAAAACCGGACGAAACCGGCGTGACGTCTCCACCTAGCATGGGGGAGCTAGCTCCATCCCACAACAGGGTCCGTGAAGAGCAGGTGTATCAGCACCGCTAAAAGAGGAGCTCTGCCGCCACAGGAGGGGCCGTTTCCTCCTTGTTGAGGTTTTACCGTAAATCTCCTGATGGCGCGTCTCTCTCCACCCCCTGCGGCGCCGCCTCGTAAATCTCATTTTCTCCCCATTTGAGCCGGGGAAATTCTCTCTCGTTAATCTCAGCGGCGTGCTGCCATGGGGCGCGCGGGGCTGTTTGAGCTGCGTGCATTTATCAGCGGGGGAAGAGCGCCGGGCGAAATCGCCTACTAACCCCCCCAACCCCCCCCCCGTTCCCCCACTTCCTCTCCCCCCTTCCCTTATTGGATTGCGGATATACATCTGCCCGGAAAGGAAAGAGAAAACTAAGTGGTGGTGAGGGGGGAAGACAGAGGGAGGTTGGGGTGGGGTGGGGGGGGGGGTGGGGGGGTGGGGGGGGGGGGGGGGGGGGAGATACCTTTGCGCTCGTTTTCAGTCATCGGTGGCTCTCGGTGGTTGATGAATGGGCTAATTCCATAAATGTCTTCATTTACTTCCATCAGAATGACTTTAATAAAATCTCGCAGCGAGCGGAAACAGAGCCCTTCATTAGGGCCCCCCTCCGGCGCCGAGCCGTGGCCCCGGCGGTGATGCCTGCTTAGCGTTTATCAAGGCATCTTTTAAATCAAGGTGTTTTTACCATCTGATATCTCTGAAAGGGTACGAGGATTGTGGGGAGAGGAGGAGAGAGGGCCGGGGCCGGGGGTTGGGAGAGGTCCTCTGCTTTTTAACCAAAAGCAGAGGAGGAGGAGGAGGAGGAGGAGGAGAATAAAAAAGAAAAAAGAAAAAATACAGATAAACGAATAAAAGGAGAGGAGGAGAGAGGGGGAATGCAAAGGCGGGTGTCGGACCCGCAAAATAGATAACGCACTTTCACCAGCCAAGTCCTGGGGATCTCGTGATTCAATGGCACGTGGATGGCCTGGAATGACCTCTGTGTCTCACTGCATGGCTCTGAGGGAGAGCTGCAAATGAAGGTGCGCGCGCGTGTCTCTGTGTGTGTGTCATAGGCGTCGATTACGGGGGGGACGGGGGGGACATGTCCCCCCCACTATTTGAAATACGAATTTTGTCCCCACCAGTTTTAGAAATGTGCAAACCAATTGCGACTGAAAAAATCCCCACATACTCAACCGAAATCGTCGAGTCTGAAATCATGCGATAGGCGCGCTCGAAGACATCATTTATTAGATAGGCCTACCTAATAAACCGTTGGAACACACAAGACCGGAACCCATAGCAACGCCGGTAAACAAACCCCGACTCCCGAGAAGCCCAATCTCTATGAGCTCCCCGCGCTACGGCCATCCGGAGGCACACAGAGCTTTTGGCCGTGATATTATATATACAATTATATTATATTATTTACTATTATATATAGAGCTCCGAGAGTCGCAAACGGCAACAATCACTTTCTCCTCCATGCTGCAGTACACCCCGGACTGCACTGCGCTCAGTTTGACGGTTGAACGCTGATTGGCTGTTACGTTACACATGTCACTCAGTGGCCACGCTGTTGAACGCTGATTGGCTGTCATCACGCGAAATTCGTGTCAAAGTTTAAATTTGTCGTGCCACAAATCCTCGTGTATGTGCTCGCCTGTGCACGGCGAAAGTGTGGCGCGACAAATCAAAAAAAATTGCTCGATACGCGTCTATACGTTCACTTTGTATGGGATCTTGTCGTCCCGTTGCGTTTGGTGTGAACGCACTGGAGAAGTTTCAAGACTGACAGCCAAAATTGACATTTTTATTCAGAAAATAGCCGGTCCTTTTGCTTCCTATAAAAAGCATGTTTGTGACACTGGATATCGATATGGATACGTCATCTAGCCTGCATGTGGAGGGCCACATAAGGTAAGAAATTGGTTTACGTTAACTTTGCTGCTGGTTCTGTTAGCTCGTGAATCGTGATGACCTGGCCAAAGGTTACCCACGGTCCGAAGCGATTGTGATCTGATTCTGGTTGGTGCTCCAATTAGTATGCATTGTATATATAGATTGCAGCTAGTAGCAGCTACACACGGTGCGATTGCTATGCCAATGTGGTTATAGTTGGTTTTGTCTGATTGAGATATGTGACGACTTGGAGCCCGCCGGAAGGCCTATCCTGACATGAATATGTTCTTGCATAACCTGTGTGATTATCCTAAACTGAAGGGGATTTTATTTGCGGACAATTTTCTTATGATGTTGTAAAGAGTAAAGTCTACATTGGTCCTTCGCAAGTGTTTACTGGTGGTCAGGATTTGGCAGATGCAATTCTCCTCTGGGTGCTTGTATTTTTCTTCTTTTTTTAATGCAGCATAACATATGCTACCAGCAGCCCTTGCTCGTCTTCAAAAGGCTGATGCTCAGTACCTTGTTTCATTTCGTACCTACAGTCTGGCATTGTTTGTCTGGTAAACTTTGTTGAGGTCAAGATAAGTGTTAAATTGCCAACACTGTTCTTTGTCCTGTGTGTATTAGGCCTACATATCCCGAGCCAATACCCTGGTGTTTCCAACGCCGTTTTGCAAAACAAGCCAAAACACAAACTGGTTTTCAACTTTTATGTTCGAATAGGATCTTC
>NC_044049.1:8230366-8257866 GCF_902167405.1 Gadus morhua | reverse complement strand
TAATGGTGTGCGTCTGTTTGTGTTTGTGTGTGTGTGTGTGTGTGTGTGTGTGTGTGTGTGTGTGTGTGTGTATGTGTGTGTTTGAACCCTGCCTTTGGTCAGTTGGAAAAACATTTAAAGATGTTCATGTCCATAAATGTCATTTCCATTTGCAGCATTATGAATGTCACAATCTGAGTGTCGTTGGCGACATTCCCGGGAAAATCACAAGCGGCGCAGGGTTAGTGATGCGATTTCCATTACCGTGCAGTGGTTGTTCTGCCAGAAAGGGTAGGCGGAACAAACATGGTGGACCAGATGGTTTATCCCATAGAACCATCTGGAAAGCCGTCTATGGAAAGTCTGGATAAGGGCAGGCACCTTCAAAAAAATACTTGGCAGGTGATTGGATGAACCAACTGTCCATCACCGTCCATCAGGTATCAGATAGATCACGTGGTTCCTCACAGGACACTGATTGGTCCAAACCACTGTGTGTTCGGACACAAGCGTATAACTTGAAGCCTTGCAAGGTTGAATCTTGCGTGATCGTAATCTCACAATCACTATCTCACTATCTCACGATCACGATCTCAGCTGTCTCGCAAGGTAAACCATTAAACCAGCTGCCAACTGACAGATGCCAAGCAGGCCACACAGGATGGATCTCTTGAAAGTGTGGTCTAAAAGCACACCTGCATTTTTTGCTTATCGCCATAAGTGTCGACAACAAAACGAAACCCTCAGAGACTACCACCTTTCAAAAAGGGTACAGAAGCTATACTGTGTGTTTCACCAAAAGTTAGGATCAATAAAGCATTGCCTCTTACCTTTCGTCCAAAGTCTGACAAAATGGCATAGATTACTATATTGAGGACCATATAAGCGTAGTACCATGTCTAGACGAGTTTGGCTCCACTGCCCCTTTACGTAAATGCCTCCAAGACATACTTTCAGTGGATGGATGAAGTAGAACTTTGATACACTTATCTAGATTAAAGTTCTAAAGTTTGAACAAAGAGTCCAGCATTCCTACCATGCAGTCTTAAAATTGTTATCTAAATTCTTTTCATTTGAGATAATACAATGCTTAGCTTCAATGAATTCAATTTCATGGCTAAAATCGGGATGGTTTTTATTATTTTTTGGGTGAATAATGTCCCCTTTGCCAGCTTCTTAGGAAAAGATAATGAGAGTATTCTTATTTCCATTGTGAGTGTTCCTTCAGGTCACCAATCAGGGGTCCAATAAAGGAAGTTGAAATATTCGATCAGCTGCTGGTATGGGACGGGAGAATCTGTGAAGCATGTGTCTTGAGGTCTGACGGCTAGTGTGTGTGTGTGTGTGTTTGTAAGTGTGCGAGTGTGTGAGTGTTTTGGGAATCCCTAACTTGAGTAGCCGGAATGAGTAACGAAGATGTGTGTAAAAATGTAAATTGTAATATATCAACACATTACTCTGTGCGTTTGTGTGTGTTTGTACTTGAGTGTGTGTGTGCACGTGTGTACTTGAGTGTGTGTGTGTGTGTGTGTGTGTGTGTGAGTGTGCGTGTTTGTGTAGTTGTTTGTGTGTGAGTGCGTGTGTGTGAGTGCGTGTGTGTACGTGTGTGTGTGTGTGTGTGTGTGTGTGTGTGTGTGTGTGTAGGGGTGTGAAGTCTGCCTATGCATCCACCCACACCTGACACACGCATGGGCGCGTGTCTACACTTGTACGTCGTGTACACATTATAACATGCCATGCTTTGTGTGTGGTTAAAGATATGCAGTGTTTGTGTTTGTATCTGTGTCTGTGTGTGTGTGTGTGGGCGTGTTATCGACAGCCGTCACCTTCTCCATGAGCTGGCGGAGCTGTCTGCTGCGGGGGTCTCTGTTACACATGTTCTGGGCCGGTGCGACCACGGTGCAGATACACTTGCCATCTGCATCCTGGGCTGAACTGTAGATCTGCCAGCCTTCTTCCGGGCTCGGGTACAGACCCTGCGAAAGAACACAATAACACAAAACCAAAAGATTGGCGTTTTATTGTTTTGTTTTATTGCTGCGAGAAGAGGTCGATATTATCGTATTGTTGTTTTTTTGGTTTTTTCGAAATTGGAAGAAAGTAGGTGTTTTTATTTAATTCAAACAAACCATTAGGTATTCTGTTGACACCGCTCGCAAACAGAATGTGTGTTTGAGGAGGAAAAACGCTGAACACAAACAGATTATGTTCATGCTAAATCGTTTACAAGTGAAATAAAAATTGATGAGAAAGAGAGCAAGGCATCTAAAACAATCCATTTGCTGATTGTGTGTGGTTACTTTGTTTAGCGGTGTCAGGTTCCAGAGACAGATTGTAATTGGTTTTCACTTTTCACGCTCAGCTAAAAGCTAGTCTTCCCTAAAGGTAGTGACAATTGATCTGTTCCCTCGCTCAAAAGCACTTTAGTCTAAATTTAGACTTGGACGAGCGGAGAGAGAGGAAACCGGGGCGAGGAGCTGTGAAGAGGATAAGGTAACGAGACGGAGTGAAAGGGGGTAGGAGACCGAGGGGTGTAGACTGAACCTAGACACCCAGACACCGGCACCGCGGTTCAGCTAGGGGCAGATAAAGAGAAAAGATAGCCATGTTAAACCAGTGAACGGGAGCAGGGAGAGGCTAGCGCTGGATGGGGTTACGTGGGGCAAAATAAAAAGACAAACTGAAACGGTTGGGGAAGGAACTAACATGACAACGGCTACATTTCCCAAGGCAAAGAGCAGGATGTGATGAAGATGGAGATGGTGGATAGCAGAGGATGAAGAGGGATGGGAGAGACAAATGGCTGTTACGAAGGAGACGTGGAGTGGAGAGATTAGGGCAGTGCGAGTGAAACCAGAGCATCTAATAAGTTTGGACACGGGAAGGAAATTGAGCCTTTTGAAATCGATATCGCCGGTCTCTACCAGCGGGGGGGAGGGGCCTGGCTAGAGGGATGAATGTCTCTTACTCTGACTAATCCAATCAGAAGTAATGTTGCACACATGCACATACACACATACACACACGCTAGCACACACGCACACACACACACACACACACACACACACACACACACACACACACACACACACACACACACATATGCGCATACTAACACGGACACACAGACACACACACACACACACACACACACACACACACACACACACACACACACACACACACACACACACACACCAGCACAGATACACACACACTCACACACATATACGCACACACACTTGAGCGTAAAAACACACACAGGCACATGTACACACATACACACATATAGAAACTAGCACACACACACACACACACACACACACACACACACACACACACACACACACACACACACACACACACACACACACACACACACACACAGAGAACCACATAACAGAAATTGCTATGCAATTAAGGTGCTTTTAAAGGACATCTACATCGATATATGTGAGCATACACAAGCAAACACACAAACACACGCACACACACGCACACATATAATTGGCAATGTAAATGAGCGCAACATTGTCAATTGTGAATGAGAGCACCCATTTCAGTGATGAGGTTAAGGACGAATCAGTCGTAAGCCAAAACCCACATGCACACGCACACACTCACACAGACACACACGCACACACACACACAAACACACACCCACACATAAAAAGCACTCCTTTATCAGCTCTATTCTCTGCTCCTCACTCTCCTCAGTGCTCACCTCTCTTTGGATTGTGTGTGTGTGTATGTGTGTGTGCATGCATGTATAGGTGTGTATGTGTGTATGTGTGTATGTGTGTGTGTGTGTGTGTGTGTGTATGTGTGTGTGTGTGTGTATGTGTGTGTGTGTGTGTGTGTGTGTGTGTGTGTGTGTGAGTGTGTGTGTGTGTGTGTATGTGTGGGTGTAGGAGGAGATGGGGTGGAAGAGAAAAATATCTCCAGGGGCATGGTTGCGGTTAGGGGAGCTATATGTGATCTGAGTGCAAAGAAGCGAAATCACTGCGTGTGCCAATGCGGTCACTGTCACATCTGGTCACTGCTGCCACTCCTTATACCCCCTCTCCCCCTCTCCTTCCATGCAACCCCATCAGCTCTCACCCCCCCCCCCCCCCCCCCCCCCCTCACCACGACCCAACCACGGTCCTCCAGCACACCATCACACCTTTTCTCCTACGCACACGACAGAAGCTCTACGTCTGCCGGCCAAGCTTGTTCCTAAATGCACCGTGATACACAGCAGCATTGGCTGATACTAATTCTACTGTTCCCCATGCATTACAAGCAGATCTGTAAATAGATATACATATAGATCTGATGACAATTTATAGACATATAGGAAAAGACATGTCCAACCTTTAATGTGGATATGATGTAATTTGCACTCTCCATCATAGCCTACGTTACTCATCGCTATTACAATGTTTGTTAATATATATATGAATGTATGTACGTCTTCATATATAGAATGTATATATATATATATATATATAGATCTGTCTCTTTCAAATGTCTATTTGATAAAGTTGCAAGCCAAATTATGCATAAAGGGCATTTACAAGGTAATACTATTTCAACGGTTGTTTATCACCAGCGGACTAATGTTCCATTCCTCCTTACTTATTCATGGTCTTTGATTTGTCAATTTATATTAATATTTCAATGAATAGCTGATGTGCATGGGCATACCATGTTCTAGGATTTATATCCACTCTATATATCTGAGGAGGGGGAATTCTCCTCCGCTTCTCTCTCTTCTCTTCAGTGAATAATTAGGCTTTGGTCTCGGCCTCTCATTATTGGAATTCATCCTGTAATATTTTCTCTGTGAGCGGTCCGGCGGTGAGGGGTGAGATCGGGATATGAGGTCTTCAGAGGCCACAGCCAGCCCGAGCCAGATCGAATTGAACGAAGAAGAAAAAAATGATCTCTCCACAGGAAAGAGTCGTCCAATTTCTCAGCACCACATCTGTTTTCTCTCCTTCTTCTTCTTGAAATCATAGCCTGAAGGGAGTTGAGGAGGAGGACCAGTGGGGGGGACGGGGAGGAGGAGGAGGAGGAGGTGGTGGTGGAGGTCGGGCGGGGACGGGGGTCTTGGTGTGAGCCTGCCTCTCAGCCAGCATTCAGACTCCTCTGCTAAGCAGCACTTTTTGTTTGTCTCCTGGGGCTGTTTTGTTGTTGTGCTCCAATGTTCCCAGGACCTGGACAAGCATAGCTTATTTAATTTTACTTTTGGCCTGTCATAGGTGAAGAGATTTGTTTCGGGGTTTACAGACTTCTAACTCAGGATGGATACGTCTGTGTGTGTGTGTGTGTGTGTGTGTGTGTGTGTGTGTGTGTGTGTGTGTGTGTGTGTGTGTGTGTGTGGTGCGTGCGTGCGTGTGTGCGTGTGTGTGTGTGTGTGTGTGTGTGTGTGTGTTGGCATGCGTGTGCGTGCGAGAGAATAGTAAGTAAAACAGAGAAGAAGAGATAAGAGACAAGCACTTGACAGCAGCCATACCGCATCACATTAAAGGGGCTGCAGGTATGATTCAGGAGCAGTAATTTGAGTGCAATTTATTAGGAATGCCATCGCCATGTGTGACAATAAGTGAAAGACGCTTCGCGGTTATCTGTTTGTAGTTTACTATGCGTGCCGCTGTATGAGAACCTTCCAAGTTTAGACCACTCCTGGCTAACTCCTGATGAATCTGGGCATCTTTTGCCTGATTGGTTAGATGAATCCATATTGCCTGTCAATCACATCCCTGTCAATCACATAAATAAAACACAAATCCTCTTTGTGGATAAACACAAAGAGGGAGGGCCTGAGAGGAAGGGGGTGTTTTTTTTGGTTGTTGATTACCAGAAATATTCTCTTCTGCACCTTTCTGCTCTCTTACTCTCTCTTTGCATCCGTGAAATCATACCCACAGCAGCATTAAGCCGTTGTTAATAATTTCATCTTACCTCACGGATCTCCTAAAGATTACTTGTGGGTGGGACGTGACCGCCCACGCAGAGTGCACACACACACACACACACACACACACATTCACTTCACATCACAGTTAAATATGAGTGCGCAGACACACACACACACACACACACACACACACACACACACACACACACACACACACACACACACACACACACACACACACACACACACACACACACACACACACACACACACACACACAAACACATTCACTTCAAATCACAGTTAGATATGAGTACACACACACACATTCACTTGCCATCATGCAGTTAGAAATTAGTGCACAAACACATACACTCATTTCGGATCACGCAGTTATATTTGAGCACACATATATTCACTTAACATGGCACAGTAAGATATGAGTACACATAGACCCATTCACTTCACATCCCGCAGTTAGAAACGAGTGCATACACATTCACTTCACATCACACAGATAGTAGTGCTCACACACATTCACTTCACGTGAATAGTTACAAACGAGTGCAGGGAAAAGGGAGCTATCCATTTGGATTTATTTCTCACTTGTATTAACAACCCCCCCACCCCTGCCCCTTCACACACACACACACACACACACACACACACACACACACACACACACACACACACACACACACACACACACACACACACACACACACACACACACACACACACACACACACACACTCAAACCCCCAGTGTCATAAGACATACACAATGGGAAATGATATAACAAAGTTCATTCAACAAAAGTGATATTAAAAGTGGTTGGATGTCAACTCAATTATCGTACCCGCCCGCTTTTCCTCCACATTAACGATCCCACGCTCTTCTCGTCTTCTCGGGCGCCTCTCCATAACCCAGACACCCGCCGCCCATCTTCATTAATGTTTCATAACAAGCAGGGTCGGAATCAAGATCCTATCTGAATCTGATGCAATTTCTTTACCCTGCCCCTCCCAGTCCATCTATTATGCGCAACGCGCTCGCTATAACAGTTTACGCCAGGGTGCGCTGTGCGCTCTGAATTGCAAATGAAGATGATTTGCCAACGTCTCGGCCTCCTCGTAACTGTCCCTCCGCACTGTTTGTCCTGCGGTTGGATTCAAAGGGGCCAGAGCCCTCATTATCAGCAGGCTTCACTGCGTTTGCCGGCAGCGGGATACTACACCATCATCCAGAGGTGAGGCTTGTTCATTCAAATAAGCTTCGTGGGTAAGACTTTTTTTTAATAAAAAGTAGACAAGAATACTTGTTGACCCATGCTCATCGCAATACCCAACAGCCTTGAATATATATCATCAGACGGACAAAACACGCACACCTAGCTACTGCAGAATACAATATTAAACACGATATGGGCGTGTGTGTCTGAGATGGGGAACTACACGCCAGTACATCTGTTATATAACCACGGTATACGCTTTTATTTATAGGGTACTTTTGGATAAATTTATATTAGTTTTGGTTTTTAAGATGGTTAGCTTATCTCAAACTGTAAGTAACTTGTATGTATAGGTTGAGCTGTCATCTGCTTAGCTAGCTAGCGTGTTAGCTCCTAGGAGGAGCTAGGAGGCATAGGCAGTATTCAATGAAGAATCACAACACAACATTTCAGACATCGAGAAGACATCTCTCTGGAAATGTGTCCCAGGAAGGCCTCCATTATTTGAGTGGGAGTACCAAAACTTGGTATGTACATGAAGAAATGTGAGGGTGAGCTGTCATCCTCAAAGATGACACATAAAAAAATGTGACAGCAGATATCAAAATAACAACAGGAGGCACCAGTGGGAATCGCACATCGATGAGGCTTTAAATGAAAATGACATCACGCAGAACATTTTCGATCTCAACTTGGTCTCCATATGCTGCCGCCACAGGGTTGCACCACCCCACCCCCCTCCAGCATCACTACCGTCAGCATCAGCACTGCCCCCCCCCCCCCCCCCCCCCCCCCCGCAACTCACCCCCATCCAAGCGTTTCCATAATCAGAAGACTGCCTGCGGTGAAAGACCACCAATAGGCCAAAACAGTATGAGGGAGGAAGAAAGAGAGAGAGATGAAGAGGGAGAGAGCAAGAGAAAGAGAGGGAAAGTGAGAGAGGGAGAGAGAAAGAGAGAGAGAGAGAGAGAGAGAGAGAGGGAGAGAGAGAGAGAGAGAGAGAGTGAAGCTGTGTTCATTTATGAATGGCTCTGTGATTACCCCCCCCCCGTGAAGCCCCTATACTGCAGTCCCATCTTTTTCTTTTTTTTGTTCTATTAGTCCATACCGCCAACATGCCAAACCAAATCACAAGGGAGGAGACAGGAAGTATGGTAGATAAAAGGAGAGAGGATGAGAGGGGGAGAAAAGAGAGAGAAAGAGAGAGAGAGAGAGGAAGAGAGAGAGAGTCAGAGAGAGAGAGAGAGAGGATGGGACAGATAGAGATAGATAGACAGACAGGTACAGAGCCAGAGGTAGAGAGACGTACGTAGAGAAGATAGAGAGGAAGACCAAAGGAGGAGGATAGATCTAGAGAGTTAGAGTGGAGATAGAGTCGTGGCCTCCGAATAGCTGAGTGTAAGAGATGCAGGTGTACGAGGGCTCCGATTTCAATGAGCGTGAAGGAATTTCCCTGAGTTGGGTTGAAAATCGTCAGGGAAGACTGCATCGTGGCAGCATGCCTGCTGAGACCGGCTAACAGGATAAGGGTTGGCCAGTCCAAATTGGAATCCCTGGGGTCTAGCAGCTACCGAGCCATACACTGCTTGTGCCTTCTTTATGAATAATACCCCAAAATAATTCCTTCATAAAGGAAAAACGCTCTCCGTTCTTAGATAACAGTATTGGACCGAACCCAAAGGAGGGTCTACGCAAATGAACGTCCTATAAATACATTTAGGAGCGACTCCAACCGTTTCATTTACTTTCGTTCACTTTCAACCTTCCATCTCGCTGATGGCGCTCGGAAGAAAAAGCCCCTCAGAACAGCGCTACGGTCGTCCCGGCGAAAGGGCGGCGATTAGCCAACTTCTGTGGAGTTAGCTCGTTACGTGCTATACAGCCAGAGCCACCTGGGTTTGGGGGAGGGGCCAGTGGGCCCAGGCTGGACGCTATAGCGGTGAGAGTTCCTCTGACGTTGACATTAGCCCCCCCCCCCCCCTCCGGGCAAAAGGCTGGTGCTAAATGGGCTTCATAAATCTCCCCTGCTCTTCGGCTAGTTTATGGCTTCGACAGGAAGTCCATTAAAACGTTACACAGGCAGCACACAAAAGAAGGAGGAGGAGAAAGAGGTGGGGGAGGTGGATGGGGGGAGGAGGAAGGGGAGGGGGGAGGAGTAGGAGGAGGGGGAGGAGGAGAAGAAGGAAGAGGAGGAAGAGGAGGAGGAGGAAGAAGAGGAGGAGAAGAAGGAAGGGGGAAGCGGAGGGGGAGGAAGAGGAGGAGGAGGAGGAGGAGGAGGGGGAAGCATCAGAGGAGGAGGAGGAGGAGAGGGAGGAAGAGGAGAAGTGGGGAAGAGGAGGAGGAGGATGAGGGGGGAAGCCTAGGAGGAGACGGACAGTAGTAGATAGCGAGGTGTCGGAGAGAGTTGAGATCCACACCTTGAACACCCAGCATCTGGGTTGTCACTGAGAGGCGGCTCTCGGAGTGTCGGGATGCCGACAGAGATTAGGTACTGGGATGTGTGGAGTAGGAATGTCAACAGCTAACAGTGTTGACAGAGGAACCTCAGCCACTTGGTAGAAAATAATTTGATAATGATAAAATCTCCCAAGAAATTATTTTTTCCCTCTCCCCCACTCTTTCCTCCCCCAAGTCTCTACTCTCTCTCTCTCTCTCTCTCTCTCTCTCTCTCTCTCTCTCTCTCTCTCTCTCTCTCTCTCTCTCTCTCTCTCTCTCTCTCTCTCTCTCTCTCTCTCTCTATCTCCTCTCTCTCTTGCACTTTTGGTCCAGTTTTCTGATAACAATATTGAAAAAGTATGTAATTCTCCCCGACTCCCCCCCCCCCCCTTCTCTCTCTCTCTCTCTCTCTCTCTCTCTCTCTCTCTCTCTCTCTCTCTCTCTCTCTCTCTCTCTCTCTCTCTCTCTCTCTCTCTCTGCTAAACAGCTCACACAGGTGTTCTTTCCAGGTATTTCGTTCTTTAGAAGCAACATCTGTCGGCGATGGCTGCTGTTTTTCTATGATGGTGATACGACATGAGCAATGAACTGGTAAACACACAAACACATGGCCATGCCCAAGTATTCAGGCACATACATGCACGCACACACACACACACACACACACACACACACACACACACACACACACACACACACACACACACACACACACACACACACACACACACACACGCACACACACGCACACACACAAACACACACACAAACACACAACACACGCACACAAGACACACAAACACACACGCAACAGACACACACACACACACACACACAACACACACAATACACACACATACACCAACGATAAACCGCCACAGAGGTCTCAATGAACAGACCAGCTGCCGTCCGTTTAAAAAAAGAAAGAAATAAGTAATAGAGAAAAGTCCTTGGCCAGTCTACGGTCTCCCTCGGCAACGGAGGGAAATAGATCATCACAATCAGCGCAGTATGGCCGCTAGTCAATAATATGACTCATAAATTCATCAAAGCCTTCCATTGCCTGCTGTCTCCACCCTCCTGTCGGCTGTCTTTCCTCACCATCTCTATCTCTCACTCATCCTCTCTCTCACTGACTCTCTCTCGCTCACTCTCTCTCGCTGACTCTCTCTCTCTCTGCAGCGTTTCAAGCCCTGCTGCTGTCTGTACTGCTGCTCCCAGACTGCTCCTAGATGACTGGCAGAAAGCATAGAGAGGGTTGGAGCCGATGTCAGTTTTCTCAGCAGATTGGTAGAAAAAAAAAAACTCCAACAAAGTTGTTTTTATTTTTTTTACCCTGTTATTTCGCAGTACAAACACCACATATCAGTTGTCTGCCTGCCAGCGTTGGAAATTACCAGACTCTTAACACAAAAACAAAACTCCATGATCAACCAAGTTTGTTCTGCTGGGATGGTGCTTATTTACAAGATTACACACTTGCATGAATCCCATCTTGACAAGATCTTTATTGGAAATTGAAGCTGTCATGATGTATGCTGAATCCAGCAATCCAAAAAAAGAACAAGTCAGTGTCATTCTTCAGTTCCTCGTATTTCTTAAGAAATGACAGCCAGAGAGCACCTGCCAGTATTTGAACTCAAATAAACACAGCTGTAGGCGATAGGCTAACCCTAACCCTACCCCTACCCATAGCAATACAGAGCTCAAATCCATCTTATTTTAAATAAACAACACAGTAATTGCAATACACATTAATCCTCACCAAGGATCCAATAAGAATGGGTCTTTACCTTCCTTATGTTGTGCAGTGTAGGTAATAAACCTCACTCACACCCATCATAAACATGAGATATGGAGAATGCCTGACCCCAAAACATACACACGGAGAGACTGAAGCCTATTGACCACCATCATAAACATGAGCAATGGTGGGTGGGTGACCCCCAAACATAACAACAGGGGGTCGGTGCTGGGACACATCCAAACATAAAGGGATACATAAGCGATAGCTCCTAATATAAGTAGATTTTTATTTAACATGGACATGACAATATCATTGGATGAAACCAGATGCATTGTTTTCAGTGCATTAGCATAAATGCTAGTTTTCAACACCTGTCCAAACAAAACAGAACCTTGGCTCTTTGAAAAATATGTAATGGTATTATTATTTTCATTTTCTTTTGTTGGCTTGAATTACAATTCAAATTCATGCTAAACGGACATAATCATTTATTGTAATCACTATGTAAAAACAAAATAATATACGTTCAAATCGTGTCCAATTTAATAAAATGAGGAATTTACTGGAATTGAATGGCAATTATATATGGTATGCAGATGCACATTCATAAGTAATGCACATACACATGCACACAAACGCAAATGTGCACACACACAAAAGAATGCACACACCCAAACACACACACACAAACACACCCACACACACACCTCCACACCCACAAACACACAACATAACACATATGAATAAATGAAACAGTGTTTTGTATGCCCGGAGCATAATTGCTTTTTGGTCCATATAGCAACGCCGGTACATATGCTCATTAAGAAACATGGTTCTGCACTATGTGCACATGCACAGCCATCCAGGAAATGCAATGTGCAGCACTGCTCCCATCAACTACGTTAGCAGCTCTTTTTTTAGCTCATCTGCTTGAAAGACCGGTTGGCATATAGCATAGGAATCAGACATTGGTTCAACAGTTTCTAGCTGTGACATTACATAAGCAACACTGGTGCACATGATACAAATGCATGGGCAACGAAGGGAGTTCGATGATACACACATTTTTACACTTGCTTTATCAGCCTTCATTATATTGGTGTCAGAGAGAGGGAGAGAGAGAGAGAGAGAGAGAGAGAGAGAGAGAGAGAGAGAGAGAGAGAGAGAGAGAGAGAGAGAGAGAGAGAGAGAGAGAGAGGGAGAGAGAGAGAGAGAGAGAGAGAGAGCGAGAGAGAGAGAGAGAGAGAGAGAGAGAGAGAGAGAGAGAGAGAGAGAGAGAGGGTACTCGGATTGGATTCTACACACTGGGGTGGAGTCGCTGGGGCTTGAATGAGAAGACACATCGTTAAGTGATTTGAACTTGAGGCAAAGCCTTATATTAATAATTACTGTTCTAATATTGTTTATGGTGGGCGAGCAACACTTGTGCTTGTGCTGTGTTGTCAAATTAGGTTTTTGTGAGCCATGTGTATTTTCTTCCAATAAGCCAATCTAGAAAATGATTTTATCAATTCAACCCATCTCCAGGGGTGGTTGATTACACCTCTTCATCAAAGAAACGGGTGAAACTTTTTTTATTCGGGTCCAGCACTTTGACACAATTACACGGCTTAGCAATCGCAGACATGTCAAGCACATCTTAGGTTTTAATCAACCTGCTGATTACATCTAGTATTTGACTGATTTCAAAGTCTTGATGCAAGACGTCAGCCTCATTAGAAAACTCTGCTGCAGGTGAAGTGCTAGGATGTGCTACTTTGAGTCTACCAATCAGGTCGTTGGGGACCTTAATAAGGGAGCTTAAAGCCAGCAGAGGAGAACCTTTGCTGACTCCAGCGTCTCATGCGTTTGGTGCAAGGGTTGAAATAGAGCAGATGTTTTGTCTGGTTTATCTATGAATTATAGGACTGTCTGATTGGAGCAAGGTCAGACGGTAAGCCTTGAAATAGTGTTCAAACTCAGAGCCATTGTATACACAGTGTAAGGTAGGCCAGGGCCTAATGAAGAATGAACGATGATAAGATGTTAAAAACGGCAGTAATAATTCCAATGCTCTTGACGAGTGACGAAAGGAAGATGCCTTTCGTCTTCTGCACAACGGAATACCTCACATCGCATAGATTCCTTATCTTCTGCCATTTTCCCCCCTCAGCCTTGTTGAAGGTTCCCTGTGGAGAGTTTACCTTCTGGCAGCAGCCACAACACACTCTTTAGGTTCTGGTTCATCCAACTGAACATCTGTTCCTAGGTTGCACTGAGCAGTGCAATACTAATACAGTAGCAGTACTCCATCCACCAGAAAAAAAACCTTTAACAGATTAGCTTTGTACTACTCAATTACTTCTTCAGTGCTTTACAGTTTGAGGAGCTATTTTGCTTTGTTTAAGAAATGAACTGTGGAAAGATTATGTGGAAGAGAAATAATTGCATACAGAACCTTCAACAATGCAATTCGGTCTATATAGACCATAGGTTGTAGCCTAAGAGGTGCTGCGTTCAATAAGAAAATATGATGTAGACATCCGGACGCTTGAGGATCATGTTCCAATAACATTAGGGCCATGTTTCTTAAGTAACAATGAGACTTTAATTTTTTAATTATTCTAGTCGTGAGGCAAGTGTAATTGTGCGGAAGGAGAGAGGAAAAATATCCTGAGGGAATACCTTTTTTTTTTGCCTTCCTGCGTGTATACAGAATACATTTTAGTCCATTTTGACGTTACACAACATATTTTTAACACCATATAAAAAATGACTTGAGCATTGTATAATTATCATATAATTGGGTATGTAAAGCAGTACTGTATTAAGCATTAGTTTGTTGTCAGAATAAAATCAAATGCCAACTAAAAAGGTTAATTGCACGTCTGCAGTTAGAAGGTAGGAGGTAGAATTATTTTATCACAAATGAAAAGAACGTTATAGCATGTCCTTTAGAGAACTCTGCTGGAGTTGGCATGTAGTCGCAACCAACAATTATTTACCTAAGCTAAAGATTATATTCCCCCACCCCATTAACCGATTAATCATTGAGTGTATAAATAAAATAATAGCAATAGCTTTTATTATAGTATAATAGCAAATGCCATCGTCAAGTATGTCTTCTAACAGACAAGCAGCAAAGAAAAACCAAACCATTCCTTTTATAATGATTCCTCAGTCAAATATTTGAATTTAACGGCATTATTAAGTAACGCATATTCATTATTTTTACTGGATAAATTAGTTATCAAATATCGAAATAAGTTTTGATTAGTTTTCTGTCTATCGACTATTAATCAACCAATCATTGCAGCCCTACCGCACAGTAATCAACAGACACATACATGTTTCTAAATAGATGTCTATATGCCACACAAACACTAGTACACACACACGCACGCACGCACGCACGCACGCACGCACGCACGCACGCACGCACGCACGCACACACACACACACACACACACACACACACACACACACACACACACACACACACACACAGACACACACACACACACACACACAAACATGTGACCTTCTAGCCCGTTTAATCCTTCTACAAAGACTGATAACGTGTAACAACACATCATTCGGAAAATGTCACACGAGTCCCTAGCTTGGTCTGCACCTTATCTTCAACATACACATTGAAATAGACACATGCTTGCAACACACACCATGCCACGTATGAACGTGTGTGAAATGTTGATTTGGCACAAACCACCAAGTTGGCATGGAACAAACAACAATCGTATTAGTTTCTCAACACACTTCTCAATCAAAGCTCCACATCTTTCTGCACGACCGGTCGTCTGCCAGAAGTCATGTGTTTAGTCATTCCACTTAAAACAAATGACAGTCTTTTATGTCATTAAAACATTATAAAGCGGCACCTCAATCCACGCCGGTGACTCTGAGCGGTGAGTTTGTGTGGTTCAGTTCACCTGCTGATCTCTGCACACGCTTTCCACCGGCACCGCCCAACCAACACCACATGACGTATCTAAAGCCGACTTATGAATCGATAACGTCCGTGGGGATAGGGATAACCCACCGACGGATTGTTTCACGGACACCTGTGTGAATCAATGCTGCTGATGCAGTATTCAGCCTGGGCATTTGGATTGTTGCTTGACTGCTTGAGCATGACCCACAGACTCCCAAATGCTCTTCAATGCACCATATCCACTGAGGGAGATGAAGGGATACAGGAGTGAAGAGGATCCACAGATACATTGAAGGCTGGGGGTAGTAACCCACCCCCCCCCCCCCCCCCGCCTTCTCTCTCCCCATCAACTCTAAATTGGAACAGCGTCTGTCCCACCCTGGAGGGGGGTGACAGCTGGCATCAGACAAAACATCAGTCAGAATCAACTCCCACCTCTTCTCTCAGCCCCGCCCCCCGTACCCCTACCCCACCCCTCCGCCCACGCCACTTACAGCATCACCCAAAAATAATGTAATAATAACCCTTTCTCTACTTTCTCTCTGCCCCCCTCCTCTCCTCTCCCTCCCTCACTCCCTCTCCTTCTCTTTCCCCGTCTCTCTCTCTCTCTCTCGCTCTCTTACTCTCTCTCTTTCTTTCTCTCCCGTCACTCCCCATCACATCAAGCAGGCGTGTGATTCAACATGAGAGGAATTCTCGACAACAATAACAACATACGCTCTGTCGAAACATGACTGTGTCACAGGCATGTCTACCTTGATGTAAATATATATATATATATAAATATATCCCAGGCTGAGACAGACGCCTCCTGCTGCCTCTGCCGTCGCCACGCCCTACAGTCCTGCCCTGAGGAGATCGACATGGTACTTCCTCTCACGTCTGTTCAGTGTTGAAGTCTGTGTAGATCAAGCATGCAGGGCTCAGCGAGCATGTGCACATTTTTGGGGAGCATTTTGCTGCTTGTGACCCATGCTGGGTAAAAAAAAAAAAAGACTTCAATACATAACAATTTTTATGGAGCACACTTTTGTTTTGGAGCCTGGAATATGATTAGGATATAAATATAGGTCTCCCATGACAATGCACATTGCCTTATTTTATTTTTGCATCACCAGCCTTTTTTCCCCTCAAGAGCTAAGCCATTCACGACTGTATAAATAAATGATTTAAAAACATTTTCAGGCTCCTGGAGCCAGCCGCAGAGTTGGCCGGGGTTGTGTTTGTTGTTAAAGTGTTCGAAAAAAAAAAAGTGCTGACTGACCCCGGTTCTCCATGAATCACTTTATGCAGCGGAGGAAAAGCCCGTCTACTTTCTCTTCTACGCTCTCTCCCCCCACAGCTCTCTGTTGCTCTCTCCATCACCTCTGTTGCTCTCTCCCTCCGTCCCTGTGTCTCTCACTCACTTTCTCTATAACTCCACGGACGACGTGTACAAAAACAGCCACGATGCAAGAGAACACACAAGAACACAAATGACGTGTTTTTTTTTTCAGAATAATCAAAAACAAGATCAGAATTTTTTCAAAGGAAGAGGCAGAGCAGATACGCACGCTGACGATCCGCTCCGAGGTGCCCCCTCGGGAGATGGTGGTCCCGTTTAGTCCCACCAGAGACGGCAGCGTCTGGGACATCCAGTTGGTCACCATGGCCATGGTGCTGAGCACCGCCCCGATCTTCAGCATGGGAACGCTCATCTTCCTGCCTTCTGGTCCCTGTCGGCCAGCCTCCTCCAGCCCCCCCCCACCCCCCCGGCCCCCCCCTTGTAGCTCTGCACTACCCTGGACCCTCGCTCGCCTCCCGTTCAGCCCCTCACACACTCCTGTGCCGGCGCTGGGAGGGGGGGGGGGGGGGGTGGGGGGGGGTGGGGGTGGGGGTTGGCGGGGAGATGGACGTCCAGCAGACAGAGTCTGAGGCTGATCTGCAGCAGCAGTAGCAGCAGCAGCTCCGGCAGGAGAGAGACTGTGGATCCCGTCCAGCACAGAGCAGTTTGTAGAGGAGGCGGCGGTAGCGGCCGCGGCGGTGGTGGAGGAGGAGACGCGAGAGAGCGGGGCTCAGGGCTCCGGCGGCTCTCTTGTTTGAATAGACGAGACCCGCGGAGCGAAGTGAAGACGGAGAGCAGCGCGCATCCAGCAGTCACACTGGAATCGTGCCTCTCCCTCTCCGAGTGACTGCCTCCGAAGCACCCCGCCTCTCCCCAGTTCCTACCCCCCCCCCCCCCCCCTGTCTCTCTCTCTCTCTCCCTCTCTCACTTTCTCCCTCCTTCCTTGCCTCCCGCTCCCTGGCTATCTCTCTTTCACTTTCTCCCTCCCTCCCATTCCCCTCTCCCCTCTCTTTCTCTCCCTCTCTCTTTCTCCCTCCCTCCCTCTCTAAATCTATATCCCTGTCTCTCTCTCTCTCTCTCTCTCTCTCTCTCTTTTGCCATCCCTCCCTCTCTCCCCCCTCTCTCTTCCCCCCTCACTCTCTCTCTCTCTCTCTCTCTCTCTCTCTCTCTCTCTCTCTCTCTCTCTCTCTCTCTCATGCTAGCTGACTCGCTCTTTCATTCATCCTGAAGATGCAGAGCTGCGCTTGGGCTGCCTCGCACACTCAATCGCATCCCGATCGGCCTGGGCTCCTCTTGGCAGCCCTGTTTTGCATGCACACATCCCTCCCATTTCACTCCTGTCAGTTCACTGACATTTACCAGTTCTTCCTGGACTCACTTGTCACAATCTGTGTGTGTGTGTGTGTGTGTGTGTGGGGGGGGGGGGGGGGGGGGGGGGGGGGGGCGAGCGTGTGTCTGAGTGTGTTTGTATGTGTGTGTATGTGTCTGTGTGTGTTCGTGTGCATGTGTGTGTATGTGTTTGTGCACAAGTGCACATATGGTAAACTCGTTTGTTGTTTTTTTATTTAAATCACTGCTACAACTACGACCGCTTCGTCTAATGATAACAATAATGCCACTCATGAAGAATTCAACAAGTTCAACATAACCACCCGTCATATTTTGTGATGTGGATGGGTGTGATGTCTGAAGGTAACAGTGGAGGTAGCAAAGAATGGACTGACTGGTGGATGGGATGGATGAATACATAAAAAGATGGAAATAAGGATAGAAGGATGGATGTGGAGAGAGGGAGTTATAGATGATAGATGATAGAGGGAGGGAGAGATGGAGGGATAGGTGATAGAGGGATAGAGGGGTGAAGAGATAGAGGGATAGGTGATAGAGGGATGGTTGGAGAAAGGGAGAGACAGACGATAGATGATATAGGGGTGGATGAGTTGAGAGATGAGAGGGATGGATAGACAGACGGATGGACGGAGGGATGATAGAGGGGGGCTGGGGGGATAGATGGAGAGAGGGATAGAGGGAGGGTCCGGGGCCTGTGACAAGACGTGGCGTTCTGGCCCATGGCTTCTCCAGACAGCCAATCAGTCATCCTGTCTTCAGTACATCTCCTTAATCAGCCCGTAATGGAGACTCCTCCAGCATGCTCATGTTGTTACTGACGCACAAGCACACACACACACACACACACACACACACACACACACACACACACACACACACACACACACACACACACACACACACACACACACACACACACACGTCACACACACACACACACACGTCACACACACACACACACACACACACACAAACGTCACACACACGTCACACACACACACACACACACACACACACACACACACACACACACACACACACACACACACTTACACGCACACACACACTTGGACACACACACTCAGACACAGATACACATACACACACACAAAAAAAACACATAAGCGCACAAACACACAAACACGCACACACAGACACACAAAGACACAGACGCACGCGCAAACACACACACACACACACACACACATACACACACACACACACACACACACACACACACACACACACACACACACACACACACACACACACACACACACACACACACACACACACACACACACACACACAGACTCACAATACCATTAAGTCTTCTTCTTGGCATGCTGCGACCATCACCATGTCACACTGTCCTCTTCCCTGACAGATGAAGCCGTCGATATGCTTCGGATTTGTGGAGTGAAAAATGAAAAAAAAACTGTTGAGCGGCATTAAAATGAGCTTCTATGTTGTGCTTTTATCCCCGCACGGGTAGAAGAGCACTCTGGCATTGTCACAATTTGGCAGACGCCCTTTTGGTTCGATTTTTTTCTTCCGCTGCCGTCAAGGCTGCAGTGCTGTCATTTGAGTGGCCAGAGCTTTTGAGCCAAGAACGCCCAAATGCCACGCTGAGCTGCTGGCGTCAGGTTTAGCCATGGCTGGGTGACACGGCCCTCTTGGTGCCATTGCACCCAAGGGACTGAGCCTCAGTGTCACTCTCTACCCAAAACAGACATGCCTAATGATGACGGAATACTGCGCTCACGCAGGAGCGACCAGGTCGTCTCCTCCTCGTGTTCTGTCCCTGCTTTGCTGATTTATTCATTTTGTCAACTTTGGTTGGGTGCCCATGGCTGCGCCCCCACCCCCTCACCCTCACCCATCACCATGCAGTCCCACTGAGTGTTGAGTAATATGAGTTTCACCGCATGGGGTGTGGTGTGCTGTGAAGTGTGTGGAGATGCTCATCCAAAACATATCTGCCTGCCAAAGCTCACCTGCTGGCGCCCCGTCAGCAGCCCCCGAGCTCGGCCGGGCTCCTTCCTTTCTAGGGGCAACACTGCCCTCATGTGGACACTTGTGGAGTTACAGCCTGGTTTGATGGTTTTATTGAAAGGTATTGTGCATGCAGGCTTCGAGACTAGGCATATAATGCATAGGCACACAGACACACAGACAGATGGTATCACAGGTACACATACACACAAACTCTTTGTTAACACAGCTGACTTTGGTCACATTGTGGGTCAGCTGATCATATGACCTATATACATCCCCTCATCAAATTGGTCTCAACATTTGCGTGAAAAAGACCCAATAGGGTCGAAATGTTGCTGTATTTTTTTTATTCATAAATTAATATTGGAGTTTAAGCAGTGCTGCGGACCTTACATTTCTTCACTAAATATTACTTTATTTGTCCTGCAGCTGGCTAGAAGGTGCGATGTGCACACAGCTACTTTTTGTATGAACACATACACACAAACACACATACATAAGCACATGCACACAGTGAGAAGAGTGAGTTTTTGATTAAAAGTGTATTCAAACAATATTTGTTTGAAATTACATTTTTGACCATTTATTTACTATTTAGAAAAATGAGGTCTGCATTGAGCTTATGATCTCCCAGCCCATCAATTTGTAAAGACTCAATATTTAGAATAATTAAACAGTGGAGTTCGATGTATGATAGTCAGTTTGATGAAGGGACAGATGGCACATTATGGAAGATGCATAACTCAATTTCCATGAGTATAAAGACAAGAAATGTTACTTTTGACTTGGCTCTGTGACACTCGCTTTATGGTTAGTGAGTAACCCCCACTTTATTCATAATAATAAGCTTTATATATGTAGCACCTTACATACAGAAGAATGCGGCTCAAAGTGATTCACGATGCGGCACAAAAGAAAGAAAAAGGAACATTAAAATTGAAACATAGTCGATCAATACAACAAAATCATCAGAGAAAGCAGCTTTGATAAAACGCTGTGAATAGCTTGAATTCGTCTTATAAAAGGCTAATTAAAAGCTTAATTAAAGATCGGTTTTGAACAGGCGCTTAAAAGTTGTTTACTGAGCTTTCTTCACTGATTTCTTGAGGGAACCGCTTCTACAACTTAGGGACATCATTAATAAATGCAGCATTGCCGACCTTCTTTTGGGGTTTGATGGTGACTTGACTTCACATAATTCAGCAGCAGCGGACCTGAGTGCTCTTGAGGACGTCCATGTCGACAGCGAGTCAGAAAGGTAGGCTGGCCCCCAGCCAAATTAGTGCTCTTAACCAGAGTAGAAGCTTTGAAGTCATTTCTAAACGATAGAGGGAGCCAGTGCAGAGCAGTTAAGACTGGAGTGCAGTGAGATGCGCTCTCCTCTTACTCTTAGTCAGAAGCTAAGCAGCAGAATCCTGAATGAGATGGAGCCACTCTATGGATATGGTGAAGAGGCCAGTAAAGAGATCATTGCAGTAGTCAAGTCCACTTGAAATAAAGCATGAATCTGTTTTTCTGCATCCCGCTGAATTCAAAAACAGTCGCGCCATGGCAATTCCTCATAGATTAAAACCTTCCTAATATGGGGCTTCAAATTCAGATCAGAGTGTAAGATAGCACATAGACTTCTAGCCTCTGACTAGATCAAAGGAGTTCAATTCCAAAGTCTGTTTAAAGCGTATCCTTTTTGTTTTTGTGGCCAAGTTAGAAGTTACCAGTTTTGTCCTCATTTAGAATTGATATTGTTCATCCATTTATAGCTAACTGTTTTCCTCAGGGAAAAATAACTCAGTATAATATGGTGCAACAGAGACTGGCTATCATCCACATTAGGTTAAAAGTGCGGACTCTGATACTGTTGCGAGACTGACATAGAATCTTATTCCTGTGATACATGGTGAGAACTAGCTTAGGATACATCATAGAGACAGACCCATCTAAACGATTGATGAGGAGCTCATGATCAATCGTGTCACCCGAATGGAGACCTTAGCAGCGTCATTTTTTGTCTGAGATCACCATTTTAGTGAGAGGGGTCACTGTGCGTCAGGCCTGTAACATTACTAAAACTTTTCCAGAATCTTGTGTTTTGCGTCAGAAGGGTTTCGTTTTATTCAAAACCACCTTTTCGAGTATCTTGCGAGTAGAATAATTAGTAAGTCTCAATATCTGGATTTGATTTCTTCAACAATGGATTCGCAACAGCTGTTGTAAAGGTATCTGGCAAAAAGCTTGACTCTGGAGGACTTCAGATTGTCAGGAAAGATTTTGCAACACTGTCAAAGGCTCGCTTAATGAGCGCAGTGGGGTCCCGGTCCTGAGGAGAGGTGGAGGAGTTGCTCTCGGCTACACTCATGTTAAGTTCTACTGGGGAAATGCTTGTGACTTTATCCATCATCACACGTTAATTATGTATTTTATGATAAAGGGTCATCAGAGTCCGTGCCAATAATGTCACTCCTAATGGCGGCCTTTCAAGGGTAATTTTGACATTTCAGCAGCTGGTTAATAGTTGAAAACTACTTTTAGAGTTGCCAGCATTCTCAGTAATCATCTTAGAGAAATCTGTTGCTTTTGTCCTGTAGCCCGTGTACTGCCATGATAAAGTCAGTTGCTTAGTTCCTTGTAAAACGCCACAGTGAGCCTGTAATTACATCTTTCTTCACTGCCTTTCCACCAACCTGCACTTTCTCTTGAGCTCTTTAACAGAGTAGTTTACCTGTGGACGTGTTTTCTCACATGACCTCTTTTTAACCTCATCTCAGATTCGGTTTAGAGCACTAGTAGACATTATGTATGTGTTTGTATGTAATTTGTATGTAATTTGTTTTGATGGGCAAAGAAAAAGTAGTATTAAAAAAAAACTCAGAAATGGTCAATGGAGTTATTTAATAGTGATTGTAGATTTGATGGATCAAAGATTAGTAGTTTCAGCCTTGAGCTCAAAAGCTATTTCAAAGAATTATAAATGTCCTCAGTATAAGTGAACCGGTACCGTTAGAGTATTCGACAGCAATTCCACCTCCTCTTTTCTCATGCTGACTGAAAGAGTAGCAATTTGAAGGGCATGTCTCATTAAGAGTTGCTACTCCTTCTTTGTGCGGCAAGGGCTCAGTGAAGAATGTGAAATGCTGCCTTTTTTTCAGACATACAATGATTAACAAAATACTTCTTGACATTTAGCATGGTTAAGGTTAACAGTCACTATTGTGATAATATTGCTCTGATTTCTAGCCTGCACTGGCTGGGTTTTCAGATCTTCAGATCTGACTGTACACCAGACCGGGATGGAGTATTGGGATTTGGGGGGAAAGACTAAGTTCTCCTCTGGGTCCCAGCTTATTTTGCGGGTCAACATGGAACATACTTGATAGATCTACGGAGGACTGCAGATGTGTGTATTTACATGTTAGTCTGTAATCAGCAATAACAAGTTATTTGGTCATTAAGTCATTCATAAGACAATCCAGCAATATGGTGGAAGTGGAAGAATATGGAAATATGGAATATGGAAAATAAACACAAAAACTGATTTATAGTTTCTAAATATAATATATTCTGCGTATTGATACTAAATCTTCCGGTGCATGAACCTCATATCCTCTCTTGTCATCCAGTTGTCTATCATGCCAAAGGTTTCCATCATTTCCTACCCCCACTCCCAGTCTTTGCGAGATACGCTTTATAAAGCTAAATTGATATGCGTGTGTGGTTGCACGTGATTTAGATATCTCCCTTGCGGGATAGCATCCCCATCTCATCAAAAAATCGCTGGTAACCTGGTGAATGTCAGTTGTCACCAAAGGCATGTTTTGTGAGTCTCCTGAGAAACACGAGCAATGTTAACGCTCAAAATAAGATCAATGTTGAGGGGTTAGCGCTATAGATGCTCAAATGAAAAAGGCATACACACTGCAGGTATTTTTACGCATAGGCGTATTCGTATCATTTTGGCAGGCGCTTTTATCCACCGCAACTAACGGGTGAGACTGAGCATATTAAAATCATAGCTCTGAGGATTGGTACGACCAATGTCAAATATGTGCTTGTTTTTGTAGCACTTACTGGGCCAGATAATCCTTCCTTTTGCTTGGTTTGCTGTCATTTCTATTTGTTACATTGATGATTGGTTAGGTGTGTGTCGTTATATGCTGAGGTGTGTGTATGTGTGTGATTATATGTTGAAATGTGTGTGTGTGCGTGTGTGTGTGTGTGTGGTGTGTGTGTGTGTGTGTGTGTGTGTGTGTGTGTGTGTGTGTGTGTGTGTGTGTGTGTGTGTGTGTGTGTTTCTATGGCATGCGTATGTGAGTCGTTATATGTTGAGGTGTATGTATGTGTGTGGTTATATATTGAAATGTGTGTGTGTGTTTATATTTAGAGGTGTGTGTGTGTGTGTGTGTGTGTGTGTGTGTGTGTGTGTGTGTGTGTGTGTGTGTGTGTGTGTGTGTGTGTGTGCGTGTGTGTGTGTGTTTGATTGTTGAGGTGTGTGTGATAATATGTTGCGGTGTGTGTGTGAGTTTATATGTTGAGGTGTGTGTATGTATATATTGCCACGAACCATTTCCATAGACTATTGTTGCTGAGGCATATAAAAATGGTGTAATGTTTAACGTTGCCACAGGGTGACAGCAGAGACTCGGGCAGCAGACAGTAGTTCCCAATCAATATACGCAAGTCCATATTCCTATAATTTTAAACAGTCTAAAATTAAACTGGGGTTGGGCCAAATATCCTCATATCAATTACTTATTGCTTGCCTGAGTGCACCCATTAGAAAATGGCTAAGCACGTTTGTGTCATATATGGGTCTACGTTATTGAGGCACTAAGACCAAAATGATTCATACAGTGGTATGATAAATTTTTGTTATAAAAGCAGCCTTACTGAATTTAAGATATATACTTGTATATCCTTTCAAATAGGGCAAGGTTGGCTCCCAGTCGGCCAGCACTGGGTTCCACCCCCAGTCCTTGCAATCTAACTAGCCATTACCTGCATCCTAGACAAGTCAGCTAAATTACAAAATTGTAAACACTAATATATGATGTCATTTAATCCCAGACAGGAAAAATACATCAGCCCCCATTTCAACCCAATTATTTCCAGAAGCAAAATGAGTTACTGTGTAAAATCCATTAGTTTGCATAACGCTGTCTTTTCAAGCTGCACTGAATACCAATCCAATTCCTCCTCTCCTTTGTCGTAAAGGGCTACCTCACACGTCACCCTACCTTCCATATTACACTTCCCGCATGGATCCAATCAAGAAGAAAGTCCAACAAGACGTTTCAAATACATTCCTGTCACATCCATGGACCGGGTCCAGAACATGAAAAAGAGTGGTTTGGCTTAATATATGGCCGCATGCCAATCAGGTTAACAATGGGGAGGGATTGAACACAAACTGTGTGGATTTACAGAGCTGTCAGTAGGACGCTGGCATCTCACTGAGTCTACACTCTACACAGCTGTCTTCCTTCTACTTTACATCAAACTCTTTTAATCAGACATGAACATGCATAGCTCTGTCTTAGTTATAGTTAAGGGGCTGTTGGTATGATTTAAGAGCAATTAGAGAGTCGTTTGTTAATTATGGCCGAGCGATTCGGCGGTTATAAACGAGAGAAATGCGCTGAGAAAATATCCTTTGAGTTGACTGAGTGTGCACTGTAATGAGACGATTACAATTTTAGGCCGCTACCGGATCATTTCTGATCAATTGGGGCATATTTTCCATGATTGGTTCAGGGATTCCATCTTTCCTGTCAATCAGGCGCACAAAATCAGCAAACCCTCAACGGCGGATACAGAGAGGACTTTTTACGGTTGACTGTCTTCGTTTTGCGCACCTCTGTTCGTTTAGGCACTCTTAATAATTCCTGAATCGTAGCTCCAGCACGGCACCTTTAATCAGCCACCTTTAAGCAGGCAAAGATACAAAACGAGATACAAAAAAGGAAGAGACAGGCCTTCAGGAAGGAGCAGTGAGCTGTCCCTAAGAGTAATGGTTTAAGTTCACGGTGTTAGCAGCCTCCCCCCCAGACGGAGGTCCTCGCGCTGTATATAAATGCATGAGGGCACCCTCAGAAGATGAAACGGTCCTTTTATTAACCACCTTGTCGTCGTTAATCATTCGTACTTCACGTTGACAATTTTCCAAGATCGGACAAAAGAGCCAAAATAGTTCACTGGTTGAATTTACACATTTTTAATCTTTGATAACCGAGAAAGCCTTTGCTACATTTCTCAATCAAGGTCATCACGTCGACCTCCATCACTTTATGCAATGCATAATGTATCACCTCATATATATACTTCTTTTTGAGGTCATATCCTTTCACGTGTTCCATATAATGTGTTACCAGATGGTCCACCCTGGACCCTATATACATGTCATCAATAGACTGGCAGTAATGACTCGTCAGCCGACTGACTTACAGACAGCCACAGCGTGTCAGCTGATCAGTGAAGCAGCGTTGAAAGATATCGCAAACAACAAAGCAACGTCACCTCAAATTAAGATTGATGTTTGCCGCCATGTTCAATTTAGAACACAGGCAATTATTTCACGGCATTTACAAGCTGATCTGGTTGAAGTAGAGATACAAAATGGATTTTGAAGGATCAGGCTTTTCGGATGCAGAATCAACGAAGGTTTAAATAAAAAAAAATCCTTAAACAAGTGTCAATTATCTAAAGTGGCGCAATAAGGGTCTTCAATAACTAAGACTCTCACAAGACCGGGCTTGGTGACAGGATATGACAAAAGGCAAATTAAAAACGGATGTCTTAAATACACAGGAGGGAACAATTTACCATCAACAGGTGGAACCCAATCAGGGGTAATGACGTTGAAGAATAACGTTAAAGAATCACCGAGGACGTCCAGGGGAAGAGGCAAAACACGACACGGGGACAAGCACAATTCAGAGCGGGGACGGAATTAAAGGAAACTAAACCTGTATTCATTATATATTTGACACATTGATCTAAAGATCCTACACATGGATTGAAAGATATAGCAACACTGGATTTATTGACAATCAATCGAACTGCTTTTGTGCTTATCGACATCTCATTGACTGGTTATCTGGAAACACACACACTATCTTATTGATTGGTTATCTAGACACACACCTTATAACAGATGGCACATAATAGCACTCAGTGACAATATAAAGAAGACTATAAATTACAACAGCCCTCAGCTCTAATCCCACATTACAGCAGCAGGAGCAGCTTTCCCCAGACGTACACCTAGACTTTGCCTTGATCTTGTAAAATGGCTGAGACATCCACTTTAGTGCTGCTCAAAGTGCTTGCCTTTGCTTTAGTAATGTACACTCAAGTGCTCCCTAACCAACAAACGTTAATTTTTCAAATTGAGGGTGTCAATCAGACACAAAGCTAATACAAAGCGGGAATAACAAACTCGTCGCCTTAGCTTAAAGGATATCAAAGATTTGCCTCTTTCCAATCAGAGTCTGGTTGCAGAACAAGCTTTCGTTTAATGCTACCAGAAAGGAGGCCTGCCATTTAACCGGTATTCATTTAAACCCCATTGATTAATTTCTGTACTCATCCAATAAGTGGTCCTGC
>NC_044049.1:8182866-8225366 GCF_902167405.1 Gadus morhua | reverse complement strand
TTGCCTTGCCTTGCCTTGCCTCGTTATTATTCAAGTCGAGAAATAGTTTTGTTTCATTTAAACATCGGCCGTGTGAAAGAGCAGGGGAGGGAAAGGGAGAGCTAATTTAAGAAGCTTTGTGCCGGCTCTGAATGTGTTGTCGGAGAAGCCACCCCGGTTGAAAAAAAAGCGCCTGAGTGTCTCAATGTTTACACGCGTCAACCAATCAGAGCGGGTGTCCGAGGGTGCTTAGCCAATCGAATTGGGAGATTAAACCAGAGACCGAGACGGGAAGGCAAAAACCTAGAATAAAAGGTTGAAACGAGGCGGGAGAAAGAGAGAGAGCAGCAAGAGATGGAGACCGAGAGAGAGAGAGCGAGAGAGAGAGAGAGAGAGAGAGAGAGAGAGAGAGAGAGAGAGAGAGAGAGAGAGAGAGAGCGAAAGAGAAAGGGAGTGCATGACAAGAGCGAGACAATAAGAAAGTGTTGAAATGAAGGAGGAAGAGAGACGAAGAGCGAGGGAAGAAGAGGGGGGCGACGCTGTGCTCAATGCTCCCTCAAGTGATACATTTACATCTAACTGTTTTTCTGCAATGTCGACAGCGGCAGAGCTCAGCAGCCCAGCCAGTCTGCCAATTAACCAGGCTGTTGTTGGCTGTAAAATACCAGCTGCTAGTGAAAAAGAAAGAACTACTAAACAACCACCAAACCCGACTCCCTGTCTGCGTTTGCGATGGAACAAGGAAGAAGAAGAATCAAACAAAGGAAAGATTGCCCAGTCGGGCTGTGGTGTGCATATATATATATATATATATATATATATATTTATATATTCATCACCTCATTTCAACTCCTGACTCTGGATGTGTCTCTCTCCCCGCCATGCTCACGCAGGCCGTTCTCTGTCTCCGGGTCATTAGTGCTCAGGGAAGCTGTAACATTTAATTAGGAGGACGATATTATTACAACAGGGGCTCAATGCGGGGCCCCGAGACACACACCCACCCAACCCCCACGCCAAACACCCTCCAGCCGAATATTACATTTAATTCCTCACACACGAGTACACAGGATAAGGGGGGTTGGGTGGGGTGAGTTAGTGTGGGGGGGGGGGGGGGGGGGGGGGGGGGGGCTTAGGAGAGATGCGATGCTCGGTAACAAATGAGCTCGGTGTGTGAGTGATTTAGTTATTAGTTTCAGTCGTACAGCCGTGCCCGACCCCGCTGGCCCCTAACCACTTTGTCTGCAGACTCCAAACTGTAGAAAAAAAAACAACGTGTAAATAAACAGGTTGTGGCCTCTCTCTCCCAGAGTCAAAGTTGCCAAATAAACAACGAACCAAAACAAACAAACAAAAAGGTGGAGGTTGTTGTTTGTGTGTGAGTGTGTGTGTGTGTGTGGGGGGAGGGGAGGGGTGGCAATCACAACACGGGTGAATATGGAGTAGCAGAGATGGCTTATATTAAGGTGGCAATATTCTTGAGGTTAGTCGAGTGTGAGATGAGAAGTGTCAGTGTGTGTGTGTTCGTGTGTGGTGTCTGCATGTGTGTTTTGTGTGTTGTGTGTGTGTGTGTGTGTGTGTGTGTGTGTGTGTGTGTGTGTGTGTGTGTGCGTGTATCGGGGCGGGGAGGTGGTTAGTCAGAGCTAGGTGTTGGCTGCAGCCTCACACGGCAGCAGCAGCAGAGAATAGCCCTACGCGTCCTCCTAAGACCCTCTGTGGCTCTGCAGGGCTGGGGGGGGGGGGGGGGGGGGGGGGGTTGGTTTGGATCATGGAGCTTGTTTGCTCGAAAGGACACGTTAGGACAGAGAGACACACAGTTGGAAGGAGGGAAGAGCATTTACCGGGCGGTGTTTATGACATTACCGCCATGTGCAACGATGGCCTCTGTTGAGTTACGATTCAGCTTTGCGTTCTGACACATTAACTCAACCTGGGATTACATCGTGGTATGTTCTATAGGTACAGTACATGCTGCTCCGTATATATAGCGGCCACGAGCATGAGCATATAGAGGTGATGCATCGTGTTTGTATAGCTGTATGTTTGTTTATTTGTTTGGGTTTGTGTGTGTATGTGTGTGTGTGTGTATGCTTGTATGTGTGTGTGTTTATTTACATGTGTCTGTGTGTGTGTGTTTGTGTGTGTGTGTGTGTCTGTGTGTGTGCATGTGTAATCACATTGATACGTTGAAGTGTGTTTAAGCCCGCTGCTATGACTTTAACAGATGCAAAACCGAAGCGTTGTGTAACACATTCCTGATTCGCAGTCAGATCACGGCATATAAAAACACCAATGGTGCTTAATGATGATATTTGCGACCAAAGCCCTTGAGACATTATATCAGAAAGGCCATCTCTCACATTAATATTCCATTCCGACACAAGTAGTCAATGGGAAATGTTCTATCACCCTCAAGGAAACACTAATCATTTACATACATATTTGCTATTTTTATGTCCCTAAAACATGGCCGTCGCCAGCATGGCACCTTATCCCACTCTGGATATGTGTGGTTGGTGACTGCGGCTTGTTTGCCTTGCAGTGACATGGGCTTTAATGCGTGTAGGGGAGAGCTGTCAACCTGTGGGAATGGAATCAAATTAAACTCCATTTGCTGGCACATGAAAACCAAGTGACATAGTTGCCCCTGCCTAAAGCGCAAATCACCAGTTAAACAAAAATGTTAGGCAAACCCAACTCCCTGCACTTGAATATGTGTTTGTGTCCAAACAACAACAACAATATAACAAAAACGGTATCATTAGCAAGAATGGGTGAGTTTACAGAGTCCCTTGTTTTAACCGTTATTTATAGCCTGTTGTCTGTTTGTCTTCTTCTTAACCGCCATGAAAAAAATAATAATTTGATTAGCAGGTTTCCCATTTAATCCGTGGCTATGAAGATGATGTCAACAGAAAGAAGCGCCACTCCTCTGAGCGTTTTAAAGTGTGGGCAGGTCAACTCTTTGAACAGCGCGCAGTGCTAATCTTCCCCAGGTATACGCTCCACACAGACGTCGGGCGGCGTCGTCTATCGATTCCGCCAAAGTAGCCGGCAGCATAAAATATGTCTGACAAGTGGGAAGTGCTTGTCTGCTGCTATGCCGACGGTATGGAGAAATGCCAGCAAGGTGATTGGTTTTAAAGATAAGGTTGGAGAGGTCGAGCGGATCGTGCACGTGTTTTTGTGTGTGTGTGGGTGTATGTGTGTGTATGTGTGTGTGTGTGTTTGGATGTGTATGTGTGTGTGTGTGTGTGTGTGTTTGTGTGTGTATGTGTGTGTGTGTGTGTTTGTGTGTGTTTGAGTGTGTGTGCGTTTGTTTGTGTGTGTGTGTGTGTAGGGGTGGGGGGGTGGGGGTGGGGTGGGGGGGGGAGGATGGAAGAGGGAGCCCCCCTCTGGTGAATACCTTTTCATCAGCCTTCCAGCCTTAATGTAGCCTGGAGCAATCGACGCTGGGGACACCATGAAGGGTGGAGGGATGTGTTGGGTGAGGGGGTGGTGGTGGTGGTGGTGGTGGTGGTGGTGGTGGTGGTGGTGGTGGGGTGTGGTGGGGGGGGGGGGGGGGGGGGGGACACAGCGCCAGACCCTCTCTCATGTGTGCTGACATGATGGGATAATGAGCCGAACCTCCTGTCATACAGCGGATACACGCAGGAATAACAAAGAGTCTCTCTCTCTCTCAATCCCTCTCTCTTTCCCTCTCTCCCTCTCTTTCTCTTTTCTCTCTCTTGCTCTCTCTCTCTCTCTCTCTCTCTCTCTCTCTCTCTCTCTCTCCCTCTCTCTCTCTCATGCTCTCTCTGTCTCTCTTCCTCTCTTCCCCTCTCTCTCCCTCGCTCTCTCTTTCTCTCTCTCTCTCATGCTCTCTCCCTGTCTCTCTTACTCTCTCCCCCTCTCTCTCCCTCTCTTTCCTTTGCTCTCTCTCCCCCTCTCTTTCTCTATCCTCGCTCTCACTTTCTCTCTCTCTCTCTCTCTCTCTCTCTCTCTCTCTCTCTCTCTCCCTATCTCCCTATCTCTCTCTCTCTCTCTCTCTCTCTCTCTCTCTCTCTCTCTCTCTCTCTCTCTCTCTCTCTCTCTCTCTCTCTCTCTCCCTATCTCTCTCTCTACCTCTCTCCCACACTCTCTCTTCTTTCTACACATGGTACAGAGCTCAGAGGCTATACGTCACACAGGAATACACGGTATATCAGCTCTACATCTTCTTCATCCCGCAACACGGCACGTCGAGGCAGGCTTCCTTTAACACACAGCGCACGCCGGCACAACAGAGGCTAGCTTTTTGTGCCAGTCTCTGCGGGTAAAAGAAAATCCAATAAAAAACTGAAATGCACGTCCGTGCGCACGGCCCCCGCCACACTCTCATTAGATCGAGAGGAGCGTCTCCCTCCCTCTCACGACTCCCACGGGAACGTCAGGATCCCATCATTTCCTGCTCTTGTCTGTCAAACAGCCAGCTTCGCTCGGCGGGCGCTGTACTTTGTTTTTGATATTTCACCATGCAGCAAGCCCCCCTGCCCGCCGCCCAAACCCAGGGAACATGCGGTACGTTGTTTCCTCAATGTTGGGGCAATATTGATTCAGGGGGACGTCAGGCTAATTAAAGACGATCTGTAAGGAGTGGCAGCTCGGGCGAAGGGGGAATATAATCACACTCCTTGTCTAATTCTTCGTCTTCTTTTCTTCATTAGGACTGGACGGGTAATAGCCCCCCGCGGGCCTTCGCACCGAGCCCACCCTCCCCCCTCCCTTAATATTTTTTTGCACTTTGTCGCCGCTCTCCTTCAAATCTTCCCATTTCCTACTGTTCTGATCTGCTCTCGCCAGCTGCCGGAACCCCCGCCGGCTAGCTGTACCTGCCTGCTGCTTCCCCCCCCCCCCCCCTCCCCCCCCCCCCCCATCCCCCCCCTCTACCACCACCCCACACCCCAGGTCCCTCTCTCTGATGTTCCACTAAAATCCACTTAAGAAACCTGTTGCACTCCTACCAATGTATAACGGTTGCCCGCTAGCCCGGGGCTAGTAAAAAGAATGTTTGGGCAAGTTGAGACTTTTTCTGGTTGCCCGAACGGGCAAGTGGATTTTGGGTGGATGTTAATATAAAGGCTATTTATTCTAATGTTTTTAGAAACTGCAGAACAACCTTTTGTTCCGCAAAATCACACAAAATAGAAGTATTTGCAATTGATCAGCGCGCTGTCTTCTCTTCTCTCGGAAAGCGAGTTAACAGACACGCATCGCTTCAGTGCGAATATAGCCCCGCCTTCTGTCACTCACTCGCAGTGCGGTCTCTGGCAGTGATTCGTAGGTGTTAGCTAAAGGTTAGCCAATACAGATAGCATTTTAAGTGCAGCGCCTCCGCGAACGGTCAGGTAGAAGGAAAATGGAGTAGTGATGGAGGAGTGCAGTTTGGAAGTACTTTGGATTGAGGCAAATTATCAAGGAAAGTCATATGCAAGAACATGGTTTTGAGTTTCATAACTGTGCACATCCACAGCAATAGCGATCTTTTTCACGAAATTGGACCCTCACAAACTACCTCACAAAGTTTGTGAGGGTCCAATTTCAACTACCAATTTCAACTACCTTAACAGCGCCGCGCCAATCAACTGTGACTGGCTGCAGAGCGTGAGCGTCTTGGGAATACCCGGACAATATAATATATATAATATGGACACATAACACAATCAATATTCGGTATTTGTTATGGATTTATTGTACAAATTCCCTTAAAAGATGCACGTTCCAGGATGAATTGAAAAGCTCCCGTAAGGGCTGGGATGGCAGAGGACAGCTGATTTGGAACGGAACAACAGCTGTTCGCTTTCACAGGGGAAAACTAAGGAACTTCAACCTACTTAGGCCTACTAATTAACGTTCAAAAGCTATCAAATCTTCCAAAAAATATGCAGATACTGTCAAAATCGGTTCGCGGGAGTATATAGGGAATATTAATGTTGTTTTTGATGGTGTTTTTTTCTGGAACGAGTATTCGAATGTTCGCTCGGAAAAACCAACGGGTATTCGAAGCCTGAAAAATGGCATTCGGGCCAGCCCTAACAATGTTTTTTTTTATTGGTCGTCATGAGAAAAAACAAAAGGGGTAACACTGTCGATATTTATCAAATAAAACATAGGGGGTAAGACTGTTGTTTTATATAACCTCAGACATAATTAAATTACATATCTCAGTGGGAAGTGGAGAGAGCTGTGAGCTAACCCCCTGGAGACCGGGGTTCAAGTCCGCTTTATGTCTTCTGTTGGAAGACTCTTATCTCTATTTCATGTGAATTATAAAGTCAAGTATAACCTTTGTGATGACTTTAGCCGGTGTCTTGGTGGTGCATTGTTAAATTCAGAGGTTAACACTCTAAACAGCTCATGATCGGATCTCCGCAAAAACGTTGACAGGGGTGCCACTGTTATTATTTATTGGTCAACATGGAAAAAATATGACGGGTAACTCTGTCGTTTTTATCAAATGAAACGTGAGGGGTAACACTGTCGTTTTTTATCGGTCGTCATGAAAAAAACATAAGGGGTAACACTGTCGATATTTATCAATTAAAACATAGGGGGTAACACTGTCGTTTTTATCAAATGAAACATAAGGGGCAACACTGTTATTTTTTATTGGTCGTCATGAAAAAAAACATAAGGGGTAACACTGTCGTTTTTTATTGGTCGTCATGAAGAAAAAACTTAAGGGGTAACACTGTCGATATTTATCAAATGAAACATAAGGGGCAACACTGTTATTTTTTATTGGTCGTCATGAAAAAAACCATAAGGGGTGACACTGTCGTTTTTTATTGGTCGTCATGAAAAAAAACATAAGGGGTAACACTGTTGTTTTTGTCAAATAGAATATAAGGGGTAACACTGTCATTTTTTATGAGTCGTCAGGAAAAAACCATAAGGGAAATAATAGAAATACACACATACATTTTAATGTCATGTATATCCTCTTTATTGATGATTGATTATTGTGTATTGTCATCGCCTCAGTGGTGCAGTGGAGTGCACTCTGCCTAACCCACTGGAGACCATGGCTCAATATCTGTGGAAAACACAATATCTTTAATTTTAAACGTAATGCTATCATGTCTATTGCACTGTCATATATAACCTCAGACATGAAAAAAAATACAAATCTCAGTGGGAAGTGGAGAGAGCGGTGAGCTAACCCCCTGGAGACCGGGGTTCACGTCTGGTTGATGTCTTCTGTAGGAAGACTCTTAACTCTAATTCATGTGAATTATAAAGTCAAGCATAACCTTTGTGATGACTTTAACCGGTGTCTTGATGGTGCATTGTTAAGTTTGGAGGTAAAAACGCAAAAACGTTGACAGTGCTGCCACTGTTAATTTTTATTGGTCAACATGGAAAAAACCTGAGGGGTAACTCTGTCGTTTTTTATCGGCCGTCATGAAATAAATATAAGGGGTAACACTGTCGATATTTATCAAATAAAACATAGGGGGTGACACTGTTGTTTTTCTTTGGACGTCATGAAAAAAAACACAAGGGGTAACACTGTCGTTTTTATCAAATGAAACATGAGGGGTAACACTGTCATTATTTATCAATTAAAACATAGGGGGTAACACAGTTTTTTTTATCAAATGAAACATGAGGGGTGACACTGTTGTTTTTTATTGGTCGTCATGAAAAAAAACATAAGGGGTAACACTGTAGTTTTTTATGGGTCGTCATGAAAAAAAACATAAAGGGTAACACTGTTGTCTTCGTCAAATAAAAAATAAGGGGTAACACTGTCGTTTTTTATTGGTCGTCATGAAAAAAAACATAAGGGGTAACACTGTCGTTTTTCTTTGGTCGTCATGAAAAAAACCATAAGGGGTAACACTGTTGTTTTTTATTGGTCGTCATGAAAAAACACATAAGGGGTAACACTGTTGTTATCTATTGGTCGTCATGAAAAAAAACATAAGGGGTAACAGTGTTGTCTTTGTGAAATAAAATATAAGGGGTAACACTGTCGTATTTTATTGGTCGTCATGAAAAAAAACATATTTGAAAAAAAATTAAAAATTGTCCTTGTCAAATAAAATATTTTCATCAGTCATCATGGCAAAAAAACATAAGGGGTAACACTGTAGTTTTTATCAAATGAAACGTAAAGGGTAACACTGGCATCGTTTTTTATCTGTTGTCATGAAAAAAACATAGGGGGTAACGCTGTCGAAATGTATCGAATAAAACGTAGGGGGTAATGGTAATTAAAAATTAAGACACCTGCAGTTTATAGTCCAGTGCGGCTTATATACGTACACATAATTCAATTTATCTGCTGCGGCTTATACTCCGGTGCATCTTATAGTGCGGAAAATATGGTAGATATTACATGAAAGCTGAGCCTTCACTTAACAGTCCAAACCATATCATTCTGTGACTAAAACTCGCAAATAACAACTTAAGAAGAAACGTCCCCTTTTCTTTTAACAACCAAAAATGAAGTATTACCTTTGTGATTTTTGTCCACAAAGTAAACCTTTCTATCGACTATTGACGATCGATGGATTCCATCGTCGATCGTCTCAAGTTGCCGATAAAAAGGCGATATTTTTTTTAAATAATTAACGTTTAATTATTATTATTTATTTTTTTGCAAAACAGCGCTGTGGTAGCTATTTTACAACTTAAACAGCGCTGTGGTAGCTACTTTTACAATCGCAAATTGTAATTGAAACTAGAACTGCAAGCAGTTATGCAGGGGTCCAAGAAGTGTGCATTTCGCCGGCACAACGCGACAAGAAATGTGCGTTTCGCCGGCACAACGCGAAGCATGTGTTAATAACGCTACCCTGAACCTGTGGATACAAAGGATTTGACTGTGGTAGGAGTAGCGAGAAGTCAGTGTGGCGTTTTCGCGGCGAAATTTTTTAGAAGATATACAATTTCCTCGTTTATTGCGCCCCCTAATGGCGAAATTTTCCGAATTTTTTATCGAACGACATTAAGGCTAGCCCCGACATGTGTGTAAAATGTGGACTCGATCCGATGTCTAATTTTGTTTTTTTTGGATTTTTGATTTTCCACGTCAAATTTAGCTAATAAACCAATATTCAAAACGCTACCGTTTCGTCGTCGAAAGTCGGATCAAAAAACTGTCTGAGGGTTTCTTTGCGTGTGCGTCTGAAGATGCCGTGAGCAAAGTTTGGTGTTGATTGGTCGAGAAATGCTGGAGGAGTAGCGAAAAAACAGTTTTGCGGTTTTCGCGATTTTGCGAAAAAAAATTCTAGACGCAAATGGGCGTGGCCTATGCCAAAAGATGCAGCAGACTCCAGTGCATCTGTGTGTACAAGTTTTTGGACTCTGGGACGTTCGGTGTGGGAGTTATAGCCCCAAACGCGTATTCCCTGGTATAGCGCCACCTAGTGGCCGGCATGTCTGGATTTGGTCGTCTGCATAGTCTTCACGTACCTGGATCTAGTCATGTGATTGGCGTGTGTGCACCATTTACGGTTTGGGCTGTAGTACCACTTTCTTGGTAGGAAGTATAAGAACTAGAACTGCAAGCAGTTATGCAGGGGTCCAAGAAGTGTGCATTTCGCCGGCACAACGCGACAAGAAATGTGCGTTTCGCCGGCACAACGCGAAGCATGTGTTCAAAACGCTACCCTGAACCTGTGGATACAAAGGATTTGACTGTGGTAGGAGTAGCGAGAAGTCAGTGTAGCGTTTTCGCGGCGAAATTTTGTAGACGATATACAATTTCCTCGTTTATTGCGCCCCCTAATGGCGAATTTTTCCGAATTTTTTATCGAACGACGTTAAGGTTAACACCAACATGTGTGTAAAATTTGGACTCGATCCGATGTCTAATTTTGGATTTCTTTGGATTTTTGATATTCCACGTCTAATTTAGCTAATAAACCAATATTCAAAACGCTACCGATTCGTCGTCGGAAGTCGGATCAAAAAACTGTCTGAGGGTTTCTTTGCGTGTGCGTCTGAAGATGCCGTGTGCAAAGTTTGGTGTTGATTGGTCGAGAAATGTGGGAGGAGTAGCGAAAAAACAGTTTTGCGGTTTTCGCGATTTTGCGAAAAAAAATTCTAGACGCAAATGGGCGTGGCCTATGCCAAAAGATGCAGCAGACTCCAGTGAATCTGTGTGTATAAGGTTTTGAATGTGGGATGTTCGGTGTGGGAGTTATAGCCCCAAACGCGTATTCCTTGGTATAGCGCCACCTAGTGACCGGCGTGTCTGGATTTTGTCGTCTGCATAGTCCGAAGAGATCTGGATCTAGTCATGCAATTGGCGTGTCGGCACCATTTACGGTTTGGGCTGTGGTCCCACTTTTAGGGAGGTAAGTATAATAGGAACTAGAACTGCAAGCAGTTATGCAGGGGTCCAAGAAGTGTGCATTTCGCCGGCACAACGCGACAAGAAATGTGCGTTTCGCCGGCACAGCGCGAAGCATGTGTTCAAAACGCTACCCTGAACCTGTGGATACAAAGGATTTGACTGTGGTAGGAGTAGCGAGAAGTCAGCGTAGCGTTTTCGCGGCGAAATTTTGTAGAAGATATACAATTTCCTCGTTTATTGCGCCCCCTAATGGCGAAATTTTCCGAAATTTTTATCGTACGACCTTAAGGTTAGCACCAACATGTGTGCACAATTTGGACTCGTTCCGATGTCTAATTTTGGATTTCTTTGGATTTTTGATTTTCCACGTCTAATTTAGCTCATAAACCAATATTCAAAACGCTACCGTTTCGTCGTCAAAGGTCGCATCAAAAAAGTGTTTCGTGCATCCTTTGCGTGTGCGTCTGAAGATGTCGTGTGCAAAGTTTGGTGTCGATTGGTCAAGAAATGTGGGAGGAGTAGGGAAAAAACAGTTTTGTGGTTTTCGCGATTTTGCGAAAAAAAATTCTAGACGCAAATGGGCGTGGCCTAGGCCAAAAGATGCAGCAGACTCCAGTGCATCTGTGTGTACAAGTTTTTGGACTCTGGGAGGTTCGGTGTGGGAGCTATTGCCCCAAACGTGTTTCTCCTTGGTATAGCGCCACCTAGTGGCCGGCATGTCTGGATTTGGTTATCTGAGTAGCGGTGCCGGACCTGGTTCTAGTCATGTAATTGGCGCGTGTGCACCATTTACGGTTTGGGCTGTGGGCCCACTTTTAGCGCGGGAAGTATAAAAAGAAGAATCCTTACAAAAACAATAGGGATCCAACCTGTTGGCTTGGACCCCTAAAAATCCTTACAAAAACAATAGGGATCCAACCTGTTGGCTTGGACCCCTAACTAGAACTGCAAGCAGTTATGCAGGGGTCCAAGAAGTGTGCATTTCGCCGGCACAACGCGACAAGAAATGTGCATTTCGCCGGCACAACGCGAAGCATGTGTTCAAAACGCTACCCTGCACCTGTGGATACAAAGGATTTGACTGTGGTAGGAGTAGCGAGAAGTCAGTGCAGCGTTTTCGCGGCGAAATTTTGTAGAAGATATACAATTTCCTCGTTTATTGCACCCCCTAATGGCGAAATTTTCCGAATTTTTTGTCGAACGACAATAAGGCTAGCCCCGACATGTGTGTAAAATGTGGACTCGATCCGATGTCTAATTTTGTTTTTTTTTGGATTTTTGATTTTCCACGTCAAATTTAGCTAATAAACCAATATTCAAAACGCTACCGTTTCGTCGTCGAAAGTCGGATCAAAAAACTGTCTGAGGGTTTCTTTGCGTGTGCGTCTGAAGATGCCGTGTGCAAAGTTTGGTGTTGATTGGTCGAGAAATGTGGGAGGAGTAGGGAAAAAACAGTTTTGCGGTTTTCGCGATTTTGCGAAAAAAAATTCTAGACGCAAATGGGCGTGGCCTATGCCAAAAGATGCAACAGACTCCAGTGAATCTGTGTGTACAAGTTTTTGGACTGTGGGAGGTTCGATGTGGGAGTTATAGCCCCAAACGCGTATTCCTTGGTATAGCGCCACCTAGTGGCCGGCGTGTCTGGATTTTGTCGTCTGCATAGTCCGAAGAGATCTGGATCTAGTCATGCAATTGGCGTGTCGGCACCATTTACGGTTTGGGCTGTGGTCCCACTTTTAGGGAGGTAAGTATAATAGGAAAAATCCTTACAAAAACAATAGGGATCCAACCTGTTGGCTTGGACCCCTAACTAGAACTGCAAGCAGTTATGCAGGGGTCCAAGAAGTGTGCATTTCGCCGGCACAACGCGACAAGAAATGTGCGTTTCGCCGGCACAACGCGAAGCATGTGTTCAAAACGCTACCCTGAACCTGTGGATATAAAGGTTTTGACTCTGGGAGCTTCGGTGTGGGAGTTATAGCCTAAAACGCGTTTTCAGAACATTGGCCAAATAGGAGATAGACAATGTCGTCGTTTTTTGGCGCCGCCCTGTGGCGAAATTTTCCAAGGACAATTTTCCTTTGCCAAATAACTCCCGCCCACATTAATAATTCTTGGCCATATTTTCTATATAGACTCGGGTTTGCCCCTTGATGGTTTCCCTTGAGTTTGAAGAACATTCCTTTGGCCAATTAGAAGATATACAATTTCCTCGTTTATTGCGCCCCCTAATGGCGAAATTTTCCGAAATTTTTATCGAACGACATTAAGGTTAGCACCAACATGTGTGTAAAATGTGGACTCGATCCGATGTCTCATTTTGGATCTCTTTGGATTTTTGCTATTCCACGTCTAATTTAGCTAATAAACCAATATTCAAAACGCTACCGTTTCGTCGTCGAAGGTCGGATCAAAAAAGTCTTTCGTGCATTCTTTGCGTGTGTGTCTGAAGATGTCGTGTGCAAAGTTTGGTGTCGATTGGTCAAGAAATGTGGGAGGAGTAGGGAAAAAAACAGTTTTGCGGTTTTCGCGATTTTGCGAAAAAAAATTCTAGACGCAAATGGGCGTGGCCTATGCCAAAAGATGCAGCAGACTCCAGTGAATATGTGCGTACAAGTTTTTGACTGTGGGAGGTTTGGTGTGGGAGTTATAGCCCCAAACGCGTCTTTCCTTGGTATAGCGCCACCTAGTGGCCGGCGTGTCTGGATTTTGTCGTCGGCATAGTCTTCACGTACCTAGATCTAGTCATGTAATTGGCGTGTGTGCACCATTTACGGTTTGGGCTGTAGTAGCACTTTCTTGGTAGGAAGTATAATAACTAGAACTGCAAGCAGTTATGCAGGGGTCCAAGAAGTGTGCATTTCGCCGGCACAACGCGACAAGAAATGTGCGTTTCGCCGGCACAACGCGAAGCATGTGTTCAAAACGCTACCCTGAACCTGTGGATACAAAGGATTTGACTGTGGTAGGAGTAGCGAGAAGTCAGTGTGGCGTTTTCGCGGCGAAATTTTGTAGAAGATATACAATTTCCTCGTTTATTGCGCCCCCTAATGGCGAAATTTTCCGAAATTTTTATCGTACGACATTAAGGTTAGCACCAACATGTGTGTAAAACTTGGAGTCGATCCGATGTGTAATTTTGATTTTTTTTGGATTTTTGATTTTCCACGTCTAATTTAGCTCATAAACCAATATTCAAAACGCTACCGTTTCGTCGTCAAAGGTCGCATCAAAAAAGTGTTTCATGCATTCTTTGCGTATGCGTCTGAAGATGTCGTGTGCAAAGTTTGGTGTCGATTGGTCAAGAAATGTGGGAGGAGTAGGGAAAAAACTGTTTTGCGGTTTTCGCGATTTTGCGAAAAATATTTCTAAACGCAAATGGGCGTGGCCTAGGCCAAAAGATGCAGCAGACTCCAGTGCATCTGTGTGTACAAGTTTTTGGACTCTGGGAGGTTCGGTGTGGGAGTTATAGCCCAAAACGTGTATTCCTTGGTATAGCGCCACCTAGTGGCCGGCATGTCTGGATTTTGTCGTCTGCGTAGTGTTCACGGACCTGGATCTAGTGATGCAATTGGCGCGTGTGCACCATTTACGGTTTGGGCTGTGGTACCACTTCTAGATGGGAAGTATAATAAAAATCCTTACAAAAACAATAGGGATCCAACCTGTTGGCTTGGACCCCTAATAATAATAATAACTAGAACTGCAAGCAGTTATGCAGGGGTCCAAGAAGTGTGCATTTCGCCGGCACAACGCGACAAGAAATGTGCGTTTCGCCGGCAGAACGCGAAGCAAGTATTCAAAACGCTACCCTGAACCTGTGGATATAAAGGTTTTGACTGTGGGAGCTTCGGTGTGGGAGTTATAGCCTAAAACTCGTTTTCAGAACATTCCATTGGCCAAATAGGAGATAGACAATGTCGTCGTTTTTTGGCGCCGCCCTGTGGCGACATTTTCCAAAGACAATTTTCCTTTGCCAAATAACTCCCGCCCACATTAATAATTCTTGGCCATATTTTCTATATAGACTCGGGTTTGCCCCTTGATGGTTCCCTTATAGTTTGAAGAACATTCCTCTGGCCAATTAGAAGATATACAATTTCCTCGTTTATTGCGCCCCCTAATGGCGAAAAATTCCGTTTTTTTTATTGAACGCCATTAAGGGTAACACCGACATGTGTCTAAAATTTGGGCTTGATCCGATGTCTAATTTTGGTATTTTTTGAATTTTTGCGTTTCGGCGTAAAACGTAGCTAATAAACCAATGTTCAAAACGCTACCGTTTCGTCGTCGAGGGTCGGATCAAAAAAGTGTTCAAGCATTCTTTGCGTGTGCGTCTGAAGATGCCGTGTGCAAAGTTTGGTGTCGATTGGTCTAGAAATGTGGGAGGAGTAGGGAAAAAACAGTTTTGCGGTTTTTGCGATTTTGCGAAAAAAAATTATAGACGCAAATGGGCGTGGCCTATGCCAAAAGATGCAGCAGACTCCAGTGCATATGTGCGTACAAGTTTTTGACTGTGGGAGGTTCGGTGTGGGAGTTATAGCCCCAAACGCGTATTCCTTGGTATAGCGCCACCTAGTGGCCGGCATGTCTGGATTTTGTCGTCTGCGTAGTCCCCACGGATCTGGATCTAGTCATGCAATTGGCGTGTCGGCACCATTTACGGTTTGGGCTGTGGGCACACTTTTAGGGAGGTAAGTATAACTAGAACTGCAAGCAGTTATGCAGGGGTCCAAGAAGTGTGCATTTCGCCGGCACAACGCGACAACAAATGTGCATTTCGCCGGCACAACGCGAAGCATGTGTTCAAAACGCTTCTCTGAACCTGTGGATACAAAGGATTTGACTGTGGTAGGAGTAGCGAGAAGTCAGTGTAGCGTTTTCGCGGCGAAATTTTGTAGAAGATATACAATTTCCTCGTTTATTGCGCCCCCTAATGGCGAATTTTTCCGAAATTTTTATCGAACGTCATTAAGGTTAGCCCCAACATGTGTGTAGAATTTGGACTCGATCCGATGTCTAATTTTGGATTTTTTTGGATTTTTAATTTTCCACGTCTAATTTAGCTAATAAACCAATATTCAAAACGCTACCGTTTCGTCGTCAAAGGTCGCATCAAAAAAGTGTTTCGTGCATTCTTTGCGTGTGCGTCTGAAGATGTCGTGTGCAAAGTTTGGTGTCGATTGGTCAAGAAATGTGTGAGGAGTAGCGAAAATACAGTTTTGCGGTTTTCGCGATTTTGCGAAAAAAAATTCTAGACGCAAATGGGCGTGGCCTATGCCAAAAGATGCAGCAGACTCCAGTGAATAAGTGGGTACAAGTTTTTGACTGTGGGAGGTTCGGTGTGGGAGTTATAGCCCCAAACGCGTATTCCTTGGTATAGCGCCACCTAGTGGCCGGCATGTCTGGATTTGGTCGTCTGCCGTCATCTCACGTACCTGGATCTAGTCATGCAATTGGCTTGTGTGCACCATTTACGGTTTGGGCTGTGGTCCCACTTCTACGGGGGAATAATAACAAACACTACAAAAACAATAGGGATCCAACCTGTTGGCTTGGACCCCTAATAACTAGAACTGCAAGCAGTTATGCAGGGGTCCAAGAAGTGTGCATTTCGCCGGCACAACGCGACAAGAAATGTGAGTTTCGCCGGCACAACGCGAAGCATGTGTTCAAAACGCTACCCTGAACCTGTGGATACAAAGGATTTGACTGTGGTAGGAGTAGCGAGAAGTCAGTGTAGCGTTTTCGCGGCGAAATTTTGTAGAAGATATACAATTTCCTCGTTTATTGCGCCCCCTAATGGCGAAATTTTCGGAAATTTTTATCGAACGACGTTAAGGTTAGCACCAACATGTGTGTAAAATTTGGACTCGTTCCGATGTCTAATTTTGGATTTCTTTGGATTTTTGATTTTCCACGTCTAATTTAGCTCATAAACCAATATTCAAAACGCTACCGTTTCGTCGTCGAAGGTCGGATCAAAAAACTGTCTCACGATTCCTTTGCGTGTGCGTCTGAAGATGTCGTGTGCAAAGTTTGGTGTCGATTGGTCAAGAAATGTGGGAGGAGTAGGGAAAAAACAGTTTTGCGGTTTTCGCGATTTTGCGAAAAAAAATTGTAGACGCAAATGGGCGTGGCCTATGCCAAAAGATGCAGCAGACTCCAGTGAATATGTGGGTACAAGGTTTTGAATGTGGGAGGTTCGGTGTGGGAGTTATAGCCCCAAACGCGTCTTTCCTTGGTATAGCGCCACCTAGTGGCCGGCGTGTCTGGATTTTGTTATCTGAGTAGCGGTGCCGGACCTGGATCTAGTCATGCAATTGGCATGTCGGCACCATTTACGGTTTGGGCTGTGGTTCCACTTTCACGGGGAGGTAGTATAATAATAAAAATCCTTACAAAAACAATAGGGATCCAACCTGTTGGCTTGGACCCCTAACTAGAACTGCAAGCAGTTATGCAGGGGTCCAAGAAGTGTGCATTTCGCCGGCACAACGCGACAAGAAATGTGCATTTCGCCGGCACAACGCGAAGCAAGTATTCAAAATGCTACCGTGAACAACATGTGGATATAAAGGTTTTGACTGTGGGAGCTTCGGTGTGGGAGTTATAGCCTAAAACGCGTTTTCAGAACATTCCATTGGCCAAATAGGAGATAGACAATGTCGTCGTTTTTTGGCGCCGCCCTGTGGCGAAATTTTCCAAAGACAATTTTCCTTTTTCAAATAACTCCCGTCCACATTAATATTTCTTGGCCATATTTTCTATATAGACTCGGGATTGCCCCTTGATGGTTTCCCTCGGGTTTGAAGAACATTCCTCAGGTCAATTAAAAGATATACAATTTCCTCGTTTATTGCGCCCCCTAATGGCGAAAAATTCCGGAATTTTTATCAAACGACATTAAGGTTAGCACCAACATGTGTGTAAAATTTGGACTTGTTCCGATGTCTTATTTTGGATTTCTTTGGATTTTTGATTTTCCACGGCTAATTTAGCTCATAAACCAATACTCAAAACGCTACCGTTTCGTCGTCGAAGGTCAAATCAAAAAACTGTCTCAGGATTCCTTTGCGTGTGCGTATGAAGATGTCGTGTGCAAAGTTTGGTGTCGATTGGTCAAGAAATGTGGGAGGAGTAGGGAAAAAACAGTTTTGCGGCTTTCGCGATTTTGCGAAAAAAAATTATAGACGCAAATGGGCGTGGCCTATGCCAAAAGATGCAGCAGGCTCCAGTGAATCTGTGCGTACAAGTTTTTGAATGTGGGCGATTCGGTGTGGGAGTTATAGCCCCAAACGCGTTTTCCCTTGGTATAGCGCCACCTAGTGTTCGGCGTGTCTGGATTTTGTCGTCTGCGTAGTCCGAAGAGATCTGGATCTAGTCATGCAATTCGCGTGTCGGCACCATTTACGGTTTGGGCTGTGGTCCCACTTTTAGGGGGGTAAGAATAATAATAATAGGAATAATAATCCTTACAAAAACAATAGGGATCCAACCTGTTGGCTTGGACCCCTAATAAAAATCCTTACAAAAACAATAGGGATCCAACCTGTTGGCTTGGACCCCTAATAATAAGAAAAATCCTTACAAAAACAATAGGGATCCAACCTGTTGGCTTGGACCCCTAACTAGAACTGCAAGCAGTTATGCAGGGGTCCAAGAAGTGTGCATTTCGCCGGCACAACGCGACAAGAAATGTGCATTTCGCCGGCACAACGCGAAGCAAGTATTCAAAACGCTACCGTGAACAACATGTGGATATAAAGGTTTTGACTGTGGGAGCTTCGGTGTGGGAGTTATAGCCTAAAACGCGTTTTCAGAACATTCCATTGGCCAAATAGGAGATAGACAATGTCGTCGTTTTTTGGCGCCGCCCTGTGGCGAAATTTTCCAAAGACAATTTTCCTTTGCCAAATAACTCCCGCCCACATTAATAATTCTTGGCCATATTTTCTATATAGGCTCGGGTTTGCCCCTTGATGGTTTCCCTTGAGTTTGAAGAACATTCCTTTGGCCAATTAGAAGATATACAATTTCCTCGTTTATTGCGCCCCCTGAGGGCGTAATTTTCCGAATTTTTTATCGAACGCCGTTAAGGTTAGCACCAACATGTGTGTACAATTTGGACTCGTTCCGATGTCTAATTTTGGATTTCTTTGGATTTTTGATTTTCCACATCAAATTAAGCTCATAAACCAATATTCAAAATGCTACCGTTTCGTCGTCAAAGGTCGCATCAAAAAAGTGTTTCGTGCATTCTTTGCGTGTGCGTCTGAAGATGTCGTGTGCAAAGTTTGGTGTCAATTGGTCAAGAAATGTGGGAGGAGTAGCGAAAATACAGTTTTGCGGTTTTCGCGATTTTGCGAAAAAAAATTATGGACGCAAATGGGCGTGGCCTATGCCAAAAGATGCAGCAGACTCCAGTGAATATGTGGGTACAAGTTTTTGACTGTGGGAGGTTCGGTGTGGGAGTTATAGCCCCAAACGCGTTTTCCCTTGGTATAGCGCCACCTAGTGTTCGGCGTGTCTGGATTTTGTCGTCTGCTTAGAACTCAGGGACCTGGATCTAGTCATGCAATTGGCGTGTCGGCACCATTTACGGTTTGGGCTGTGGGCACACTTTTAGGATTAGCACGTCGGAATAATAATAATAATCCTTACAAAAACAATAGGGATCCAACCTGTTGGCTTGGACCCCTAATAACTAGAACTGCAAGCAGTTATGCAGTGGTCCAAGAAGTGTGCATTTCGCCGGCACAACGCGACAAGAAATGTGCATTTCGCCGGCACAACGCGAAGCAAGTATTCAAAACGCTACCGTGAACAACATGTGGATATAAAGGTTTTGACTGTGGGAGCTTCGGTGTGGGAGTTATAGCCTAAAACGCGTTTTCAGAACATTCCATGGCCAAATAGGAGATAGACATTGTCGTCGTTTTTTGGCGCCGCCCTGTGGAGAAATTTTCCAAAGAGAATTATCCTTTGCCAAATAACTCCCGCCCACATTAATAATTCTTGGTCATATTTTCTATATAGACTCGGGTTTGCCCCTTGATGGTTTCCCTTGAGTTTGAAGAACATTCCTTTGGCCAATTAGAAGATATACAATTTCCTCGTTTATAGCGCCCCCTAATGGCGTAATTTTCCGAATTTTTATTCGAACGTCGTTAAGGGTGGCGCTAACATGTGTGTTAAATTTGGACTCGATCCGATGTGTAATTTTGGTTTTTTTTGGATTTTGGATTTTTCACGTCTAATTTAGCTAATAAACAAATATTAAAAACGATACCGTTTCGTCGTCAAAGGTCGCATCAAAAAAGTGTTTGATGCATTCTTTGCGTGTGCGTCTGAAGATGTCGTGTGCAAAGTTTTGTGTCGATTGGTCAAGAAATGTGGGAGGAGAAGGGAAAAAACAGTTTTGCGGTTTTCGTGATTTTGCGAAAAAAAATTATAGACGCAAATGGGCGTGGCCTATGCCAAAAGATGCAGCAGACTCCAGTGAAGCTGTGTGTACAAGGTTTTGAATGTGGGAGGTTCGGTGTGGGAGTTATAGCCCCAAACGCGTATTCCTTGGTATAGCGCCACCTAGTGACCGGCGTGTCTGGATTTTGTCGTCTGCGTAGTCCGAAGAGATCTGGATCTAGTCATGTAATTGGCGTGTGTGCACCATTTACGGTTTGGGCTGTGGTACCACTTTTAGGGGGGTAAGTATAACTAGAACTGCAAGCAGTTATGCAGGGGTCCAAGAAGTGTGCATTTCGCCGGCACAACGCGAAGCATGTGTTCGAAATTGAGAAACGGCGTACGCCAAAAGATGCAGCTGACTCCAGTGAATCTGTGGATATAAAGGTTTTGACTGTGGGAGGTTCGGTGTGGGAGTTATAGCCCAAAACGCGTTCTCAGAACATTCCATTGGCCAATTAGGAGATGTATTATTTCGTCGTTTTTTTGCGCCCTCTTGTGGCGAAATTTTCCAAAGACAATTTTCCTTTTCCAAATAACTCCCGCCCACATTAATAATTCTTGACCATAATTTTTATATAGACTCGGGTTTGCCCCTTGATGGTCCCCTCATTGTTTGAAGAACATTCCTTTGGCCAATTAGAAGATATACAATTTCGTAGTTTATTGCGCCCCCTAATGGCGAAATTTTCCGAAATTTTTATCGAACAACATTAAGGTTATCACCAACATGTGTGTAAAATTTGGACTCGATCCGATGTCTCATTTTGGATTTCTTTGGATTTTTGATATTCCACGTCTAATTTAGCTAATATACCAATATTCAAAACGCTACCGTTTCGTCGTCAAAGGTCGCATCAAAAGAGTGTTTCGTGCATTCTTTGCGTGTGCGTCTGAAGATGTCGTGTGCAAAGTTTGGTGTTGATTGGTCGAGAAATATGGGAGGAGTAGCGAAAAAACAGTTTTGCGGTTTTCGCGATTTTGCGAAAAAAAATTCTAGACGCAAATGGGCGTGGCCTATGCCAAAAGATGCAGCAGACTCCAGTGAATATGTGTGTACAAGGTTTTGAATGTGGGAGGTTCGGTGTGGGAGTTATAGCCCCAAACGCGTCTTTCCTTGGTATAGCGCCACCTAGTGGCCGGCGTGTCTGGATTTTGTTATCTGAGTAGCGGTGCCGGACCTGGATCTAGTCATGCAATTGGCGTGTCGGCACCATTTACGGTTTGGGCTGTGGGCCCACTTTTAGCGCGGGAAGTATAATAACTAGAACTGCAAGCAGTTATGCAGGGGTCCAAGAAGTGTGCATTTCGCCGGCACAACGCGACAAGAAATGTGCATTTCGCCGGCACAACGCGAAGCAAGTATTCAAAACGCTACCGTGAACAACATGTGGATATAAAGGTTTTGACTGTGGGAGCTTCGGTGTGGGAGTTATAGCCTAAAACGCGTTTTCAGAACATTCCATGGCCAAATAGGAGATAGACAATGTCGTCGTTTTTTGGCGCCGCCCTGTGGCGAAATTTTCCAAAGAGAATTATCCTTTGCCAAATAACTCCCGCCCACATTAATAATTCTTGGCCATATTTTCTATATAGGCTCGGGTTTGCCCCTTGATGGTTTCCCTTGAGTTTGAAGAACATTCCTTTGGCCAATTAGAAGATATACAATTTCCTCGTTTATTGCGCCCCCTGAGGGCGTAATTTTCCGAATTTTTTATCGAACGACATTATGGTTAGCACCAACATGTGTGTAAAATTTGGACTCGATCCGATGTCTCATTTTGGATTTCTTTGGATTATTGATTTTCCACGTCTAATTTAGCTAATAAACAAATATTCAAAACTCTACCGTTTCGTCGTCGAAGGTCGGATCAAAAAAGTGTCTCACGATTCCTTTGCGTGTGCGTCTGAAGTTGCCGTGTGCAAAGTTTGGTGTCGATTGGTCAAGAAATGTGGGAGGAGTAGCGAAAATACAGTTTTGTTGTTTTCGCGATTTCGCGAAAAAAAATTCTAGACGCAAATGGGCGTGGCCTATGCCAAAAGATGCAGCAGACTCCAGTGAATATGTGTGTACAAGGTTTTGAATGTGGGAGGTTCGGTGTGGGAGTTATAGCCCCAAACGCGTCTTTCCTTGGTATAGCGCCACCTAGTGGCCGGCGTGTCTGGATTTTGTTATCTGAGTAGCGGTGCCGGACCTGGATCTAGTCATGCAATTGGCATGTCGGCACCATTTACGGTTTGGGCTGTGGTTCCACTTTCACGGGGAGGTAGTATAATAATAAAAATCCTTACAAAAACAATAGGGATCCAACCTGTTGGCTTGGACCCCTAACTAGAACTGCAAGCAGTTATGCAGGGGTCCAAGAAGTGTGCATTTCGCCGGCACAACGCGACAAGAAATGTGCGTTTCGCCGGCACAACGCGAAGCATGTGTTCAAAACGCTACCCTGAACCTGTGGATACAAAGGATTTGACTTTGGTAGGAGTAGCGAGAAGTCAGTCTAGCGTTTTCGCGGCGAAATTTTGTAGAAGATATACAATTTCCTCGTTTATTGCGCCCCCTAATGGCGAAATTTTCCGAAATTTTTATCGAACGACATTAAGGTTAGCACCAACATGTTTGTAAAATGTGGACTCGATCCGATGTCTAATTTTGGATTTCTTTGGATTTTTGATATTCCACGTCTAATTTAGCTGATAAACCAATATTCAAAACGCTACCGTTTCGTTATCGAAGGACGGATCAAAAAAGTGTTTCATGCATTCTTTGCGTGTGCGTCTGAAGATGTCGTGTGCAAAGTTTGGTGTCGATTGGTCAAGAAATGTGGGAGGAGTAGGGAAAAAACAGTTTTGCGGTTTTCGCGATTTTGCGAAAAAAAATTCTAGACGCAAATGGGCGTGGCCTATGCCAAAAGATGCAGCAGACTCCAGTGAACATGTGTGTACAAGGTTTTGAATGTGGGAGGTTCGGTGTGGGAGTTATAGCCCCAAACGCGTCTTTCCTTGGTATAGCGCCACCTAGTGGCCGGCGTGTCTGGATTTAATTATCTGAGTAGCGGTGCCGGACCTGGATCTAGTCATGCAATTGGCGTGTCGGCACCATTTACGGTTTGGGCTGTGGGCCCACTTTTAGCGCGGGAAGTATAATAACTAGAACTGCAAGCAGTTATGCAGGGGTCCAAGAAGTGTGCATTTCGCCGGCACAACGCGACAAGAAATGTGCGTTTCGCCGGCACAACGCGAAGCATGTGTTCAAAACGCTACCCTGAACCTGTGGATACAAAGGATTTGACTGTGGTAGGAGTAGCGAGAAGTCAGTGTAGCGTTTTCGCGGCGAAATTTTGCAGACGATATACAATTTCCTCGTTTATTGCGCCCCCTAATGGCGAATTTTTCCGAATTTTTTATCGAACGACGTTAAGGTTAACACCAACATGTGTGTAAAATTTGGACTCGATCCGACGTCTAATTTTGGATTTCTTTGGATTTTTGATATTCCACGTCTAATTTAGCTAATAAACCAATATTCAAAACGCTACCGTTTCGTCGTCAAAGGTCGCATCAAAAAAGTGTTTCGTGCATTCTTTGCGTGTGCGTCTGAAGATGTCGTTTGCAAAGTTTGGTGTTGATTGGTCGAGAAATGTGGGAGGAGTAGCGAAAAAACAGTTTTGCGGTTTTTGCGATTTAGCGAAAAATATTCCTAGACGCAAATGGGCGTGGCCTAGGCCAAAAGATGCAGCAGACTCCAGTGCATCTGTGTGTACAAGTTTTTGGACTCTGGGAGGTTCGGTGTGGGAGTTATAGCCACAAACGCGTATTCCTTGGTATAGCGCCACCTAGTGGCCGGCGTGTCTGGATTTTGTTATCTGAGTAGCGGTGCCGATTCTGGATGTAGTCATGCAATTGGCGCGTGTGCACCATTTACGGTTTGGGCTGTGGTTCCACTTTCAAGGCGTGAAGAATAATAAAAATCCTTACAAAAACAATAGGGATCCAACCTGTTGGCTTGGACCCCTAACTAGAACTGCAAGCAGTTATGCAGGGGTCCAAGAAGTGTGCATTTCGCCGGCACAACGCGACAAGAAATGTGCGTTTCGCCGGCACAACGCGAAGCATGTGTTCAAAACGCTACCCTGAACCTGTGGATACAAAGGATTTGACTGTGGTAGGAGTAGCGAGAAAGCGAAATTTTTTAGAAGATATACAATTTCCTCGTTTATTGCGCCCCCTAATGGCGAAATTTTCCGAATTTTTTATCGAACGACATTAAGGCTAGCCCCGACATGTGTGTAAAATGTGGACTCGATCCGATGTCTAATTTTGTTTTTTTTGGATTTTTGATTTTCCACGTCAAATATCGCTAATAAACCAATATTCAAAACGCTACCGTTTCGTCGTCGAAAGTCGGATCAAAAAACTGTCTGAGGGTTTCTTTGCGTGTGCGTCTGAAGATGCCGTGAGCAAAGTTTGGTGTTGATTGGTCGAGAAATGCTGGAGGAGTAGCGAAAAAACAGTTTTGCGGTTTTCGCGATTTTGCGAAAAAAAATTCTAGACGCAAATGGGCGTGGCCTATGCCAAAAGATGCAGCAGACTCCAGTGCATCTGTGTGTACAAGTTTTTGGACTCTGGGACGTTCGGTGTGGGAGTTATAGCCCCAAACGCGTATTCCCTGGTATAGCGCCACCTAGTGGCCGGCATGTCTGGATTTGGTCGTCTGCATAGTCTTCACGTACCTGGATCTAGTCATGTAATTGGCGTGTGTGCACCATTTACGGTTTGGGCTGTAGTACCACTTTCTTGGTAGGAAGTATAAGAATAATAATCCTTACAAAAACAATAGGGATCCAACCTGTTGGCTTGGACCCCTAACTAGAACTGCAAGCAGTTATGCAGGGGTCCAAGAAGTGTGCATTTCGCCGGCACAACGCGAGAAGAAATGTGCGTTTCGCCGGCACAAAGCGAAGCATGTGTTCAAAACGCTACCCTGAACCTGTGGATACAAAGGATTTGACTGTGGTAGGAGTAGCGAGAAGTCAGTGTAGCGTTTTCGCGGCGAAATTTTGTAGAAGATAAACAATTTCCTTGTTTATGGCGCCCCCTAATGGCGAATTTTTCCGAAATTTTTGTCGAACGACAGTAAGGTTAGCTCCAACATGTGTGTAAAATTTGGACTCCTTCCGATGTCTAATTTTGGATTTCTTTGGATTTTTGATATTCCACGTCTAATTTAGCTAATAAACCAATATTCAAAACGCTACCGTTTCGTCGTCAAAGGTCGCATCAAAAAAGTGTTTGCCGCATTCTTTGCGCGTGCGTCTGAGGATGTCGTGTGCAAAGTTTGGTTTCGATTGGTCAAGAAATGTGGGAGGAGTAGGGAAAAAGCAGTTTTGCGGTTTTCGCGATTTTGCGAAAAAAAATTCTAGACGCAAATGGGCGTGGCCTATGCCAAAAGATGCAGCAGACTCCAGTGAATCTGTGCGTGCAAGTTTTTGAATGTGGGAGATTCGGTGTGGGAGTTATAGCCCCAAACGCGTCTGTCCTTGGTATAGCGCCACCTAGTGGCCGGCGTGTCTGGATTTGGTTATCTGAGTAGCGGTGCCGGACCTGGATCTAGTCATGCAATCGGCGCGTGTGCACCATTTACGGTTTGGGCTGTAGTCCCACAAGTACGGGGGGAAGAATAATAATAACTAGAACTGCAAGCAGTTATGCAGGGGTCCAAGAAGTGTGCATTTCGCCGGCACAACGCGACAAGAAATGTGCGTTTCGCCGGCACAACGCGAAGCATGTGTTCAAAACGCTACCCTGAACCTGTGGATACAAAGGATTTGACTGTGGTAGGAGTAGCGGGAAGTCAGTGTAGCGTTTTCGCGGCTAAATTTTGTAGAAGATATACAATTTCCTCGTTTATGGCGCCCCCTAATGGCGAAATGTTCTGAAATTTTTATCGTACGACATTAAGGTTAGCACCAACATGTGTGTAAAACTTGGAGTCGATCCGATGTGTAATTTTGATTTTTTTTGGATTTTGGATTTTCCACGTCTAATTTAGCTCATAAACCAATATTCAAAACGCTACCGTTTCGTCGTCGAAGGTCGGATCAAAAAAGTAATGCAGGAATTCTTTTTGTGTAGGTCTGAAGATGCCGTGTGCAAAGTTTGGTGTTGATCGGGCGAGAAATGTGGGAGGAGTAGCGAAAAAACAGTTTTGCAGTTTTCGCGATTTTGCGAAAAAAAATTATAGACGCAAATGGGCGTGGCCTATGCCAAAAGATGCAGCAGACTCCAGTGCATCTTTGTGTACAAGTTTTTGACTGTGGGAGGTTTGGTGTGGGAGTTATAGCCCCAAACGCGTCTTTCCTTGGTATAGCGCCACCTAGTGGCCGGCGTGTCTGGATTTGGTTATCTGAGTAGCGGTGCCGTACCTGGATCTAGTGATGCAATTGGCGCGTGTGCACCATTTACGGTTTGGGCTGTGGTACCACTTCTATGGCGGGAAGTATAAAAACAAGAAGTGTGCATTTCGCCGGCACAACGCGACAAGAAATGTGCGTTTTGCCGGCACAACGCGAAACAAGTATTCAAAACGCTAACGTGAACAACATGTGGATATAAAGGTTTTGACTGTGGGAGCTTCGGTGTGGGAGTTATAGCCTAAAACGCGTTTTCAGAACATTCCATGGCCAAATAGGAGATAGACAATGTCGTCGTTTTTTGGCGCCGCCCTGTGGAGAAATTTTCCAAAGAGAATTATCCTTTGCCAAATAACTCCCGCCCACATTAATAATTCTTGGCCATATTTTCTATATAGACTCGGGTTTGCCCCTTGACGGTTTCCCTTGAGTTTGAAGAACATTCCTTTGGCCAATTAGAAGATATACAATTTTCTCGTTTATTGCGCCCCCTGAGGGCGTAATTTCCCGATTTTTTTATCGAACGCCGATAAGGTTAGCACCAACATGTGTGTAAAGTTTGGACTCAATCCGATGTCTAATTTTGGATTTCTTTGGAATTTTGATTTTCCACGTCTAATTTAGCTCATAAACCAATATTCAAAACGCTACCGTTTCGTCGTCGAAGGTCGGATCAAAAAACTGTCTCACGATTCCTTTGCGTGTGCGTCTGAAGATGTCGTGTGCAAAGTTTGGTGTCGATTGGTCAAGAAATGTGGGAGGAGTAGGGAAAAAACAGTTTTGCGGTTTTCGCGATTTTGCGAAAAAAAATTATAGACGCAAATGGGCGTGGCCTATGCCAAAAGATGCAACAGACTCCAGTGCATCTGTGTGTACAAGTTTTTGGACTCTGGGAGGTTCGGTGTGGGAGTTATAGCCGCAAACGCGTATTCCTTGGTATAGCGCCACCTAGTGGCCGGCATGTCTGGATTTGGTCGTCTGCCTAGAACTCACGTACCTGGATCTAGTCATGCAATTGGCGTGTGTGCACCATTTACGGTTTGGGCTGTGGTACCACTTCTAGGGGGGAATAATAATAATAATAATCCTTACAAAAACAATAGGGATCCAACCTGTTGGCTTGGACCCCTAATAACAAGAAGTGTGCATTTCGCCGGCACAACGCGACAAGAAATGTGCGTTTCGCCGGCACAACGCGAAGCATGTGTTCAAAACGCTACCCTGAACCTGTGGATACAAAGGATTTGATTGTGGTAGGAGTAGCGAGAAGTCAGTGTGGCGTTTTCGCGGCGAAATTTTGCAGAAGATATACTATTTCCTCGTTTATTGCGCCCCCTAATGGCGAAATTTTCCGAATTTTTTATCGAACGACCTTAAGGCTAGCCCCGACATGTGTGTCAAATGTGGACTCGATCCGATGTCTAATTTTGTTTTTTTTGGGATTTTTGATTTTCCACGTCAAATTTAGCTAATAAACCAATATTGAAAACGCTACCGTTTCGTCGTCGAAAGTCGGATCAAAAAACTGTCTGAGGGTTTCTTTGCGTGTGCGTCTGAAGATGCCGTGTGCAAAGTTTGGTGTTGATTGGTCGAGAAATGTGGGAGGAGTAGCGAAAAAACTGTTTTGCGGTTTTCGCGATTTTGCGAAAAAAAATTCTAGACGCAAATGGGCGTGGCCTATGCCAAAAGATGCAGCAGACTCCAGTGAATCTGTGTGTACAAGGTTTTGAATGTGGGAGGTTCGGTGTGGGAGTTATAGCCCCAAACGCGTATTCCTTGGTATAGCGCCACCTAGTGACCGGCGTGTCTGGATTTTGTCGTCTGCATAGTCCGAAGACATCTGGATCTAGTCATGCAATTGGCGTGTCGGCACCATTTACGGTTTGGGCTGTGGTCCCACTTTTAGGGAGGTAAGTATAATAGGAAAAATCCTTACAAAAACAATAGGGATCCAACCTGTTGGCTTGGACCCCTAATAATAATAATAGGAACTAGAACTGCAAGCAGTTATGCAGGGGTCCAAGAAGTGTGCATTTCGCCGGCACAACGCGAAGCATGTGTTCAAAACGCTACCCTGAACCTGTGGATACAAAGGATTTGACTGTGGTAGGAGTAGCGAGAAGTCAGTGTAGCGTTTTCGCGGCTAAATTTTGTAGAAGATATACAATTTCCTCGTTTATGGCGCCCCCTAATGGCGAAATTTTCCGAAATTTTTATCGAACGACATTAAGGTTAACACCAACATGTTTGTAAAACTTGGAGTCGATCCGATGTCTAATTTTGGATTTCTTTGGATTTTGGATTTTCCACGTCTAATTTAGCTAATAAACCAATATTCAAAACGCTACCGTTTCGTTGTCGAAGGTCGGATCAAAAAAGTAATGCAGGATTTCTTTTCGTGTACGTCTGAAGATGCCGTGTGCAAAGTTTTGTGTCAATTGGTCAAGAAATGTGGGAGGAGTAGCGAAAAAACATTTTTGCGGTTTTCGCAATTTTGCGAAAAAAAAATCTGGACGCAAATGGGCGTGGCCTATGCCAAAAGATGCAGCAGACTCCAGTGAATATGTGCGTACAAGTCTTTGACTGTGGGAGGTTCGGTGTGGGAATTATAGCCCCAAACGCGTATTCCTTGGTATAGCGCCACCTAGTGACCGGCGTCTCTGGATTTTGTTATCTGAGTAGCGGTGCCGGACCTGAATCTAGTCATGCTATTGGCATGTCCGCACCATTTACGGTTTGGGCTGTGGGCCCACTTTTAGCGCGGGAAGTATAATTATGCAGGGGTCCAAGAAGTGTGCATTTCGCCGGCACAACGCGACAAGAAATGTGCGTTTCGCCGGCACAACGCGAAGCATGTGTTCAAAACGCTACCCTGAACCTGTGGATATAAAGGTTTTGACTGTGGGAGCTTCGGTGTGGGAGTTATAGCCTAAAACGCGTTTTCAGAACATTGGCCAAATAGGAGATAGACAATGTCGTCGTTTTTTGGCGCCGCCCTGTGGCGAAATTTTCCAAGGACAATTTTCCTTTGCCAAATAACTCCCACCGACATTAATAATTCTTGGCCATATTTTCTATATAGACTCGGGTTTGCCCCTTGATGGTTTCCCTTGAGTTTGAAGAACATTCCTTTGGCCAATTAGAAGATATACAATTTCCTCGTTTATTGCGCCCCCTAATGGCGAAATTTTCCGAAATTTTTATCGAACGACATTAAGGTTAGCACCAACATGTGTGTAAAATTTGGACTCGATCCGATGTCTCAATTTGGATTTCTTTGGATTTTTGCTATTCCACGTCTAATTTAGCTAATAAACCAATATTCAAAACGCTACCGTTTCGTCGTCGAAGGTCGGATCAAAAAAGTGTTTCATGCATTCTTTGCGTGTGCGTCTGAAGATGCCGTGTGCACAGTTTGGTGTCGATTGGTCAAGAAATGTGGGACGAGTAGCGAAAAAACAGTTTTGCGGTTTTCGCGATTTTGCGAAAAAAAATTCCAGACGCAAATGGGCGTGGCCTATGCCAAAAGATGCAGCAGACTCCAGTGGATATGTGCGTACAAGTTTTTGACTGTGGGAGGTTCGGTGCGGGAGTTATAGCCCCAAACGCGTATTCCTTGGTATAGCGCCACCTAGTGGCCGGCGTGCCTGGATTTTGTCGTCTGCCTAGAACTCAGGGACCTGGATCTAGTCATGCAATTGGCGTGTCGTCACCATTTACGGTTTGGGCTGTGGGCCCACTTCTAGGGGGGAATAATAATAACTAGAACTGCAAGCAGTTATGCAGGGGTCCAAGAAGTGTGCATTTCGCCGGCACAACGCGACAAGAAATGTGCGTTTCGCCGGCACAAAGCGAAGCATGTGTTCAAAACGCTACCCTGAACCTGTGGATACAAAGGATTTGACTGTGGTAGGAGTAGCGAGAAGTCAGTGTAGCGTTTTCGCGGCGAAATTTTGTAGAAGATATACAATTTCATCGTTTATTGCGCCCCCTAATGGCGAAATTTTCCGATTTTTTTATCGAACGACATTAACGTTAACACCAACATGTGTGTAAAATTTGGACTCGATCCGATGTCTAATTTTGGATTTCTTTGGATTTTTGATATTTCACGTCTAATTTAGCTAATAAACCAATATTCAAAACGTTACCGTTTCGTCGTCGAAGGTCGGATCAAAAAAGTGTTTCATGCATTCTTTGCGTGTGTGTCTGAAGATGTCGTGTGCAAAGTTTGGTGTCGATTGGTCAAGAAATGTGGGAGGAGTAGCGAAAAAACAGTTTTGCGGTTTTCGCGATTTAGCGAAAAATATTCCTAGACGCAAATGGGCGTGGCCTAGGCCAAAAGATGCAGCAGACTCCAGTGCATCTGTGTGTACAAGTTTTTGGACTCTGGGAGGTTCGGTGTGGGAGTTATAGCCGCAAACGCGTATTCCTTGGTATAGCGCCACCTAGTGGCCGGCGTGTCTGGATTTTGTTATCTGAGTAGCGGTGCCGATTCTGGATCTAGTCATGCAATTGGCGCGTGTGCACCATTTACGGTTTGGGCTGTGGTTCCACTTTCACCGCGGGAAGTATAATAACTAGAACTGCAAGCAGTTATGCAGGGGTCCAAGAAGTGTGCATTTCGCCGGCACAACGCGACAAGAAATGTGCATTTCGCCGGCACAACGCGAAGCAAGTATTCAAAACGCTACCGTGAACAACATGTGGATATAAAGGTTTTGACTGTGGGAGCTTCGGTGTGGGAGTTATAGCCTAAAACTCGTTTTCAGAACATTCCATTGGCCAAATAGGAGATAGACAATGTCGTCATTTTTTGGCGCCGCCCTGTGGCGAAATTTTCCAAAGACAATTTTCCTTTTTCAAATAACTCCCGCCCACATTAATATTTCTTGGCCTTATTTTCTATATAGACTCGGGATTGCCCCTTGATGGTTTCCCTCGGGTTTGAGGAACATTCCTTGGGCCAATTAAAAGATATACAATTTCCTCGTTTATTGCGCCCCCTAATGGCGAAAAATTCTGGAATTTTTATCGAACGACATTAAGGTTAGCACCAACATGTGTGTAAAATTTGGACTCGTTCCGATGTCTAATTTTGGATTTCTTTGGATTTTTGATTTTCCACGTCTAATTTAGCTCATAAACCAATACTCAAAACGCTACCGTTTCGTCGTCGAAGGTCGGATCAAAAAACTGTCTCACGATTCCTTTGCGTGTGCGTCTGAAGATGTCGTGTGCAAAGTTTGGTGTCGATTGGTCAAGAAATGTGGGCGGAGTAGGGAAAAAACAGTTTAGCGGTTTTCGCGATTTTGCGAAAAAAAATTCTAGACGCAAATGGGCGTGGCCTATGCCAAAAGATGCAGCAGACTCCAGTGAATCTGTGCGTACAAGTTTTTGAATGTGGGCGATTCGGTGTGGGAGTTATAGCCCCAAACGCGTTTTCCCTTGGTATAGCGCCACCTAGTGTTCGGCGTGTCTGGATTTTGTCGTCTGCGTAGTCCGAAGAGATCTGGATCTAGTCATGCAATTCGCGTGTCGGCACCATTTACGGTTTGGGCTGTGGTCCCACTTTTAGGGGGGTAAGAATAATAATAATAGGAATAATAATCCTTACAAAAACAATAGGGATCCAACCTGTTGGCTTGGACCCCTAAAAATCCTTACAAAAACAATAGGGATCCAACCTGTTGGCTTGGACCCCTAACTAGAACTGCAAGCAGTTATGCAGGGGTCCAAGAAGTGTGCATTTCGCCGGCACAACGCGACAAGAAATGTGCGTTTCGCCGGCACAACGCGAAGCAAGTATTCAAAACGCTACCGTGAACAACATGTGGATATAAAGGTTTTGACTGTGGGAGCTTCGGTGTGGGAGTTATATCCTAAAACGCGTTTTCAGAACATTGGCCAAATAGGAGATAGACAATGTCGTAGTTTTCTGGCGCCGCCCTGTGGCGAAATCTTCCAAAGACAATTTTCCTTTGCCAAATAACTCCCGCCCACATTAATAATTCTTGGCCATATTTTCTATATAGACTCGGGTTTGCCCCTTGATGGTTTCCCTTGAGTTTGAAGAACATTCCTTCAGCCAATTAGAAGATATACAATTTCCTCGTTTATTGCGCCCCCTAATGGCGAAATTTTCCGAAATTTTTATCGAACGACATTAAGGTTAGCACCAACATGTGTGTAAAATTTGGACTCGATCCGATGTCTAATTTTGGATTTCTTTGGATTTTTGATATTCCACGTCTAATTTAGCTAATATACCAATATTCAAAACGCTACCGTTTCGTCGTCAAAGGTCGCATCAAAAGAGTGTTTCGTGCATTCTTTGCGTGTGCGTCTGAAGATGTCGTGTGCAAAGTTTGGTGTTGATTGGTCGAGAAATGTGGGAGGAGTAGCGAAAAAACAGTTTTGCGGTTTTCGCGATTTTGCGAAAAAAAATTCTAGACGCAAATGGGCGTGGCCTATGCCAAAAGATGCAGCAGACTCCAGTGAATATGTGTGTACAAGGTTTTGAATGTGGGAGGTTCGGTGTGGGAGTTATAGCCCCAGACGCGTCTTTCCTTGGTATAGCGCCACCTAGTGGCCGGCGTGTCTGGATTTTGTTATCTGAGTAGCGGTGCCGGACCTGGATCTAGTCATGCAATTGGCGTGTCGGCACCATTTACGGTTTGGGCTGTGGGCCCACTTTTAGCGCGGGAAGTATAATAACTAGAACTGCAAGCAGTTATGCAGGGGTCCAAGAAGTGTGCATTTCGCCGGCACAACGCGACAAGAAATGTGCGTTTCGCCGGCACAGCGCGAAGCATGTGTTCAAAACGCTACCCTGAACCTGTGGATACAAAGGATTTGACTGTGGTAGGAGTAGCGAGAAGTCAGCGTAGCGTTTTCGCGGCGAAATTTTGTAGAAGATATACAATTTCCTCGTTTATTGCGCCCCCTAATGGCGAAATTTTCCGAAATTTTTATCGTACGACCTTAAGGTTAGCACCAACATGTGTGCACAATTTGGACTCGTTCCGATGTCTAATTTTGGATTTCTTTGGATTTTTGATTTTCCACGTCTAATTTAGCTCATAAACCAATATTCAAAACGCTACCGTTTCGTCGTCAAAGGTCGCATCAAAAAAGTGTTTCGTGCATCCTTTGCGTGTGCGTCTGAAGATGTCGTGTGCAAAGTTTGGTGTCGATTGGTCAAGAAATGTGGGAGGAGTAGGGAAAAAACAGTTTTGTGGTTTTCGCGATTTTGCGAAAAAAAATTCTAGACGCAAATGGGCGTGGCCTAGGCCAAAAGATGCAGCAGACTCCAGTGCATCTGTGTGTACAAGTTTTTGGACTCTGGGAGGTTCGGTGTGGGAGCTATTGCCCCAAACGTGTTTCTCCTTGGTATAGCGCCACCTAGTGGCCGGCATGTCTGGATTTGGTTATCTGAGTAGCGGTGCCGGACCTGGTTCTAGTCATGTAATTGGCGCGTGTGCACCATTTACGGTTTGGGCTGTGGGCCCACTTTTAGCGCGGGAAGTATAAAAAGAAGAATCCTTACAAAAACAATAGGGATCCAACCTGTTGGCTTGGACCCCTAAAAATCCTTACAAAAACAATAGGGATCCAACCTGTTGGCTTGGACCCCTAACTAGAACTGCAAGCAGTTATGCAGGGGTCCAAGAAGTGTGCATTTCGCCGGCACAACGCGACAAGAAATGTGCATTTCGCCGGCACAACGCGAAGCATGTGTTCAAAACGCTACCCTGCACCTGTGGATACAAAGGATTTGACTGTGGTAGGAGTAGCGAGAAGTCAGTGCAGCGTTTTCGCGGCGAAATTTTGTAGAAGATATACAATTTCCTCGTTTATTGCACCCCCTAATGGCGAAATTTTCCGAATTTTTTGTCGAACGACAATAAGGCTAGCCCCGACATGTGTGTAAAATGTGGACTCGATCCGATGTCTAATTTTGTTTTTTTTTGGATTTTTGATTTTCCACGTCAAATTTAGCTAATAAACCAATATTCAAAACGCTACCGTTTCGTCGTCGAAAGTCGGATCAAAAAACTGTCTGAGGGTTTCTTTGCGTGTGCGTCTGAAGATGCCGTGTGCAAAGTTTGGTGTTGATTGGTCGAGAAATGTGGGAGGAGTAGGGAAAAAACAGTTTTGCGGTTTTCGCGATTTTGCGAAAAAAAATTCTAGACGCAAATGGGCGTGGCCTATGCCAAAAGATGCAACAGACTCCAGTGAATCTGTGTGTACAAGTTTTTGGACTGTGGGAGGTTCGATGTGGGAGTTATAGCCCCAAACGCGTATTCCTTGGTATAGCGCCACCTAGTGGCCGGCGTGTCTGGATTTTGTCGTCTGCATAGTCCGAAGAGATCTGGATCTAGTCATGCAATTGGCGTGTCGGCACCATTTACGGTTTGGGCTGTGGTCCCACTTTTAGGGAGGTAAGTATAATAGGAAAAATCCTTACAAAAACAATAGGGATCCAACCTGTTGGCTTGGACCCCTAATAAAAATCCTTACAAAAACAATAGGGATCCAACCTGTTGGCTTGGACCCCTAATAAACACTACAAAAACAATAGGGATCCAACCTGTTGGCTTGGACCCCTAATAACTAGAACTGCAAGCAGTTATGCAGGGGTCCAAGAAGTGTGCATTTCGCCGGCACAACGCGACAAGAAATGTGCGTTTCGCCGGCACAACGCGAAGCATGTGTTCAAAACGCTACCCTGAACCTGTGGATACAAAGGATTTGACTGTGGTAGGAGTAGCGAGAAGTCAATGTAGCGTTTTCGCGGCGAAATTTTGTAGACGATATACAATTTCCTCGTTTATTGCGCCCCCTAATGGCGAATTTTTCCGATTTTTTTATCGAACGACGTTAAGGTTAACACCAACATGTGTGTAAAATTTGGACTCGATCCGATGTCTAATTTTGTATTTCTTTGGATTTTTGATATTCCACGTCTAATTTAGCTAATAAACCAATATTCCAAACGCTACCGTTTCGTCGTCAAAGGTCGCATCAAAAAAGTGTTTCATGCATTCTTTGCGCGTGTGTCTGAAGATGTCGTGTGCAAAGTTTGGTGTCGATTGGTCAAGAAATGTGGGAGGAGTATGGAAAAAGCAGTTTTGCGGTTTTCGCGATTTTGCGAAAAAAAATTATAGACGCAAATGGGCGTGGCCTATGCCAAAAGATGCAGCAGACTCCAGTGAATCTGTGCGTACAAGTTTTTGAATGTGGGAGATTCGGTGTGGGAGTTATAGCCCCAAACGCGTCTGTCCTTGGTATAGCGCCACCTAGTGGCCGGCGCGTCTGGATTTGGTTATCTGAGTAGCGGTGCCGGACCTGGATCTAGTCATGCAATTGGCGCGTGTGCACCATTTACGGTTTGGGCTGTAGTCCCACAAGTACGGGGGGAAGAATAATAATAATAGGAAAAATCCTTACAAAAACAATAGGGATCCAACCTGTTGGCTTGGACCCCTAATAACTAGAACTGCAAGCAGTTATGCAGGGGTCCAAGAAGTGTGCATTTCGCCGGCACAACGCGACAAGAAATGTGCATTTCGCCGGCACAACGCGAAGCAAGTATTCAAAACGCTACCGTGAACAACATGTGGATATAAAGGTTTTGACTGTGGGAGCTTCGGTGTGGGAGTTATAGCCTAAAACGCGTTTTCAGAACATTGGCCAAATAGGAGATAGACAATGTCGTGGTTTTTTGGCGCCGCCCTGTGGCGAAATTTTCCAAAGACAATTTTCCTTTGCCAAATAACTCCCGCCCACATTAATAATTCTTGGCCATATTTTCTATATAGACTCGGGTTTGCCCCTTGATGGTTTCCCTTGAGTTTGAAGAACATTCCTTCTGCCAATTAGAAGATATACAATTTCCTTGTTTATTGCGCCCCCTAATGGCGAAATTTTCCGAATTTTTTATCGAACGACTTTAAGGTTAGCACCAACATGTGTGTAAAATTTGGACTCGATCCGATGTCTCATTTTGGATTTCTTTGGATTTTTGCTATTCCACGTCTAATTTAGCTAATAAACCAATATTCAAAACGCTACCGTTTCGTCGTCGAAGGTCGGATCCAAAAAGTGTTTTCGTGCATTCTTTGCGTGTGTGTCTGAAGATGACGTGTACAAAGTTTGGTGTCGATTGGTCAAGAAATGTGGGAGGAGTAGCGAAAATACAGTTTTGCGGTTTTCGCGATTTTGCGAAAAAAAATTATAGACGCAAATGGGCGTGGCCTATGCCAAAAGATGCAGCAGACTCCAGTGAATATGTGTGTACAAGTTTTTGACTGTGGGAGGTTTGGTGTGGGAGTTATAGCCCCAAACGCGTATTCCTTGGTATAGCGCCACCTAGTGGCCGGCGTGTCTGGATTTTGTCGTCTGAATAGTCTTCACGGACCTGGATCTAGTCATGCAATTGGCATGTCGGCACCATTTACGGTCTGGGCTGTGGTACCACTTTCTTGGTAGGAAGTATAAGAACAAGAAGTGTGCATTTCGCCGGCACAACGCGACAAGAAATGTGCATTTCGCCGGCACAACGCGTAGCAAGTATTCAAAACGCTACCGTGAACAACATGTGGATATAAAGGTTTTGACTGTGGGAGCTTCGGTGTGGGAGTTATAGCCTAAAACGCGTTTTCAGAACATTCCATTGGCCAAATAGGAGATAGACAATGTCGTCGTTTTTTGGCGCCGCCCTGTGGCGAAATTTCCCAAAGACAATTTTCCTTTGCCAAATAACTCCCGCCCATATTAATAATTCTTGGCCATATTTTCTATATAGACTTGGGTTTGCCCCTTGATGGTTTCCCTTGAGTTTGAAGAACATTCCTTTGGCCAATTAGAAGATATACAATTTCCTCGTTTATTGCGCCCCCTAATGGCGAAATTATCCGAAATTTTTATCGTACGACATTAAGGTTGGCACCAACATGTTTGTACAATTTGGACTCGTTCCGATGTCTAATTTTGGATTTCTTTGGATTTTTGATTTTCCACGTCTAATTTAGCTCATAAACCAATATTCAAAACGCTACCGTTTCGTCGTCGAAGGTCGGATCAAAATACTGTCTCACGATTCCTTTGCGTGTGCGTCTGAAGATGTCGTGTGCAAAGTTTGGTGTCGATTGGTCAAGAAATGTGGGAGGAGTAGGGAAAAAACAGTTTTGCGGTTTTCGCGATTTTGCGAAAAAAAATTATGGACGCAAATGGGCGTGGCCTATGCCAAAAGATGCAGCAGACTCCAGTGAATCTGTGTGTACAAGGTTTTGAATGTGGGAGGTTCGGTGTGGGAGTTATAGCCCCAAACGCGTATTCCTTGGTATAGCGCCACCTAGCGACCGGCGTGTCTGGATTTTGTTATCTGAGTAGCGGTGCCGGACCTGAATCTAGTCATGCTATTGGCATGTCCGCGCCATTTACGGTTTGGGCTGTGGGCCCACTTTTACGGGGGGAATAATAAAAATAAAAAGAATCCTTACAAAAACAATAGGGATCCAACCTGTTGGCTTGGACCCCTAATAATAACTAGAACTGCAAGCAGTTATGCAGGGGTCCAAGAAGTGTGCATTTCGCCGGCACAACGCGACAAGAAATGTGCGTTTCGCCGGCACAACGCGAAGCAAGTATTCAAAACGCTACCGTGAACAACATGTGGATATAAAGGTTTTGACTGTGGGAGCTTCGGTGTGGGAGTTATAGCCTAAAACGCGTTTTCAGAACATTGGCCAAATAGGAGATAGACAATGTCGTAGTTTTCTGGCGCCGCCCTGTGGCGAAATCTTCCAAAGACAATTTTCCTTTGCCAAATAACTCCCGCCCACATTAATAATTCTTGGCCATATTTTCTATATAGACTCGGGTTTGCCCCTTGATGGTTTCCCTTGAGTTTGAAGAACATTCCTTCAGCCAATTAGAAGATATACAATTTCCTCGTTTATTGCGCCCCCTAATGGCGAAATTTTCCGAAATTTTTATCGAACGACATTAAGGTTAGCACCAACATGTGTGTAAAATTTGGACTCGATCCGATGTCTAATTTTGGATTTCTTTGGATTTTTGATATTCCACGTCTAATTTAGCTAATATACCAATATTCAAAACGCTACCGTTTCGTCGTCAAAGGTCGCATCAAAAGAGTGTTTCGTGCATTCTTTGCGTGTGCGTCTGAAGATGTCGTGTGCAAAGTTTGGTGTTGATTGGTCGAGAAATGTGGGAGGAGTAGCGAAAAAACAGTTTTGCGGTTTTCGCGATTTTGCGAAAAAAAATTCTAGACGCAAATGGGCGTGGCCTATGCCAAAAGATGCAGCAGACTCCAGTGAATATGTGTGTACAAGGTTTTGAATGTGGGAGGTTCGGTGTGGGAGTTATAGCCCCAAACGCGTCTTTCCTTGGTATAGCGCCACCTAGTGGCCGGCGTGTCTGGATTTTGTTATCTGAGTAGCGGTGCCGGACCTGGATCTAGTCATGCAATTGGCGTGTCGGCACCATTTACGGTTTGGGCTGTGGGCCCACTTTTAGCGCGGGAAGTATAATAACTAGAACTGCAAGCAGTTATGCAGGGGTCCAAGAAGTGTGCATTTCGCCGGCACAACGCGAGAAGAAATGTGCATTTCGCCGGCACAACGCGAAGCAAGTATTCGAAACCATACCGTGAACAACATGTGGTTTTAAAGGTTTTGACTGTGGGAGCTTCGGTGTGGGAGTTATAGCCTAAAACGCGTTTTCAGAACATTCCATTGGCCAAATAGGAGATAGACAATGTCGTCGTTTTTTGGCGCCGCCCTGTTGGCGAAATTTTCCCAAGACAATTTTCCTTTGCCAAAAACTCCCGCCCACATTAATAATTCTTGGCCATATTTTCTATATAGATTCGGGTTTGCCCCTTGATGGTTTCTCTTGAGTTTGAAGAACATTCCTTTGGCCAATTAGAAGATATACAATTTCCTCGTTTATTGCGCCCCCTAATGGCGAAATATTCCGAATTCTTTATTGAACGCCATTAAGGGTAGCACCGACATGTGTCTAAAATTTGGACTTGATCCGATGTCTAATTTTGGTATTTTCTAAATTTTTGCGTATCGACGTAAAACGTAGCTAATAAAGCAATATTCAAAACGCTACCGTTTCGTAGTCGAAGGTCGGATCAAAAAAGTATATAGTTTTTCTTTTCTTGTGCGTCTGACGATGTCGTGTGCAAAGTTTGGTGTCGATTGGTCAAGAAATGTGGGCGGAGTAGGGAAAAAAAAGGTTTTGCGGTTTTTGCGATTTTGCGAAAAAAAATTATTGACGCAAATGGGCGTGGCCTATGCCAAAAGATGCATCAGACTCCAGTGAATCTGTGTTTTCAAGGTTTTGAATGTGGGAGGTTCGGTGTGGGAGTTATAGCCCTAAACGCGATTTTCTTGTTATAGCGCCACCTAGTGGCCGGCAGGTCTGGATTTTGTCGTCTGCTTAGTCCGAACAGATCTGGACCTAGTCATGCAATTTGCGTGTCGGCACCATTTACGGTTTGGGGTGTGGGCCCACTTTTAGGGGGGTAAGAATAATAATAATAATAGGAATAATCCTTACAAAAACAATAGGGATCCAACCTGTTGGCTTGGACCCCTAATAAAAATCCTTACAAAAACAATAGGGATCCAACCTGTTGGCTTGGACCCCTAATAAAAATCCTTACAAAAACAATAGGGATCCAACCTGTTGGCTTGGACCCCTAATAATAAACACTACAAAAACAATAGGGATCCAACCTGTTGGCTTGGACCCCTAATAATAAAAATCCTTACAAAAACAATAGGGATCCAACCTGTTGGCTTGGACCCCTAATAATAATCCTTACAAAAACAATAGGGATCCAACCTGTTGGCTTGGACCCCTAATTAACTGGAACCGGTGGAAAACATACTATGTAGCGCTGACCTGCCGTATTCACTCACTGTTGCGAGAGGAGAGGGGAGGGGCTCGAAACCTACCGGTCTACTCGCACGGCGAAATGCCATCACACCCTGGTGCACCATTTTCGGGTCACAGCTGTGGTACATGAGCTATGTTCGAAATTGTTCCCTATTCACTCACTCACTATTCCCTATAGTGTTCATGATATAGTGCACTACATAGGGAACTAACAAACGAGAATTTGGACACTACGCTGAACATTTCTAAACGTCATTTGCGTTTAGTAAATGCGCCGGGTATTTGTGTGACGCAGACAGATGCGCCCAGATCATGTAAACAAACCGGGCACTCTCGAGGAAAGCTGGAGGTTGTATTGATGTTGAATGTTACATTTCCTTGAACAAGGTTTTTCTTATTCATTTAGAATGTTACATTTTCTATGTTAAATCCAAAATAAATTGTTGATATTTCTAAACGAAAGCCGGAGACTCCATCATTAAATGTATTCGTTTTCGCCGCTCGCTGTTATTCAGCTTCTTCTTCTCCTCCGGAAAAACACGACCGCATTGCATTGTGGTATATGGGAGTAACACGTAGGGAACATCATATGTACACTCAAATTTTGGGTACTTTAAGCGCACTATATAGGCCGGGCATGAAATTAACCAGTGAGAATTCGAACAACACTACAAAATGGCAAGCACCCTATATAGTGCACTATATCCGTGATAGGGAACGATTTCGGACACAGCTACAAGCTGTGTGTCATCAGCGTGTCATCATGACAGCGCCGCCGGCACCGACGTATCGCAACTTAAATCAGCGGAGGCTCATGCTGGTCCAAGCGGAAGTATTATTTAATTATTAATTATTTGTTATTAATTATTATAAATAATTATTATTATAAAATTATTATAAAGTTGCCCCCCCGATAGTATCGACTATCGGCGATCGCTAGGGGGCGCTATCGGACGATGGAAGCTTGTAGACGATTGGCTAACCATAGTGTCAAGCGTCAAAATTTTAAGATATCTACCTTTATTTGTGTCTCATAGGAAGACAGCGCTCCCAACTGATAACGACCAACAGATAATTATTTCAGGTGGAAATGTTATCTTCCACTTATGCTGTGTTCCATGGCTTTATTCACTTTAACCAAGTATTATCCCCATTGAATATTTCACTTGCACAACAATCTTTCTTTTGGCACAAAGATGACATTATCGCCCTTGCAGTTGCTGAGATATACTCTATTTACTTTGGGTACGTTCTTTCCTGAAAAAAACTTTTCCCCTGATATCGAAAATGGTATAGAATATCGATATTTTTCCAGGTATAGTGTCGAAGTTAGAAAATCCAGTATCGTGACTGACAACACTACTAGAAACGCGATTGTGATTATTCAGTTAGAGCTACAAGAAACTTGAAAGTTAAAAAAGACATATCTTTGCTACTACCTCTGACATTTAGTTATGTACATTTGCATAAAATCATGCAGGTCTACATATAGCTTGGCGATAGCTTTACAGTAATAGGTTGCAACGGTGGACTGAAATCACTCGATAAATAAGTAAACAAAGAGAAGTTTGTTATTTTTTAAACACAACATGTGTGGAAGCTAACATACAGTCTGAGCTAGGATGATTTTTCTGAGCCCCCCCAAAACCAGGCCGGGTGCCTGGCAAAAAGAGGCCCGTTCATGATTCTGATTATAATTTGGGCAAGTGAACATTACATTCAGGCAAGTTGAACCTGACCTGTACTAGCCCGATAGGCAAGTGCTTTTGAAACCTTAGTGTCAACCCTAGATGTGTCACGACCCTACCCAAGTCTGTTCCCCAAAGCCTCGGCCTACATATACCTCTGCAGGCCTATGCATTTACAAATCGATCTATACTGACATATAAACCCGATCAAAGGTTCTGGGTTCTAACCCCATCGTCAGACGTCTACCCTTGACGCATCCTTGAGCAACCTTAACCCTGCCTGCGTTATGATGACAGGAATCAGCTTTTCCTGTTTTGTATTTTGTGTGTGCTAAATTATTGAATCAGAAAATGATTCATGAAAAAGAAAAAGAATGAAAAAGTACCAACACATAGAGTACATTGAAACAAACGTGTGTGTGATGAGTCACGCCAGTACCAGCCTGGTTGTGGAGGCTTTTTGGTGCGGTCTAACAGGGGGGGTGGGCTGAACGGCCACCTGTGAGTTCTGCAGAATAACAGGACGGCCGTGGGCCTGGCCTCTTCCGCAGCAATACACATTCAATTCGATTGATAAATGAATTATAATGACAGCACTGACTATGCATGTTGGTACGTTCACCTAGTGTTTGTGTGTATTGATGCCAGTTGTTTGTCTTTGTTTTATAAGGGGTCCTGCGAAAAACG
>NC_044049.1:8165366-8170366 GCF_902167405.1 Gadus morhua | reverse complement strand
ATGCTTTCAGATACTTCATGACATGACAATATGCAACGGACCTGCAAGGCATGTAACCTGCGAGATCAAATGTTTCGTTTTCTCTTGAGGAAAATCAACAAAAAGACATAGCCTTCCTGGATCATACACTAATGCACCGTCCCTTTTCACTTCAATTTAACAAGTGTCACATCAAAGCTTGTCATCTCTAGACCGACACTCATGTCGTCTGAAATGGCTCCACGCAGGGCTGCACGCAACGACGCCCCGGATTGCGACTCATTAGGAAGAGTACCCCGCCTAATAATAAGGACACAACTCGCAAAATAAATTGCCAATCAAAACACATCCAGCCCGAGCCCTTGTGCTCGTGTCTGAGTCTGAAGATCCTCGAGCCATAATGGATCACATCCCCTCCTGAACTTTCTCATTTTTTGTGGTCCAACATTACGCAGCGTGGACTACGATAAAGGCTACAATATATTGAGAGGGAACGTATTTCGTTGAAGTGTTTATTTTATGACTTGAAATTTGAAAAAGGCACTTTTATTTCTTTCTTCGCTCTCAAACATCAAGTATAGACATTAGTTCGTAGTCAGACGATACCACAAACAAACCCTGTGGACTGTAGGACAACGTCGCTTTACGAACTTTTTTCCAGAATGCTTATTCATAGCGTGCACGTGCTGGCGGTGGCCGCGGGTCTTACCTGGCAGCAGGGCACGACGGCTAACATCACCAGTAGGAACATGGCACTGAAGAGATGCATTGTAGTTGGAATGACAGCGTCCCACTTGATCCCACAAATGTGTTGCTTGTCTCTGCTTTTTTCTCCCCCCGCGGGTCCTTTTATTGGCTCGACTTCTTCAGATATATGGTGATGTTGTTCGATATTCCTCTGCTGCTCGGCCGGGTGTGCAACACAACCAACCTCATCACCAGCCAGTGCACTGGGTTAATTCTACACACGGACGCAGATCAGCCCCTTTTTTTTTGGCTTGATAAAAAAATTACCAGCTTTGTCCTTTTTTAGAGTCGCATTAAACGTTTAGTGGGAAAGATCAAGGCAAACTCACTCGCGAGGGTCCTCTGCTTGACCAGAAAATAGGAACGAAAGGTTAAAAAAAGATGTAAGGAGCCGTTGTGTATCCTTCAAATCGCTATTCAGCGAGAAAATGCAGGAGTCAGAGGTTGGAAGGTGAATGCTGTGCTTGCAACGCGCCGTCGCTAGGAGCAGCACGCATACGATTCAAAGAAGTGCCGCTCCACGATGCAGCCAAGCTCATTCGTGCGCAGTCGCGCGCACGTGTGTGCGTGTATGTTTGCGTGTGTGTGTTTGTGTGTGTGTGTGTGTGTGTGTGTGTGTGAGAGAGAGAGAGAGAGAGAGAGAGAGAGAGAGAGAGAGAGAGAGAGAGAGAGAGAGAGAGAGGGGAGGGATGGTGGTGGTGGTGGTGTTCGACTGATCAGAGACCGAGAGAAGATAAAGACAGATACAGTGGAAGGTGACAGTTTCTATTTTTTTTAACCTCACAATTTCGATTTCCGGTAGAGGGACTAATCCCAGTGACGGGGATGGGTTGACATTTAGCATGATGTTTGTGTGTTAACAAGTGATGGCTGCGTCAGATAGCTATGTGCATTGTAACAGATTCATTCACTGATTGCGAAACCACATGAATAACATCAATTCATAAAATTCCAATTAAAATGTACAATGCAGATGAGCTTTCAGGGGTCTCGAGAAGATTATTATTGTTCTGATAATGGCAGGAGATAATGAATGTCATTAGCCAATGGGATAATTAAATCACTGTAAAGAATTTCAATGCAGCTTCTTTTCAGACCTAGTGTCTATTGGGATCAGAGCATATGTTTTCTGTATAATAGGTTTGTTTGTTTGTTAGTTTTGTGTGTGTGTGTGTGTGTGTGTGTCTGTGTGTGTGTGTGTGTGTGTGTGTGTGTGTGTGTGTGTGTGTGTGCGTGCGTGCGTGCGTGCGTGCGTGCATGCGTGCGTGCGTGCGTGTGTGTGTGTGTGTGTGTGTGTGAGTGGGTGTCTGCATTGTGTTGGTCAGCATGTGTATGTGTGTCTGTGTGTATGTGTATGTCCGTGTGTGTGTGTGTGTGTGTGTGTGTGTGTGTGTGCGTGTGTGTGTGTGTGTGTGTGTGTGTATGTGTGTGTGTGTGTGTGTAAGAGTGTATATCGATGTGTGTGTATGCGTATGTGTGTGTCTGTGTGATCTGCATGTGTGTGAGCTTTTGCTAACCTCTAGCCATTAGAATGCTGCATTACAGGTTGTGTCTGTGTGTGTCTGTGTATTTCCATGTGTTTGTGTGTGTGTTTGTGTCTGTGCTGGCTTATGATTCCCTTGCCTCTGTGACAAGTTCAGTCTGTTGTCCCTGGCGGTCCTGTATTGTGTATGAATAATTTAACAGCGGCCGTTCTCTTCTGTCTCCTTATAGAAATCAAGTCGACTCAAAACTACTTTTCAAATATAAAAAGAAAAAACATTGGACTAATTTCTCAACTGTACCTTGACATAAAGCAGATACAAGGCTCTGGCTCATGGCATGCTTGCTTCAATTATATTCAGTACTAAGCATTAAGTATTGCGGAGCTAAAAAGGTAATAGCTCCAAAGAAGTCATGGGAGGATGTGATTGGACGCGTTACCGCCGGTAACCCGCCGGTTGTCATCGTGCTCCGTGCGGAGTCATCTGCTTTCGATTACCTCCCTCAGGGTGACCCCCTGCCAGGCTCTGTCTTCCCGGAAGAAAACGGAAAATACCAAAAGAAAGAAGACGGAAAAAAATTGTAATTGCACAGGGGTGCGCGATTATTTACACCTGCACCAACACATCCCATATTGGCGCCGCACAGCAGCCCGTGGAGAATCACACCGCCCCTCTATAGGGAATACCAGCATGTCCCCCCGGTGCTGGCTGTGGGGGGGGGGGGGTGGTGTTGAGTCACTGCATGGTGCGGTCAGACTATTCAATGTGTTTAAGGGCTGTGTTGAGCCCACTGTAGTGACTGACAAACGCTTGCTGGCTGCTGCTGCTGCTGCTGCTGCTGCTGCTGCTGCTGCTGCTGCTGCTGCCTGCACCATACCCCTCTCTTATCTGCCATGCTGGTTGCACCGTATACAGCCTAGCGTGAGGGTGGAGGGGTTGGGATGGTGGGGCGAAGGAGAGTAGTGCTGGAAGGGGGTAGGGGCAGAGGGGGTTGTCATGGGGATGTTTCTGAGGCAAATAGAAACAAGGAGTGACCCATTTGTCATGGAAGCAGGCCATTTTCATTATTTTTTTGCCCCCGCCAGGGGAGGTAAAGAGAAAGAGAGCGATCAACCTTTAGGAATACTTTGTGTGGGAGCAATTTTTTCTTCACTCGCTCGCCGCTCTCTCTCTCTCTCTCTCTCTCTCTCTCTCTCTCTCTCCCTCTCTCTCTCTCTCTCTCTCTCTCTCTCTCTCTCTCTCTCTCTCTCTCTCTCTCTCTCTCTCTCTCTCTCTCTCTCTCTCTCTCTCTCTCATTTGACTGCACAATGTCAAAGGAATAACTACATCCTGCCTTCTTCCTCCTTTGTCCCTTTTTATTTTTTCACACTACTTTACATTGGTCTGTATTAGTCTTCCCCCCCTCTCCCCCCTCATCCCACTCTATCCCTCATTCACTCTCACTACATCTCTCTCTATCATATTTCATGTTTATGTTTTTCCTTCAGGGCAAATGTTTATAGATTTGATAAGAAGGCTTGTTGACCTTTGTTTTTTTGACAGTAACTAAATGTTTAATGCGGGCGTGTGTGTGTGTGCGTGTGTGTGTGTGTGTATGTGTTTGTTAACATGTGTATGTGTGTGTGTGTGTGTGTGTGTCTGTGTGTGTGTGTGTGTGTGTGTGTGTGTGCGGGTCGATGGGCATGTGTGTTAATCTGTTTGTACAGGAGTATCTCAGTTCTCCCATGCCGGATGCTGAAGTGTGTACGTTCCTTAATCCTTAAAAAACACATCCAGGAGGCACAGTTGGTATTGAATCGGCCCCGCCAAGCCTATCATTACATCGATTTTCCATTTCCAGCAGTTGATTCGCTCCAAATAATAGAAAGGTGCTGTGAATGTAAAAGCACACTCTGAGAGAGAGAGAGGAATTAATTTTCCATTTGCGGTTAAACAGGGGATTTGACAGGTTGACAGGGTCTGACGCGCCCGGCTGGGTTTGCAGATCGTCCCCCTGGAAGGTAACAGGCTTTGTGAAGAGGTGGGTCGCGGGGTTTGGCGCATCCTTGATGCTCGCGTCGGTGGTCCTACGAGACCGCTTGTGCTTTGTATTGATCTTTGTTATATCACTGCTGCAGCCAAAGTTATTATTCAAGTAAAAAGGACCATATGTCTTTTATGAGTTCCCTCGAATGTTCAAATTGCATTAGTGAGTCCAGTGGGCATGCTGCGACATTGAGTTAAGCTCATGGAGCACTCAATCCACGGGCGGCATTTAAGGGACACTGAATAACATCACCACAACACAGTTATACACACTGAGGCACAAGGACGAAAAGCACACAAGCACAAACATGCACACAAACACACACGTACACAAACACACACGCATACCCACTACAACCTCCATCAGCCCCTGTTACCACCAACACACATCCAGTAGTATATTCCAATCAATTGTGATCAATATGAAGACGTTTTTTAGATGGGGGGGGGGGGGGGGGGGAGGGGGTTGGGGCAGGCTAAATGGGAGGATGCAGCAGCACAAGAACAGCTTGAATGCTGCCTGATATCATTTATTTCCCCTTTTGAAAGAAAGAGGATAAATGTGGGACACTGTGCCTCAGCAGCCGCCGAGGAAACAGGAGCTGGTTTGAGAGGACGGATTATTGTGGAGGAGAGTTGTCTCAAACGTCCCCGCTGGTGGTTCAAAGCGGGGTAGACGCTTGCCTGGAGGAGGGCGGCGTGGCAGGCCTGCTGGTGCTCTGTGGGGGCCCGGCGGTGGTCGGTGGGGCTTGACTTTGTGTCCAG
>NC_044049.1:8152866-8157866 GCF_902167405.1 Gadus morhua | reverse complement strand
TCTTGCTGAGGAGGTAAGCCGATACATTGGCAACTGTAGATAACACGCAATCATTCACAAGTCATGTATATACACAAGTCATGTGTATATACATTTTTATGTACGAAAAAATAATGCTATAATCAGAAAACAATTACATATATAATACAAAGATATAAACCTGTAAATCATTGATTAACTACTAGAGGGCATTTGGTGAAGATAACGAGAGGACAACGTCTTGATGTTTATGATCTTGTTGTTGTTGTTGTTGTTGTTGTTGTTTTGGCGATGCGAAACGGCCTCATTGTCAAAGGGCGATCCCAGAGCTGGAAGCCAGACTTTCTTTGGGACCGGGGCCCACCAGCTGAGGTGAGACATATTGCACTGAGGCCAGCTGAAGAATAGAGGGCTGCTTGCTGAGGGCCTGGCAGACGATTATCATTCCCTTCATGTCAGTGTGAGTGAGAGAGCTGTTCATGGCCACTGACTCCTTATTTATCTTATCTGGCCACTCCCTTAGGTTCGGGCTCCAATCAATACGCAGGGACATGAGAGAGAGAGAGAGAGAGAGAGAGAGAGAGAGAGAGAGAGAGAGAGAGAGAGAGAGAGAGAGAGAGAGAGAGAGAGAGAGAGAGAGAGAGAGAGAGAGGGAGAGGGAGAGGGAGGAGTGAGGGGGATGGAACAAGTAACGGAATGCGAAAGAGAGAGAGAGAGAGAGAGAGAGAGAGAGAGAGAGAGAGAGAGAGAGAGAGAGAGAGAGAGAGAGAGAGAGAGAGAGAGAGAGAGAGAGAGAGAGAGAGAGAGAGAGAGAGAGAGAGAGAGAGAGAGTACAAGGGCAGGGCCGATTGTGGAGGATTTATTTGTGTTGTCTGTTGGTTTGTGGCCACACAGAGGGAGAGAGATGGGTTACGGTACGCTTCAGGAATCTCCTCTGTGATTATGGAGCGCACCAATTGATTTTGCTATGATTTTCATCTTCGTAATGCAGTGGCCAGCCCTATATATATATATAGATATCTCTATCTCTATGTATCTCTATATATATCTCGATATAGATATGTCGGCCTAAGGTGACTCTTACTTTATGACGGCATTTACCACTTGCCAATGACTGATTGAGATTGGAAAAATGTCAGTTGTTGCAAAGGCTGTATTCATTTATATTCATATTCATAATAATATTTATATATTTATACATTTATTGTTTGAGTAGTCCATCAATCATGAATAATTTACATTTGTTCTAAAACTATTTTACAACCTATATTATTTAATATAGTGTGGAAATTGTGGAATGTGGAAAGCTTTGCCAATATTGGTGGGTTTGGAGACACATTTATTTGCCTAGTTTGTGCTGTGGAAGAAAAGCTACTTTTGTCTTCTACAAGTCCTGATAAAACAGTGGTTCCCAACTTTGGAGCTGGATCACCACTTGGGCTTCTCGGATATCCATATGGGGTCGCAGGAGAATGCTGACATAAGCTACATATGATAATCAATTTAGGCAAACAATTATTCTTTTAAAAGCTCTCATAGTCATCTTGCATAAACACACTGAATGCCTAATGATCCATAGCCACGGGCCAACTACTAACAATCACTTAGTGAGTAGAGGAGAGATGCGATTACGTTCACCGGGACATCGATGTTATCGGCAGAGGTTGATTGGGTAAATCCATTTATGTGGAAGCAGTTGCATAAAAAGTTTAAAATCTTTTCAGAGCCAGAAATGGGGTCGCGGGCCAAGAAACGGTCAGAAATCACATGTGATAAAGGCTTAGTTCCCATCCGTGACCCAACCAGCCGGGGAACCTTTGGCAAGAGCACCCTATTACATGAGCAAAACCCCTGCATTATGCAGCTCCCACGTTGCCATGGTTACCCGTTGTTGTGACGCCGACCACATAACACCGGAAGATTCACCACAAAATGATGGGTCGCGAAAAACCCAGGGGGCACATAAATACGATCAAAACCCGTGAGATTTTACCTTGGAAACCCGTGCCTGTTCATCCTCTACTTAGTTCTTCCACTCTCTAGCGAAACCCCCAGACTGGGGACAGGGAGCTGTAAGCATTAGCAAAGCTCAAACCAGGATGGAGGCCCACTCATGGAGCAGGCTGGTCGTTGGAGGTTGAGGAGTCCACCACCAGGCACTCTTGGGATGAAAGTGACGCTGAAAGCGTGGGCTTCTTTTTTCCTTTTTCTTTCCCAGAACTACTAGTAGTCTCGTGGAGAGAACACCGCATGGACACTTCAAATTCCTTATGACAGTTATGCCTGTCAGTGCCTTCCATATGAGTGTGTGTGTGTGTGTGTGTGTGTGTGTGTGTGTGTGTGTGTGTGTGTGTGTGTGTGTGTGTGTGTGTGTGTGTGTGTGTGTGTGTGTGTGTGTGTGTGTGTGTGTGTGTGTGTGTGGAATATGCAATCGACTCCACTGATGTGGTTATGTGCCAGCTGGAGGGAGGGGGAGGGTGGGGTAGGGGAGGCGAGGCGAGTGAAGGAGGGAGGGAAAGGGATCGACAGCAGGATTGAGTGAGAATGATGAAAAGGATGAGAGATACAGTGCAGTGCAAAAGCGGCAGCAATAGACGGAACGGAAGCAAAAATAAGAAAGAGGCTGAGAGCGAGAGCGAGACGGAGAGACGGTGGGTTATAATGCGAGAGAGAGAGGGAGGGAGGGAGGGAGGGAGGGAGGGAGAGAGGGAGAGAGAGAGTCAGACAAAGGCAGAGAGGGCAAGCAAAGGAAGATGTCGGGAGAGGGATTGGCAGACGGAGGAAGGGAGCGAGAGAGAGTCGGAGAGAGAGAGATGGAGATAGAGAAAGGCAAAGCGAATAGAGCAGGAGAGATAGAGAGAGAGAGAGAGAGAGAGAGAGAGAGAGGGACGGAGAGAGAGGGACGGAGAGAGAGGGGGGGTGGGCAGTGAGGATGCCACTGACCACTCTAATTATCCTCTATTTTCTTCAAACAGGGCCGGGGCTCGTTGGGGCTGTCCCTTGGGAGCGCGTGCTCGTCTAATTTTCCCCGGGATTCGATACCACTTCATCCTTCTCTGTCTTTTACATCTAAAACACTTTCCTCAATTATTCCACCGACGTTCATATCTGTATTATTTGACAGCTTGGCCTATTCCGACTGCTCATCTCCCTTGCACACAGCTGTGTGTGACTAGAATCCATCTCAGGCTCTAATGCAACAATGGCCGGGCGTGTGTGTGTCTGTGTGTGTGTGTGTGTGTGTGTGTGGGTGTGTGTGTGTGTGTGTGTGTGTGTGTGTGTGTGTGTGTGTGTGTGTGTGTGTGTGTGTGTGTGTGTGTGTGTGTGTGTGTGTGTGTGTGTGTGTGCGTGCGTGTGACATTGGGGTTGTGCGTCTAATTCAACTCAACAGAGTGAACATGTTTAATGAGTGTATCTCCTGCGCAAACATGAGTGATTGTCCTCAGAGCGTGTGCCGGAGTGAGTTGGTTGTAATGATGGTGTGTCCAGAGTGGGACAGAGCGGCTATATTAGAGATCAAACAGGGGCTATAATTACATACTGGTGGACGCCATTTCTTCTCGATCGATAAAGCAAACAAAAGCAGCATTCCATTAGCGGCTGTTAAGGCAGTTGGGTTCTGCAACATGGCGGTGTCCTTATAGTGGCTTATTGGTTCCGTGTTTTATGGAGACCAGACGTTTAAAATAGTTTTAAAGGTCCTGTGAAAGTTACTGCGATTCTTGTGAAGCTTCTTTTTTTTTTTTATCGTTAACTTTGGCAAATAATCATTGCCCTGGGCTGATGCTGAGGCCCCATCCCGCCACCAGGAGAGGAGAAGATTGATTAACCAAACATACCCAATTTGAATTAAATCTGATTGATAGACTGCGTTTGAGTCATTCTGCAATCATCTCCTCTCATTCCATACTTAGAGGCTCTTAGATGCTTCTGGAAGCAAACGCTGTCTTGTCTAGCCATATGTTTTACTATACTTGGGTGCTCCTTCTATTCATCTCTACATCTCACTTATTAAATTCCCTCCTCAGCCGAGATCGATTTTTAGAAATCAACAACTGTCACTGCTGCTCTTTAATAGCAGAACTAGTGGGGTTAGACAGCCCCTCGCCTGGGCTGGCAAACCAACATTAGTACAGACACTTATTCTAGGAACGAGTGTTCGTTGTTAGCCAATTATGTGCTTACAGATCCCCGCCTCCAGCTACATGATTGCTTGAAACAATTATGAAGTGAGAGAATGTGGAACGTCCCTTTCACCCACATTTGAGCTCGTCTGCTGTCAGACTGTAGACTTTGTTAACATAACTGCCTGGGTTGTGGGAATTGGTCAATGCCACTGAAAAACATGCCTGCATTATGAGCAAGGGCGATATATACAATAGAGGTTCAAATCGGCACAAAAGTGCCGTGGTCAAGTGCTACAAGGAAGGTTTTTCGTTGAAGTCATTAATATGGTAAGTAAGGGCGTTCATAAAGGTGAAATTCTTTTTTCTTTTAAGACTGTGGTGTTGCTTCAGGGTGGGTTCAAATCTCACCCAAACTCCGACACGGCTAAGCCTGAACTTTCACCGTGCGCATTCACAATTTCACAGCTGCCGGGTTTTCCGGTCGTTTCATATTCAATGAGGTGCCTGCCCTGATGGGACTGGGGGGAGATGGGGAGAGAGAGCACATCGGAGACGGGCACCAGAACAACATCAGGGGGGAGCAAGGGCTGGCCCCCACTTCACAGCAGAGCAGGATGAAGGGAGTTGGAACCTGTGTGTTTGTGTGTGCTTCCACATGTGTATGTGTGTGTGTGTGTGTGTGTGTGTGTGTGTGTGTGTGTGTGTGTGTGTGTGTGTGTGTGTGTGTGTGTGTGTGTGTGTGTGTGTGTGTGTGTGTGTGTGTGCGGGCGTGTGTTTGTGCGGGCGTGTGTTTGTGTGTGTTGTGGTTTTCTTCAGCGTGTGTGTTTGTGTCTATTTGTGTGTGTGTGTTTGTGTTCATGGGGGTGGAGGAGGGGAGTGTGTGTGTGTCAGGCT
>NC_044049.1:8142866-8150366 GCF_902167405.1 Gadus morhua | reverse complement strand
TGATTTTATCAGAGTATTGATTACCAATTCAGACATATTTTGCACTTAAGATGTTCCATCCATTGTGTCCAATTTTAACAGTGAGTGGCAGTTTGTGGCAACAGTTCGACCAAAATAAGACGCACACAAATCCTTTTAGCTTTTCTGTCGCTCTGCTTCACATCGAATAGAATCGCCTCTAGTGTTTTCACCTCGATGTTGAATCATTTATGAAAGAAAAAAGAAGAAAATAAACAGAAACAGAAAAAAGTATTAGTCCCTGTGATGGAGTGGCAGTTGTTGTCAGCGGTGTTACAGGAGCTGATAGGAAACCAGGCAGCCCGAGAGAAAATGATGAACCGCTGGTGGTGGGGATGGGGGTGTTGATGGTTGAGTTTGAGGGACCATGGGACAGGATGGAGGTGGAGAAAATAACTAGCTTTAGATTTATTTTTTTGAAAACAGCGAGATTAGATCTTTTCTTTTGTATTCAGGTCCACAACTGAACCCTGGACGACTTTTCCAACTGATGTCTGAGCCATTTTACTCCCTCTGGTTGAATCACTCAGCCTCTGTCACACTCTCCCAGTCCGCTCGTGATTACTGGAGAGAATCGTCTTTATTGAGTGACGGGGCATGGGGCGTGTAGCTCTTTATTTTTCTCACTCGCTCCTTCCCTCTCTCACACAAACAAATGTACAGGAAGACACGAATACACAGACAGATTGCTGACAGGAACACACACACACACACACACACACACACACACACACACACACACACACACACACACACACACACACACACACACACACACACACACACACACACACACACACATACACAGGCACATGTACACACTTGCAAGCATACAAGTAGATCCCATGTGACCATTTGTTGTAACAGGGTATGCTTGCCTAGTTACACAGTCTCTTTATGAACAGCTGTGGCCATGCTTAAATTGGCTTGAGTAATTCATGCAACACATGGGAATCTAATGAATGGATCACTCTCTCTCTCTTTGCCTTTCTCTCCATCACTTCTATTCACTTATTTGGTTCTTCTGATTTTCAAGCCACTTCTGGCAGTCGGTGTTGTTGTGGGCTTACGGATTTTTTTGTACCGTGTGTGTGTGTGTGTGTGTGTGTGTGTGTGTGTGTGTGTGTGTGTGTGTGTGTGTGTGTGTGTGTGTGTGTGTGTGTGTGTGTGTGTGTGTGTGTGCTTCGGTTTGTGCATGTGTAAATGGGTTTCTGTGTGTGGCTATTTGTCTTCTAGTTTATACTCCGCTGTTGAGATAGGTTGCTGTTGGGACAGGTTGTCTTATACGTCTTTCTACACAGGTTTGCATGAAGGAGGATTTTCAGGGCAGCAGCAGAGCCAATCAATGCTAGAGTTACCATTGCTAGTGCTAATAAGGATATCGCTGGAAATGCTGGTGTTAACGTTGCTATTGTTAGCATTGCTAGTGTCAACACAGCAATTGTAAAACAGATAGCATTGCTGGTGTTATCATGTCTAACATTGGTATTGCCAGTGTAAGCGTTGCTAGTTTTAGCTTAACTCATGTTTGCATTGCTAGTGAAAGCTTTGCCAATGTTAGATAGTTAGTTGGTTTGCTGTTGCCATTTTCAAGGAGATACAGCGCACCATTATCAGGGGATTTGGGGAAATGAGGGTTGGAGGGCAAAATGCGAAGGTTGGGGCTGGATTAGTCACAGCCTTAGCTGGAACATGGCTGCTTTTTTATTCCAGATAATCACGTTCTATAGAAAGGAGGCTCTATTCCTTGTCCACCTGTACCAGGAAATCTGTAGTACACCACGCACCCCCCTTTATCCTGCTCCAACCCCCCCCCCCCGCCCCATTCTTATCCACCTATCCCGACTGTTCTGCTAATGTTAGCTTTGTCGATAAGCGCTTTTGATGGAAAAAAAAATAGCTTGAAATCTGCGGAAGTTATTTCCTCTCTCTCTCCGAGATAATGGCTCTGTGGATGGGAGCTGGCAGTGTTTGACACTCACGCGCACTCACGTGCACACAAACACACACACACAGCAATAAGTGTGGTCGCACGCATGCTCCTTCGTGCTCATGGTCACACATGCATGTGCAGGCATGCGTATGAACTCGCACTTCAAATGAACCACATGAATTCTCAGCCATCCTAAGGGATGGATCCATGCAATGTACCCCCTGACACAGACAGATGTGCATGTGCAAAGACACACATACAGCTACACAAAGACACACACATACACACACACAAAAGCTGACACACAAATATACACACACACACCCACACACATTGTCCGAAACACACAACCACTCACACACACTCCGAAACCGACATTGATACACCCACACACACATACACACACACTCAGGCATGATAATGAACGAGACATAACATCCAAATTTGGCAGGATGGGTAGAAATCATTCATTTATTTGAGCACAACCATTGACAGAGCAGACGCCTTCCACATAGAGGCCCAGGCCAGGTTTTTCCATTCAGCCAGAAATGTAGACCGTCTGCCCGGTCTCACGCATGTGAATGTCTCTTTAATTAGTTCATTTCCGACTGTGACTTTGTGACACGTTCAGCCTAGTTAGGTTCAATGTCACATGGCAGAGGAGATAACTAGGGAGACAGAGGAGGAAGAGAGACAACTAGGGAGAGGGAGAGAAAAAAGGTTGATGACCAAACCACCCAAAATACTTCTGTTTTAAATTCATGCAAAACATATTTTTAGAGAGGAGAGGTTTCAGGGGAGAATTTGAGTAAAAAACTGAGCAGAACAGAGCGAGCAAGGGACCACATAGAGAGGAGGATCTCATTCATTACCAGAATACCGTGCACTCCTGTGTAGTTTGAAGACATAAATACGGCAGCAGAAGTACTCTCCTCCATTTATCTCTAGTTTATGTTTGGTGACACTCCTCCGTGAGCAGGGACAGTAAAACCTCCGCGCCCTGAGGGACTGGGAACTCAACTCGGGATGAGCGATTGATCTGAAGACATGTCATATTAACACCAAATATTTCATTATGAATGCCTCCCTGGTTGAATCACCTAAGAGGATGATTTAGAACTCCTACTTAATCAGAAAACGTAATCAAAAATGTGCTTTTGTCAATGTTGGAGCACACTCATCCATAGGGCAGAAATATATGCAGACCGCAGATTTAGATTGGTTATTGATGTGTGCACTGATAATTGCAGGCTGACCTGTGTTTGTACTGTATTGCTAAATATGTTTTGGTTACACACATATAACATATGACCAATATAATGATATTACATTAGCATAATATGTCATGGCGGCCTCTCAGGTGGATATTATTTACTACGCAATAGTTATCTATATATATTTAACACCAGAAGACGCTTTGAATGTGGAAATTCGGCAGCATTTGTATGCATAGCTGCTGGATCATTGGTGACCTTAAGCCTCGTGCAGCACAGTTTTCTCTGAGGACGTTGTAATATTTAGCCTATAGCTATTTTTGGAAATAGCTTTTTTGTCAACTGGTTTCCTAGAAGATGAACGTTTCATCCGATTGTTGCTCTCGATAAATCTGTTCGGTCTTTTTTACAGACACACATTCATGGTGGCCTACTTTTTTTAAGTCTCTGAAGAAACCCTTACCAAGGTTTTCAAGTCTGAAGTTAAAATAAAGGTTCCAAAATGTATATCAAATCGATTCTTTATTTTGGGCATTTAATGGTTAAACAATAGACATATAAGACGTGGCAGCATTATTCATGTGAGGAGCGTGTATTTGTCCCCATTGTTAATGTAGAAAGGTCATACAGACAGTCAAGACACACACACACAACGCGCACCGCTGTATTAGGAATGCTGTATTGACTATTGGGATGTCTCATTCCTTGATCATTATTCTGAGGCACTGGCAAGGGATGACCTTTCCCTGGTCAAGGGCGTTCTCTGGTTAAAATTAAATTGAGTCGAAAGGAGCTGTGAGTACAAGAAAGTAAATGGTAACCTTTATTCTGCCATTGACGCAGACCTTGAAAACGAGCCCTGCCGAGAGGGAAACGCACACTTTTGAAGTGAGAGCAAGACCATCCTCCTCGCCTGTAGATAGGTATGCGTAAGCATGCCAGTGTAGAAATGAGTCAAACGTCGTGTAAGTAATTAGTATTGGCCGCGTGTGCGTTTGCATTAACAAAAGCGGGGAGAATAAAATGAGAGTGGAGGCAAAGGGACAGAGATAGGGGGAGTGAGTGTGCGACACAGAGAGAGAGAGAGAGAGAGAGAGAGAGAGAGAGAGAGAGAGAGAGAGAGAGAGAGAGAGAGAGAGAGAGAGAGAAGAGAGAGAGAAAGAGAAAGAGAAAGAGAAAGACAAAGACAAAGACAAAGACAAAGACAAGAGAGAGAGAGAGAGAGAGAGAGAGAGAGAGAGAGAGAGAGAGAGAGAGAGAGAGAGAGGGGAGGAAAGGAAGTGTGAAAGAAAAGGTGAGAAATATACAAAGAGTGGAAAAATACAAAGATATATTGAATTGCTTGTTCTAGACACCCTCAACCAAGGTGTCATCTGGGGCCAAGGAGCTGTTAATGTTAGGTTGGTATCGACCTCCGGAGACAAGCATGCACCTGCACACACACAAACACGCATACTTTATACACCGTCACCGTATTTACAATCATACAAGCGTCCAGAGGCGTCCATAACTATGAATAAAACACACACTCGCCCACACGCATGCATGCACGCACACACATCTAACAAAACAATTCTCTGCGGCTATGTTTCTCATCCGAAAGCCATTTCCTCCGCCACCCTTTCCTTATCTATTCATCCAACCCTCCATCCCTCTTTTGTCTCCGTGTTCTTCTCGGATGCTGCTTCCCTCTCAAGGAGGGAATCCTTAGGCTGAAAGGAATTGAGACCAATCACCAGGGGAGCGAGTAGGGGTTGATTACATCAGCTATATGGAGATGTTGATTGCATTGTCGTTGAGTGATAGCAGAGGATTGTTACATAATGAAGTGCTTGTTTGTCTATTAGACGCACAGAGGCCAATCCCTTTGGCCTTTTTCCATGGCCGATATCAAACGTTGCACCCCCACTGGTAAAGACAGACACAGAGGAGAACCTGTATTAAAAAAGTTTTTTTTTCTGTTTTATTTCAATCATTATATTATTCATAAAATCCAATTTTATTCTTACAAGTGACCGTGACGGTTCACTCGTGCAGCAGATCATTTGTAAAACTCGCATCCTTAGAATAACTGTACAACAATATATCAACTTCAGAGCACACTATGCACAGGTGGGCCCACGCCATTAGAATGCATGGGAAGGGGGTCGGTATTGGACATGAATTTTCAACAGCGGTGGAGAACGCAGGGTACCCATCTGATCTGGAGTGACAGCCCAGCATGATCTCCGAGAGACAGACCTGAGAACGTCTTGGATTCACTAGCTATTTTGTGTCCACCGGCTTTATTTATAGACTTGAGCTCTTAGACTGAGGTTGACTAGCCCGGAAAACCGCTGGTTAAAACACTTTATAGGCCCGTAGCTTCAGTCCTTTAATCCGGCCCGCATACATATAGAACGTACCATCTCAAATCATACATGGTTAGCACCAGGGAATAGCGTCACAAGTCCGAAGCGAGCACCATTTTTCGAGTACATGATACATTTTCATTTCAACATATAAACAAAACAAAATATGATCAAAAAAAAAAGGTAGGTTATGAAGACAATCAACATTAGTGGCACGGGAAGAAACACAGCCTCAGCAGTTACAAAATGGAAGGGATCAAACAAATTGCTGTCAGGTACTGCAGTTGTATCGAGTGGGAAACAGTTTTGCCTAATCTGCCTGCAGAGCTGTCTTGCTTTTCATGTGCCTTGATTATCCTTAACTTGCATGCTGAGCGCAGACATTTCGGGAAATATGCCCCTGACGAGGTATTAGCCGTGAGCTCTGCGGACGTTCATCATCACACATGGAAAATTGTTCCAGTAATAGAAACAACCTTCACCCGGTCAAGTAAGAGTGAGGGCCTTATAACCGGAAGCACCGATTGGATACTAATCAAAATCATTCACTAAGCAAACTGCCATTGAAGGGTACACAAAAATGTGCATCACCTCTGCACCCAGTGGTGTTAAATTAGCTGTTTCTGTGGAAGTGAATATGGTAGAGATCAAGTGCTCTCAGTATAACAGCATCTCTTGTTTAGTTTATCCCACATTACAACTGACCCATACCACAGGATAGGACAGAAATGCTTTCCATAAATAGGAGGGTGATCTGTGATTTTTCAATTGATCATTGCCAAGTGGTTCAGTCTTACTTTCTTTAGTAAATGACGGAACATAATGCAACGAAAAAAGAATCGATCATTTGAAGAAAGTAACAAAAAGAAAGGAATTAATAAAACTAAGTGGAACATTTCCCTTTGGTAAACCTGCTTTTCCTCCTGCCTTGTCTCCTCCTCTATCTGCTCGTGTTCCTATAGTCAATAGAATCAGGAATTCCATATTAGAAATACAGAAAAACAACAAAACCACAAACCCCACATATAACATATTTAATAAATATTGCATGGGCTAGTGGTGAAGTCCAGTTTCTCCTCTGCGGACTGTGTGCGCCGTGGTTGTGCCGGTGGCTTTTCTCTAGAGCTCGTGGTCAGCCCCTCAGCCGCTGAAGCACACGCGCCCCACTTCGAAGCCAAACTTCTGGTTGTTTCCGCCAAAGTCCACAGGCGACACGTCTATGATGGGCAGCAGCTCCGCCGACGGAGCGCTGATCTCTAACACCGTCCGCTCCTGACCTTTCCGGGACTGCGGGGGAGAGGACCGAGGCGCGGCGGTTAAAGGTGGACACGCCAACTTGTGGTGTCAGAAGTGGCCGATTTTCCAAAACGGCTTGTGACGGCTAATCACACTCACCCCTGGTGGCAGAATATGTCGCCTTTAAGATCGGTCCGGTTCGAACAAAAACTAACACTAGCGCCGCCACCACATCATTTGGGCCCACTTTGGCCTGAATCCTAAAGTGGTAAACCTGCCCTCGCTGCACTCAAAAGGTAGCCTTTTTTTTATTTTTATTTTTACCTTGGCTGAAACAGCCGTCTCGAAAGTGCGTCCATTCAGAACCCAGCTTTTTTCGGCGTACTAATACCAACCTTATCTCAACCCTCAATGTCTAAAAAATTGTTTCCATGGTTTTACGAGTGAGTCATAGCTCAAAAGTCTTTTGGCTGTCTTCACGTTAACGGCCGACCTAGCGGCTAACGCTATTTGCTGGACACTCATCATGTGATGACCGCAAAATGGGCAAAGGAGCTGACCCTCTGAATGTCTCCCACCTGCCAGACCTACTGAATTAAGCAGCATCTGAATCGACAGCAAATTTCAGCACATCAAGCTTCCTGCGGCTAACGCTGCGACTAACTCTGGAGCTAACTCTGAGGCCGCCTCTGCCGCTATGTCCGCGGCTATCTCCGCGGCTAACTCCGCGGCTAAAGGCTCAGTTATG
>NC_044049.1:8127866-8137866 GCF_902167405.1 Gadus morhua | reverse complement strand
CGTTTATAAATTTGGTAATGTATTGGTAATGGTAATGTATGTAAAGAGCTATGATATGTGTGGGTTTTTATGTGTGTGTATGTGTTGTATATGTGGATATGCATTGGTGTGTAAGTGTACATGTGGATTTGGTGTGTGCATGGATATGTACGTGCGTGTGCGTGCATTCATGCGTGTGTGTCTTTGTTTGTATGTGTGTGTGTATGTCTGTGTGTGCGTGCATGCGCGCGTGTGTGTGTGTGTGTGTGTGTATGCGTGTGTGTATGCGTGCGTGTGCGTGTGCGTGCGTGCGTGCGTGCGTGTGTGTGTGTGTGTGTGGTCACTTACAGACAGTCCAGCTGGACCTGGGGGACCGGTGGGACCAGCATACCCAGTGGTACCCTGGAGACAATCACAACAAACAACAACAAATACGTCTTGTAGTCTCCAAACTCTTTTTTTTTGCACAGATGTGCGCGATGCATAACAACAACAACAACAACAACAACAACAACAACCACAACGAAGAAGGCAAGAGCAGAGTCATGTGATGCACGCCTACCCCATCTCCCTTGGGACCTTGGGTGCCCTGCAGCCCCGGCAGGCCTCGGTCTCCCTTCTCCCCGAACTCCCCTGGAGGTCCGATCAGGCCTATCAAGCCACCGTGTCCCTAGGGGAAGACAGAACGAGACCGTGGGAGTCAGGCTGGTCCTCTCGTCATAGCATTACCAAACCACGACGGAAGTGGGAATAAATTACAAAGTGCGTCGGTTCACCCTGGATGGGTTCACTCCGCTTCAACCACAGATACAAACAATGATGAGATGGAACAGACTTTCGTCTATATATATATATAACGCTATAATACTGTTTTTGGATGGTCATGGAAACAGCTGGATGATGGCTCTATTTGAGCGTTCTTGTTCACGTTGGATTTGTAGCGCATTGAAAGGCTGATGTGTCCCATTGTGCGCTATTGCGCATGAGTATAAGAACCCACTGACCAATCAGAATCAAGTAATTACATTTTTTTGCGGTTTCATTCAAAACAAAAGACTCACTTTGTCGCCCTTCGTTCCATGCTCTCCCTTGAGACCTGGAAGACCTGATGGACCCTGGGGAGACATTACACTTTAAAGGGGTGTCCAGGGTGGACGATGGCATTGCCTTCGCAGGAAGTACCGGCTATTAACGAGGTATTAATGTCAGTAGGTCTGTAGTGACGCACCATTGGCCCTGGAGGTCCGGTCTGCCCCGGTGGTCCATTTAACCCATGCTCCCCCTGAGGAAAAACAAGACGCAAATCAAGAGGGAAAATCCAGACTTCAGTGAGGTTATGGCCCAATCCCATTTCTACCCCTTACCCCTTCCCCTAACCCCTCCCCCTTGTTTTGAAGGGGTAAGGGTAAGGGGTAGAAATGGGATTGGGCCTAAGTATGGTGTCTCATAGAGGTCAGTAACAGAGCCCTTTAAACACGCACAAAAATGTATGAATAATATTTCAAGCTAAGCACAACATCCATTATAATATTCACCACAGCCTCATTCAAAGTAAAGACGAGCAGGCGACAAGCGGGGAGTGTACACTTACTGCCGACCCTGGGATGCCTCTGAGTCCCTGTGGACCTTCCTTCCCGGGGTGTCCTTGAGGGCCTACGGGCCCGGTCCTACCAGCCGGACCCTCTTTACCCATGGGACCCTGTAGAAAACCAGCAATGTTGTATGTACTGTAAAGTTGTGTGGAACACATTTGAGTCGTTTGAGGCGGGTGAGATAGCTTCCTTTTCTGAACGTAAGCTCAGTGTTATTCCTCGTCCATACCTTTGCTCCTTTCGTTCCTTGCTTCCCTTCTGTTCCTGCGGTTCCGATGTGGCCCTGGGTAGACAGAGAAATGGTCGGGGCGAAAAATAGAATGGGACATCATCACTAAAAACCTTTGCCTGTCGCTTCTGGTGATGGTGAGGGGAATAGGATAGAATAGATTAGGAAGCACATCTGAACATGGCGCTGCCATTTCCCATAACATGTTTTTCTATCCCTGTTGAGTATGAACAGAAGCCTATGTAACCCGTCGGCCTTGTTAGTAAAACATGTTATATATATTTTTCTTATATAGGTCATCTTGAATCCAGCAGATCGCGATGCTATAGCAGAACCTCTCCGGGGAAACGGGAGATGGTTACGCCATGTTTCCTGTTTTATAACAGAGATATTCTACAGGAGAAAACGAATTGACGAGAGGATGCAGCAGGATGAAGCTTAAAGAAGGGGAGTTTAATAAGTGTATTTCTACAGTGGCTTCACAGTGTTGATTTGAAACCTTCACCGATACTTTTTTTTACAGTTTATTACTGATGACCGAGATTGTGTTCGTGTTTACAGATGGGTTGAGACCAATTGGTTGATACAAATATTAGATGAAAAAAAGCGAAACGCCCTGCTCACCCAGATTTGCGGTCGTCTGCCAACAGTCTTTAGATATAAATCTAAAGTCGGAGACTAGATATAAAGTGTTCCAGGTGTCTTAAACCTAAAATAACAGAGGACAACCCATTCCCAGAAGGTAATTGGAATTCTCAAACAGAACGCCACACAGAAGAGTACATCCCATGAATGAATGTATGAAAGGCATGTAAACATGCATACAGAGATATATATTAATAGATGCATACAGTATCAATTTACAGTTAGATATGTAAACTCACTCGACGTCCTGGTGGCCCCTGAGGGCCGGGCTCTCCAGATGCTCCTTGGGGTCCCTGCCGAGTGCAAAGGAAAAACAAAAGAACTGAAAATCAACAACATAAAAGTTCCGTCAAAATTGCCTCACCGCCACTAAGAGGCTGAAAGGATATCCGTTCCGTAGACAATGAATAAGTAATGAGCTCTCGCTGTGACAGAGAACAAAGCCGTTCGCTCGCAGTACACAAAGCGAGCGCACGGACAGACTCCAGCTACAGGTGTCGGCTACAAAAAGGGGACACAGTAAGCCATGATGGTGTGATAAAAGGGTATATACGCACGGCTTTGCCGGGCTCTCCATGGTCTCCCTTAGCCCCGGGCACACCATCCACTCCCTGGATAAGTAGAGGTGAAAAAACAGGGATGGATTTATTTATTCCTAAGAGACGTTTTTTTTTTTTTTATCAATACATTTATTTCAGATAAAACTGTAGCTTACATTTGGGCCTGCTTCCCCAGGTTGTCCAGAATCTCCCGGGAATCCAAGTGGCCCCTGATCGTGAAGGAGATGAGAAATCAGTCAGGGAGGACTATGATACACACAACACACTCTGCCCGGGGGGAGGCCAGAGGATGAGATGGGGAGAGGGGGAGAGGGAGAGAGGGAGAGATGGAGAGCGAGACTTACAGGGTTGCCTTTAGATCCGTCCTCCCCGGGTGTTCCTCGGACTCCTGGAGGTCCAGCCGCCCCGGGAGGCCCGCTGTCACCCTTCTCCCCCAAATCTCCTTTCCCTCCCTGGAACAACACAGAGAGATATAAATACAGCGTGGTTTCAAAGAGAGCACGGTCAACGGCACTCTGAACCCCTTCCTTGACCGGGTGAGCGTCGCGTCGCAAAGCGTCGCGTCGAGCCGTAAGGAAACACTCCCACTCTCGTCGATGAGAGCTGCTCCTCTGAGTACGCCTGAAAGTACGCCCTACAAAATGCTACAATGGACTTCAAGTCTGTTTTTTACCCATGCTGACACGTCCCTTAATGAATAAACATTAAAAGTGTTTTCGAAAAAAGTACACATGATTGGATGTCAATTCATTAAATGATGTATAGATTAGTAGTTCTGGTTGCATATTGCAGAGGAAAAAATGCCCTCTTGTCAAATTTGTTAATAAATAATAAATAAAATATTTACTAGTAGTAATATTTTGCATTCCTGCATACAATTGCAATGTAATCCGTCACATCTAGATCCAACCATAGGTATCATGTAGCAAACCCCATATCAAACAGAATGAAATAACTGGAGTAATCTAGCCCCCCCCCCCCCCCCCCCCGATTTAACTACAACCCTGTGTCCCTCCTCAGACGATGCCTCCTCTTGTTTACTTTGTATCTTCTCGGTAGTTTCACTTTGCGATCATGTACGAGTTACGGTTGAAATACAGCGAGTTGTACGAACATTGTTGGTACAAGGACAATTCTAAGAGATTGCATTTGGAGGGCAGTAAGGGCTGTCATCGTAGCTTCACGTGAGTTTTCTTGGAAGTTCGCCAATGAAAACATTGATCCGTTAGAAAAACGTCATCAATGTTTGCACAATACTCTTGTGAAGGTTGGACACACAATGAAAAAAAAACATGTGAGCAGTCATAGGGGATTATTTTATATTCTCCTCTAACATGAAGTGAGAAAAAGAGAGTGAGAGAGAGAGAGAGAGAGAGAGCACAAGGACAGAGGCGATGTGGAGGATTTATTTGTGTTGTCTGTCTGTTGGAGAGAGGGAGGGAGGGAGGGAGGGAGGGAGGGAGGGAGGGAGGGAGGGAGGGAGGGAGGGAGGGAGAGAGAGAGAGAGAGAGAGAGAGAGAGAGAGAGAGAGAGAGAGAGAGAGAGAGAGAGAGAGAGAGAGAGAGAGAGAGAGAGAGAGAGAGAGAGAGAGAGAGAGAGAGAGAGAGAGAGAGAGAGAGAGAGAGAGAGATCGTGACTTACAGCCTGGCCTGTCTCTCCAACGGTCCCAGGATCTCCACCTTCCCCATCCTCTCCCTGCAAGAGGAGGAACACTGGCTGTGAGGCCAACACATCTCCAACACACACATACATGGATGCATGCATGCATGCTTGGTTGCACACGCACACATAACCAAATCCATACATGCAACTACGTTGGAAACGATTGCCCATTTACGCTTGGAGCAGGACCGCACTCCACCTCCAAGACTTGGCAGCGGTTTAAATTGATTAAGTGTATTCCACGGCACACATTGCCGTGGACGGAACCTGGCACTGAAATACGTAGCCTCGTTAACCACGACCAAAGACGTACAGTAGCACACTGTCCCCCCCGCATCTCGTTAGCCAGTGCTGAAAAATATCAATTATGCCACTTATGTGTGCAGCACCTATTAATGACAACACCGTGCAGAGATGGGAAGGTAACCATGGCTGTGATGCGTCAACGAGGCAACTGCAGGGTCATGGAAACGGTGTTGCCGAGGTAGGGGCTCGACGATCAAGATGCACACACACACACACAGGCCAGATACTCACACGTGCTATGTCAGCCCATTGTGTGATAATTGCAACACACTCACCTTCTCTCCTACAAGTCCGGGCTGGCCGACTCCACCGGTTATCCCGGGCGCTCCCTGGAGGGAGGAGAAGGAAGAGGACAGGAATCAGTAGGGGTAAAGTCATTGAAATGATCTGGACGATTTTGAGAACGCCCTTCCTGTTTTTTCAATCAGATTCACAGTCGGGTTTAGGTGTCTCTCTCGACTTCGCTCTCTCTTAGGATAGTGGGGATAATAGTGCATGGACACGTACAGTAGATGTGCACGTGTCTGTGCATGCCCACATGCACTGAGTTGATATGCGTGTGTGTGTGTGTGTGTGTGTGTGTGTGTGTGTGTGTGTGTTGTGTGTGTGTGTGTGTGTTTGTGTGTGTGTGTGTGTGGGATGGGGGGGGGTTGTGTCTGTCTGCATGTATGTGTTTGTGCACACGCATGCATGTGTCTGCAGATATACGTCTGCAGATCTGTGTCTGCATGATTTGTGTGTGTGTACACATGCATGTGCGTGTGTGTGTTCACACGTGCAATTGTGTGAACACCGATGCGCTTGCTTGGTTGCACGCTCGCACGAGTGTGTGTGTGTGTGTGTTGTGTGCACGCGTGTCCCAGACGTGCACAGCTACGCCACAGGGATATAGTGCTGGGGTCGGGTCTGGGGACGATGGGAAGAAGCCTCTTTTTCGCTAGAGTGCACAAACAAGGAAGCGAGGTAAAACCAAGCAGTACCTCTGAACTACCACCCCCCCCCCACACACACACACACACACACACACACACACTCCTTTATATATCCTATTGATGGACCAGGCTATCTGTACCCGATCCAATCTGTGCTTCCTGTTGTGAAGAGCCGGCAGCAGGCCTCCCTGCTGCTAAATAATTGACCGTCGGGAGATGCTGCCGAGATGCCCGGCCATTATCGGAGGTAAATATAACCGCTTCTTAAGGAACCATCGTACTCCTGACGTTCCTTAATGATTCATAACGCGGTAAATATAACCCTGCCTTTATCTCAGGGGTTATATTCTTTAATGGTTTTTAATAATTCAGATTTCGACAAAAGTAGAGAGAGACAAGGGGTGGAGAGGAAGGGGGGGGGGGGGGGGGTGGCTGTGGTCTCAAAAATGACTTTGCAGCATGTAAAGGAGATGCTGACGGATAGTGTAGTGTACGGGAAGGACAAGTTCTCCGTGGTGTATCCGTCGTCAGCAGCCGTTGGCGGGAGTTTCCGGTTGAGGTGGCTTTCTGTTTGTTATTTCGGCAATGCTAGAGGGATGTGCATTTATAGTCGTTTGCTCGAGCTAAACGTTCCGTTTTTAGATAATCAATTTGTTGTTGTTGACGTTGTGTGTTAATAACGAAATGGGGTTGTGGTGTGCACAGGAGCGGTTAGTGAGCAGCCTTGCTGTGTGTGCAGTGGGTGAACGATGAGAAAGAGCAGCTGAGTTATACATTACAGATGTGGCAGAATGGGGCACGGTGCGATTTCATGTTTTTTTGGTTTTAAGATCACAATACTTGGCTTCCATCAGATTAGGCAGGAGCTATAGCCACACTTGTTTCGCTTCACAGTCCCCTACCTTTCATTATTTATTTCCTTTTCCCATTTCAAAGACAAAAAGGCAACTTCTGCACAAGAAAGTAACCTGGATTATGCAGTCTTGAGGAAAAACTGGGGTAGTTGTAAAAGTTGCCAAACAACCTTGCTGAACCCCTCCTGATTCAATGTAAATGTGCCCTACATTCCCGTCGGATTTCCTGAGTCCTGTATTAGTTGCATTGTTGGAAGAATTAGGCTGACCATGATGCGGTTTGCTTAGGCCAAAGGGGTGGAAGCTGGGATACGGTTGATATAAATAATGTGGTGCTTTTGTCTGTAGGGGATGTATATCTTTGCATAGGCCCTCTCATTACTGAAGGTCAGAGGAAAGGGGTCAGCTACATAACAATGTGACGCTTAGAGGGTTTGTGATAGTGTCACGTCAAAAAGAACACCAGACCACGGCGGTCACACACACACACACACACAGGCACACGGTTTTAAACTTGGGTCACTCAAGTACAATTGTCTGTGTCCGACTTGGCTACGGATGTTGCCTGGGTGTGGAGCCCAGAAAAGCGTGGGTTACCGATGCCCAAGCTTTAAAGATGAAACGGGGCGAGGAAGGTGGATGCTGTTGTTGCCTACCTCTCCTCCGGTCGATCCTTGGGGGCCTCTGGGGCCATGCAGTCCTGGGGGGCCCTGTAGGGAGAACGAATGAATGTTTCATGAGGGTGTTTCATGCTTTAATATAGGAAACAACACAAACAATGGACGAAGATCAAACGCCATGAACGCCGTGCACACACACACGCTTGCATACATACAGGCAAACGCACACAGACGCACGCACGCACGCGCACACACACACACACACACACACGCTTAATGTAGTTATAAACACTGACCTAAATACAGACCTTTGCATACACAACACTACATCACTAGCGCCCTGGTTAACCCACAACCTCTGGTAAGTTCATCATTAGACGCGCGCTTCCGCTCCGGCCAGGGGAGTGAGAGCGAGGGCCATGAGGGCTGCAGTGGCTGCATTGACTTTGTTCTTCACGGCGACGTGATGAAGACATCCCGGGCAGGTCATTACCCTCAGAATGACACAGGCTCCAAAAGGACACCTCCCACCCCCCACCTCTCTCTTTCTCTCCCCTCTCCCCCTCTCTTTCTTTCTCCTCTGCCCCTCCGCTCCTCGAGCCTGTGAGATACAAGAGTGTAGTCTTGCAGCTACAGGGAAAATGAGAATAGCGATTTGATTCTTCCCCGTGCATCTCCAGAGAATGACAAGAAGCAATTAATCCTAACTGTGCTTGGCTCCGTCCTCGGCTGAGCAGATGCTGAGCCGAGCCGAGCACCAGAAACAGAACAACTCTGAGTTCTTGGAAGAAAAGGGAAGAGAGCCCTCTGTGTGTTCTAATGAGACGGGGACAGAGACACAGAAGGATGGGGAGAAGGGAGGGAGAGAGCGGGAGACATAATATGAGAGACATAGAGAGAGAGAGAGAGAGAGAGAGAGAGAGAGAGAGAGAGAGAGAGAGAGAGAGAGAGAGAGAGAGAGAGAGAGAGAGAGACATGGAGCGAGAGACAGAGAGACATAGAGCGAGAGACAGAGAGAGAGAGAGATGAACCGTGTGATCCACAACACCCACACATGAATGAAGCTTACCCACTGAGCTCTTTTTCTCTCTACCTCTCGCTCGCTCTCTCACTCCCTCCCTCCCTCCAGCCCTCTCACTTTCTCTCTCTCAAGCTCTATCTCTGCAGACCTCTCACTCCGTTTCTCTCATCTTCATTCTTTTGTTTTTCGTCTCTTTCTCTGCATTGCCCTAATCTGCCTGTGTCGAGAGGAGAGCGAGAGCGAGAGCGAGAGCGAGAGCGAGAGCGAGAGAGAGAGAGAGAGAGAGAGAGAGAGAGAGAGAGAGAGGGAGAGAGAGAGAGAGAGAGAGAGAGAGAGAGAGAGAGAGAGAGAGAGAGAGAGATTAAGAGAAAGAGATGGAGAGAGAGGGGGAGCGTGGCTGAGCGTGTATTCACGGTCGACGAGGCTCTAAGATGACTGTCACAAAGGAGGATGCTCATTAGTCAGCCAAGGCCGGGGCTAATCTGATTAGCAGCTGTCACACTGTCTTCATGCTCCCAATCAGCACCCCTCCTCACCCTTTCTCTCCCTGCATTCCGTCGCTTCACTTCCTCCTCTGCTCCTCATCGCTCTTCCGTCCGTCCCCCCCCCCCCCCCCCCCCCCCCCTCCACACCCCGATATCAACCGTTAGTAATCTGAACTGCACGGCCCTTTCCTCACTTATCAAGGCACGGAGCCGTCATCGGGGTGAGTCAGTAACCTTGCGAAACACGCAAAAGTCAAAACACAAAAACACTCTTTACGCTACGAGTGGCGCCTTTAAACAGCGGGAGGAACGCTGAGATAAACACCGACAACACTGTGCGGTGCGTGTGGAGCTGAATGGTGAGCAGCTTAGAAGGTGTCTGAGTTGTTAAGCGGTTGCTGATCGCCACTCACCATCAGGCCCACGTGTCCGCCCTCTCCCTTCTCGCCCGGAGGTCCTGGCATCCCCTGAAGGAACAAGGACAGGGGGGGTTAGGGGATAGCGCGACGCATGGCAGACACACCCCGTGTAAAACAGTGACTGATACGGATAAGGCTTGAGTCGGCGTGAGGAGACACCAGATAACACTCTTCTGCACAAACATAGCCTGTGGTTGCATTATGTTCAGCTGCGTGAGAGGGGGCACATGCCCATGGGGTTGGGGAAGATATTGATGACGATACAAAGCGGTTCAGACACAATGTGATGGATCACTTTTGCTGCATCTTCCTAGCGTGCGACAGTATGTGATCATTTACTTCAGGTGAGACAGAACCACAGTTTTACTAGTTCACATTTGGAGACTTCCAAATCGGCCTCTCAATCACAGGTCCCAAGTAACACCATTCGTACTATGAAATAAAATTAGCACTCAGGCACTGTGTTCTTTATGCGGGTGACGTATAGGCAGAAGTCATTAAATCTCCATTATGAGTCTGATGCGTCATGTGACTAAATGCCAACGCCCTTCTAAACACCCAGACCCAAATTGCCTTAGCAACCATATCCCCGAATCCAGACATGGGTAGACGTGGATATTCTTTCTCTCTCTGCTGATGTTTAACGCATAAAGAAAACCATAAACATCGAAGCCCTAAAGGGAAAAGCTGACCGCT
>NC_044049.1:8070366-8122866 GCF_902167405.1 Gadus morhua | reverse complement strand
CTCCTGTGGAGAGATAATCACCTGTTCCCCCGGTCCTCCCGAGGGGCCGTCTTGTCCGGCAGAGCCCTGATAGGTGGACCAAACGAGAAAAGTTATCGGGGGGATACACACACACACACTCACACACACACTCACCCACAAACATATGCTGCATAAAAACATTTTCAGAACCACAACTGTATATTTTATTCCGCTCCAACAACTCTTATATTTCCCAAGCGGGCTGTTGATGTAGATAGTGGGAGAGTGTCATATAGGTCCATGCTGCCAGACAGAAATGTGCCCCCGATACAGTTGGCCTGTCATCTAGAGAGAGCCAGTAACCACTGCCATCTTGTTCGCCATGTACATCCATATTCCATGTGCAGTCAGGTGTGTGTGTGTGTGTGTGTGTGTGTGTGTGTGTGTGTGTGTGTGTGTGTGTGTGTGTGTGTGCGTGTGACAGAATTTCAATGTGTGTAGGTGAGCATGTGTCAGTGTGTGTGCGTGTGTGTGTGAGTGTGTGTGTGTGTGTGTGTGTGCGTGTGTGTGAGTGTGTGCGAGTGTCAGTGTGTCAGTGTGATTGTGTGTGTGTGTGTGTGTGCCTCACCTTTTCTCCAGGCTTTCCAGTGGGACCCTCTGCTCCTCTCCCCCCTCTCACCCCCTAGCCGAAAAAACCCCCACAAAAAAACATAAATATCAACACTAATCCCTCCGGTGCCGCAAAAAAGATGAATGACAACCATTAACATAAACGCTTCATTAAGTTTGTAGGTCAAGGGGAGGGGTTCAATTAACAATCAGTTTATATGTAAATATATACAACTCTCTCTGTTACAACATCGGTGTGCATACATCACGCCTGTCACCATCGCTAATACTCACATTAGGCCCTCTCTGGCCTCCGGTGCCCGCCTGACCAGCTGGACCCTGCAATGGGGAAGATCAGATCATACACATACATGTATTCCATATGCCCGGTCCACACTTCACCATCAACTCACCGCTTGTCAGTAACCAAACGAGTTGAGAGAGGGCATAAGCATTAGACGGCTCAATAACACCGGCGTCTTACCCTTCGTCCTTTCTCCCCGAAGACCCCGGCAGCGCCCGGGAATCCGAGAGATCCCTGCGGACCCAGACACAGAAGCTTCATCAGCGACCGGTCTCAGCCCCCCCCCCCCCCCCATCCACCCCACCCCCCGCGCGCGCCCTCGCTCACGCAACCCCCCCCCCCACATTCATCACACTGCTCCGCCCCACTGTTTCATTAGCATCATAATTGTCAACTGTATGGGATTAAGGCCAATCTAAATCCACGAGCCAAAAAAAAAAACGACCGGCTTTTTACACGCCATTTATCAACCCCGCTAATGAATTGGTGTCACTAATGAACTATTAATAAAACACTCCTTTTTTTGTAATCTGTCATTCATCATGCTTTATTTGGGTTAATCAGACAGGAAGCGGTGGTGAAAGATTATTAGAGTATTTTCCTATCGGAAACTGGCAATAGGGTGTGGGGTGGTGGGGGGCCTTGTTTATCACCTTGGGACCCTGTCTTCCTGGGTAACCCGGCAGGCCTGGTACACCAAGTTTACCCTGCAGAATGGAAGAACAAGAGTGGAAGGGGAAATTAGATACATGGAAGACAAAATGAGCATCTAACAAAAACATGAGGAAAGCAAAAACCAAATCTGTGTTCTAAGGATTTATTTATTCTTTGTGAAGCGGAATCAAAAGTACATGATGCATGGAACGCTTAATACATACACAATGGGCGCGAGATGTATAGAGAGTAAACAGTATAAATATTTTATGCATAAATATGAACTTTAACATATCTATCAAGTGATGCAGTGTGTGCTCCCTGGGTTTTCATAAGACCCATATTTCAACAGTCCCTGCTAGGTCCATATACCATTTCTCTGCTCGAGTGTACAGTCTAATCCAGGAGAAACAACAATATATCTTTGTTTATTTCAAAATAAATCATTTCCAGGTAAACGCGGTCGAGAGGAAAAAGTGATGAAGAAACATTTTTTTTAAAATTGTTTAGCTTTCGCGAAGCAGCCATTTTCAAAACAGGAAAGTGTTTCTTGGTTTTCATTTTTTGGACTTTTTTAAACGAAAAAACATCTTCTCTCTGAAGTATTAATAATATCTGGTTAATATATACTGGGACTCTGTAGCCATGCACTGAATGGAGTCTGCCACGACTCTAAGTGGACCTTTTCGCCAGCGATCCCCGATGACCCAGAATCTCCCAGGAGTCCCGATTGACCCTTCAGGCCCTCCGTTCCATCTTCTCCACGGATTCCTGGCACTCCATTATCACCCTGGGGGAGAGGGGGGGGGGGGGGGATACACAAACAAACAACAAGGGAGACAGAGAGAGACAGAGATAATGACCTAAGATGGCGTCTGATGAATGCAGTTATGGGGGGCTTAGTGGATAATTGGGCAGCTCCCAAGGTGTGTGTGTGTGTGTGTGTGTGTGTGTGTGTGTGTGTGTGTGTGTGTGTGTGTGTGTGTGTGTGTGTGTGTGTGTGTGTGTGTGTGTGTGTGTGTGTGTGTGTGTGTGTGTGTGTGTGTGTGTGACGTCCGTGCTCTCACCCTGTCCCCCTTGAGGCCCATGTCACCTTTGGACCCGGGGAAGCCGTCCTCGCCCTGCAGGTGGACAGGAGAGGAGATATCGATGAGGGATGACAACGCTTTCGGAAACCCATTAATCGCTGTGCAACGCGCCACTGACCGAACGTGTCCACACAGGTCAGGTCACCGCATGATGTAAGCGAACGCATCCCTTGGCTTACGAACAGTAACTTTACACAATGGATTGCAATCATTTCTTTATCATTTTCAAAAATGTGATAACGGCATGCTTTTGAGAAAATCTCAATATTGAATCAAAGTCTCTCACCTTCTCCCCTTTGCCTCCCTTAAGACCCCTCACTCCCTCAGCTCCCTGTTTGAAAGAGGAGAAGGGTCGAACCAGTTATAACTCATTCGGTTTCAGTACCACCATCATCTATCACTCGATTTATTTAAACACACACACACACGCACACACGCACACACGCATGAAGGAGTGACATGGCTACGTAATTCTTCAACTGAAAAAGGTGGGGAATGATTAATAAATGTGTTTCGATTGAGTCCTGATGGGATATTGCGCTCTGCATTGATTGGCTATTGACCGTGCACTCGTGTCGTTCTAATGATTCCCATCAAGGTCAGGGTTCTTTTGGATGGGTTTGAACGCTGAGCTCATGGGAACCAGCTAGTGGAACCAGCTGTGTGAACTTGTCATCTACAAACAGCCCGCTGACTGCTGTACCATGACACAACACTCAACAAAGCCACCCTGGGGACATAAACAACTGACGCAATGGAGTTTCGACCTACATATAAACACACGCACGCACAAGCACACACAAGCACGCATACGCACACACACGCGCACACACACAGGCCTGCAAGTATGTGGGCGTGCATGCATGGATGCATACACACACGAGCACGCATGCACACACACACACGCACACACACACACACACACACACACACAATAGCAAGCATCTCATCTCTCGATAGACACCATCATTTTCATTCTGTCCATCAAATGTTCCACACTCTGCCGTAAGCGTTTCCCCCCGACAACCCAGGTGTTCCCCCACCGCCCACCAGCTGTCAATCAAAAGTATCACGCCACTCGTTCGTCACTAGGAGACGGGCCTGACAGACATCGGTGCGTTTATATGCTTCTTTGTGTCTCACCTTGACTCCGCGTGTCCCCGGATATCCGACGGGCCCCTGGACTCCTGCTGAGCCCTGTTGCAAACACACAAGTAATCGTTTTTTAATCAGAACATTTTCAACTGTCTAAAAAGGACAGCATAGTTCAGTAGCCTCTCCCCCCTCTGGCCCGAGAATGAATACGTTATTTCCCGAAGAACTTCAGTTTGGTCAACGGACGTGCTACTAGCTAAGATCAGCAGGCTCTCCCTGGAGAAGAGTTTTTTCTGGCCAATCAGAGACGGTGTTCGCATCGCCTCTACAGAGATTTACGAGAAAGTTACAAAATCTGTGAGGTGCAATAAGTGTCGAAATATTAGTTCAGTGAGGTGTGCCTATGCTTGTTTGCTCGGCAATCACAAGAAGTGTGCCGCCCGCTTGAGCATACAGCCATTTTGTTAAACCAACTGTCTCTAAGATTCCCTTTTCACTTGGCGCTCCAGACTCCTAATCCTCCAACGTCTACACGGGGAAGAGAGCGGGGTATTGCTGATTGCAGTGAGCTAAAGCGCTTACCAAACAACAACGCTGATATCCTACGAGTGACATTGTAGGAGAAACAACGACGTGGATGATAGCGTCGGAACGCCGGATTGTGACTGAACGTAAAACCCGCGAGTACGCCGAGGCGACAACAGCGACGGCAACAACATCAACAGCAACAACAACTAGTCTTCCCTGAACGGCAGCTCGGAGGAGAGTTGTGCCTCGTGATAATTGAATACGAGATTGCGGCGAGACAGATGGCGCGCTCCGTTAACAGAGGATGTACGGAGGTACGTACCAGCAGACCCTTCTCTCCGGCGGGCCCCTCTCGCCCTGGGTGACCCTACACACGTTCAAAAGCAAAACACATGAATGAATAAATGAACAGACAAAAAAAAACAACACATACACTATTTAGATGCGAGAACATAGATGAGAACACAACGGCGCTTAAGTTGAAGGCCCCCACAACAACCTCCTCCGAGGTGTGCGTGCGGCTTGTTTGTGGTCATGCCTGTTGTCTCCGTCATATGTGTATTAAGGCTGGTGTCTTATCATGAAGCCTTGCAGGCCCGTAGCAGCGTTGTCATGATGAATTAATTCAAACGTGTATGACTGAAATCTGAGCTTGAGCCTCTGGCTACGAGTCAAGTGTCACTGAGGGGGAAATCTTCTATTCCTTTTTGTAAATACAAATGCTGCAGTGGATCACGTCCAGAAACAGCTCCTCCTCCCCCCCCCCCCTCCCTCCCCCAACCTATTGGTTGACGAGACGAAGAGAGCAGGCTGCGCATGTCAATTCTGTGGACTGTTGTTTGCAATCGCTTTTGTGTGTGTGTGTGTGTGTGCGCTTGGGTGTGTGTTGTTGTATTTATGGCAAGCGTAGACGGGACAGATGAGCATGTATATGCAAATCTGTTGGCCCAACTGCACATTGATATCTATGATTAATGATGATGGATGTGTCCATATGTATTTGTGCGTGTGTGCATTTGCGGTGGGCGTGTGTGTGTTTTGTGTGTATACAAGTGCCGGTGTATGGGTGTGCATGCCTTTGTGTGTGTGTGTGTGTATCCGTGTGTGCGTGCATATGTGTGTATGCTTGCCAGTGTATTTGTGTGAGTGTGTGTGTGTGTGTGTGTGTGTGTGTGTGTGTGTGTGTGTGTGTGTGTGTGTGTGTGTGTGTGTGTGTGTGTGTGCGTGCGTGCGTGCGCCACTACATGCGTGTGCGTGGGCACTTACAGGTGGTCCGTCAATGCCAGGTAGTCCCAGCAGGCCTGTCTTCCCTTGAGGCCCCTGTGTAGGAACAGACAGAGACATAATCCACTGTAACGTCACATGAGGATTTCACCGCTCAGTTCCCAGACAGACCCACTAGTGCCCCCCCGCCGCCCCCGCCCCCCGCCCCCCACCAACACCACCAGCACAACCACCCCAAGACTTAACCCGCGACACATCCTCCTCCACTTTGGCTGTGCACTACACTGAATACATTCATGAGTTTGTTCTGGATCTCACACTTCTTTTCATCTCTCCTCCTCGCTCTAGTTTTCTATTTCCTTGATCAATGTGGTCACCCCGCAGCACGGGTTGACCGGGGAGGCCTGGATGCTTGGTGGGGTGCATTTTTCCTGCACATTGATTTCCTGTCCCCCCCCCACCATCCCACTCCCTGTGTTCTGATTGGGAGCGCGAGGTGTTGGGAGCTCCACTCCGCCACCTAACCTGGCCGCGCCATGACAGATGTCACAAGGTCGCGGATTTCATTTTGGCGAGAGTAGAGTAGAGGAGAGCGAGGGGGCGAGGGAGAGGGAGAGCGAGGGGGAGGGAGGGAGAGAGAGTGGGAGAGCGAGACAAGGCACTGGCTTACCTTCTCTCCCGGCATGCCGATGGGACCCTGAGGACCAGGCAGGCCCTAGACCGGAACAAAGCATCCATCACGTAGAGGTTTAGAAAAACAGCAGAGGACAGCCAGCAGCCAACAGTCTGGAGGTCTATTGTAAAGTTGAATAAATGGTGAAAGGTGCTGCACGTACATGGGACTGTATGTATGTATGTATGTATGTAATGAATAGAGGAATGTTTGTGTGTGTGTGTGTGTGTGTGTGTGTGTGTGTGTGTGTGTGTGTGTGTGTGTGTGTGTGTGTGTGTGTGTGTGTGTGTGTGTGTGCATGCGTGTGTGTGTGTCCGTCCGTTTGAGCATGTCTGAGCGTCCGCATGCACACACCTGTGTCCCTGGGTTTCCTTGTTGACCTGGGGCCCCGATCTCTCCAGACGGCCCCTGAGGAGACCGACACCCATTAGTCTCACATATCAGCCAATCAAAAACACACCTTTGTACGCTGACTGGTAAACAAAAACCATCCAAACTTTATTTATATAGCGCCTTTTGTGCAAAGTTGCAATGCAAGGTGCTTAACAGAACAGTAAAAATACAGCAGTACAATTTGAATGCAACAGTACAGTGAAAATCAATGATAAATGTGATGTCATGAGTAAAACAATAGTAAATATTCAAAATAGAAATAAATAAATAAAAACTTAAGAGAAATGGATTCAAGAGAAAGCTGAGTGAAATAGGTACGCCTTAAGGTTACTTTTGAACGTGGCTACAGATTGTGAACAGACCGGTTAAGACTGAAACGGGTTACCGGCTTTAGCATAACCAACCGGTGCTCACCGGCTCCTGCATTAACCACACATTTCCCGCAGGTGGGCCGTCTCTTCGATCACAATATGGTAATTTATGCCTAATGAGGTTTGGTGCGGGGCTTAACGACGGAGGTACTGACCATGTTGCCCTTCGACCCCTGAACTCCATCAATGCCATGGATACCCTAATGGGACAGAAAGGAGTGGAAAGGACGATAAATCACATCAGCGGTTTTTTTTTACCAGGACGCACGTGTCCTTATAAAAGGTCCTTACATTCATGTGACAATGGACATGGTGTCCTTGGGATTTCCAAGGTAAGTTTTAAAACATGTCATTCACAGTTAGTTCTTAACATGGGTGGGCGGTATGTGTGCTGAAAGACACTGGGTTTCGATCCCGTGTCTGCAGCATAGCTGTAGGCATCCTTCCGCGAGAACCCTGATGCAATGATGTGTCCGAATGCACCAGTCGCACGCTGGACGAAAAGCCTCCCCGAAATACTAATAGGTTGGCGTCAGCTCTCTCAATGTGTGGTGCCTAGGTGACATTGTTCCGCTTTGATGGAGAGCTGGATGATACGGCGTGTGGCCGGAGTCCATCGGTGATAATGTAGCGTTGACTTACAGGTTGGCCGGGGGGTCCCGCTGAGCCCCTCGGTCCGTTGAGACCCCTCGCGCCCTGGAGATGAAAACACAGCAAACAGTCAACAACGCACACTTATCCGGACTACAGATGAGCCGGGTGCGAGGGCGGAATACTAACAGGCCAATCAGAGCTGTGGCTCGCTGATGGAGAGGGACGGGGAGATAAACAGGGAGATGGGCAGGGAAGAGGAAGAGGAAGACAGGGGAGCGAGAGAGGTAGAGAAATACTTCAACATTTTGTACGTGTTTGTCGATTGAAATTTGTGTGTGTGTGTGTGTGTGTGTGTGTGTGTGTGTGTGTGTGTGTGTGTGTGTGTGTGTGTGTGTGTGTGTGTGTGTTCGCGTGCAGGTGTGTGTGTTTGTGTGTGGACCAAATAGGTGTGAGTGTGTTTGCCGATCATGTACCTGTGTGTGCATGCATCTATCTGTTTGTGTGCACCTGCGTGCATTTCAATGTGTGCGCGTACGTGTGTGTGGCCGCGCGCGCGCGCGTGTGTGTGTGCATGCATGCATGCATGTATCTACTTGATAGATTTTTTTTTCCCTTGCACCGTTTCTCTTTGTAGCTTGGCCAAGCCACCTGTTCCAGAGCCACATCTGTGATCTCCGGGGACACGATTGATATGGAAATAAAATCATTCAGGGCCCCTGATTTGTATCTGCACCTTCTTCTCCTTCTTCTTCCTGTCGTCCGTCTACATCCCTTCTCTCTCATTTGCCCCGACACCTAATCATCAAATGTCCTAAATGTATCTTCAGCTGGGCTCCTCTGTATTCCAACGGTTCTCCACTCCCCTCTACCGTCCCCCTCCTTCCCATCCCCATCCGTCTTTAACAGTTTAGGTTTTTTCCCTCCATCACAGCTGCAACACGACGTCTCATCTAACCCTTTCTCTCACCACTCTCTTCCCCCCCCCACACCTCACTCGCTCTCCCTCCCTCCCTCTCCGTCTGCGTCTCTCTGTGGTTCCCTCTCCCTCCATCCAGGTGATCCATTAAGATGGACGGACCCCCTGCTGAGTCTGATCCCCCCCCCCCCCCTCCTGGCGGGCGAGGAGATAGAATGTGAATCAGGGCTAATCAGCCCGCCTGACTACTGTGCCTGCGGTAGCATCACTCTGGGATGCACTCTGGAAGCTTCCGGTGAACCTGCTGAGGTTTTCTCAAGGCGTCTCCAGATGGACCGGACACAGTTAGCCAGAAATGAATACAATGAAAGATTGTATAATTCTTTTGTATGTGCCAGGCAACAAATAGAACCACGGAATTGAATGTATTGTACGTGTGGGTTAAGTTTAAGCTAGCGTTTAGACGTTTTTTTATTCAAAGACCGCAAATCTAAGCAGTAATTGGTGCTCTCCAAAGATGTGCAACCTTGAGGTGGAAGGGGTAGTTTTGTGTTGTTATGTGCGCTCGTCTGCATGCGTGTCTTTATGTGTGTGTGTGCGTGTGTGTGCGTGTGTCGTTGTTACTAACAGGTTCGCCTGGCTGCCCCCTAGGTCCGAACGGCCCAGTAGAACCCTGAAACAAACGACGGAAAACATTGTCAGCATTCAACCTTGAGATAAACAGCTTCATACACGGAGTCTTACACACACTGCCGGCACAAATACATAGAGGGGAACCATCACAACCTCACACTCGTCAAGCTGGATCAAAGCCTTCCGCCAACAGAATGGGGCACGTTTTAGTATTCCACACATGTGATTTACATGCAAAGTGGGCGATAGCTGTCATCTATTTCAAATAGCTTGAAAATGACTGATCTGAGGACAGCATAGAGAGGAGAAGGATCATGAAAGCACCTCCAACTGAATATAAGGCCTATTCTACTTCCTTTCAGTACCGCCGTGGGCTTGACCTGTGGCATCAGTTGTACTGTAAAGCACTCAAATAATCGGATAACAATCGTCTACACTTCCGATGGAGAGATCCATGGCATTCAGGGCACTGTGGGACTAATGTCAACACCATTTCTCTATTTTCCTTTTGTTAGCTTTACCGTAGCTAAGTGGCTAATGCTATATGGTCTAATAACTGGGGTGACATTGACTTGGGCATGCTCACCTTCTCTCCCGGATCTCCAAAGGGCCCGTGAGGACCTGGTTTGCCCCTGTCCCCCTTAGTGGGAAGAAACATATGCATTCATAACATGTGGGTGGCGAAACGGACACGTTTGCACAATTCATCCTCCTGGGGAGTCTGTGTTGTTTAAGGCACAAAGGCTTCTCACGGCCACACAACGCATTAATCTGAGGCCAACGCTGAGTGATGGAGAAATAGATGGAAAGACCAAGAAGCTTTTTTTTTTTCTTCTTTTGGGGTGTTGTGTTCCCACATGCTCACTCACTCTGTGTCCCTTGTCTCCCGGGAGTCCTGGCAACCCGTCAAAGCCTCTGTCACCCTGGGAAGGAGATAAAGGCCAGCGTTGCGTTTACACCCTCTGCGATGATGAAAACATGTGCTTGCACGTAACAAAAATTCTAACAACTTGCAGAATGGAAATGATGTAAACGGCACCCATGATTGCATCTGTGCACAAAGAATACAGATTCACATTAACACACACACACGAAAAAAACACACCATTTAGAATACATATACACACACACACGCGCACAGGCATTTGGATACATCCTGTGACGAAGGCTTCCATCTGCTGCGTGCACGCCGTTCTCATGGTGTGGGAGCTTTCAGATAGCTCGGGGTCTGCTTGAGCGTTGCTTTGACTGATAAAGACCCGCTGTTCAGCTGAGCCTATTATCAGGGGAGGCTGATGTATTTAGCAAAAGCGCCCATGCAGCTGCTAGGTACGGAGCCGATTCGCTTGTCAAACGGACGCAATGACGTTTGGGGCGCTAGGTGGATTCTTCCTGGCACACCGAGGGCTGTGGGCAGTTGGTGTGGTAATTCAGCACCTCTCCCTCTTCTCCGACAAAATGGCAGAATGCAACGCAACGCAAGTCCCGCAATTAGCCGTCTTGCAACTCAGCGTTTACAGCAAGTGTACGGGCAAAGGCTTTACCTTGCAGATATGTATTGACACTTTCTTTTTCAGCAAGCGAGCGAGCGAGCGAGCAAAGCACACCAATCAATTGCACGGCTTCATCCCCATCTTCATTCTCTAATACTTCAACCTCTTCTACTTCTTCTTCTTCCGGTGAGGTCCGAGGAAGAGATGTTTGATTCCCTTCTGCTGCAATGCGGCGCCCGTGGTAATTTCCTTTTCCCATAAAAAAATAAAAACCAACCTTAGTGCCTGTTTCTCCCGGCGCTCCGCGAGCCCCATCTGCTCCTGACCGCCCCTGGGAAAGAGAAAACACACATCCACAAGTCAACACACACAGTAACACAATACACACACTGACACGAACCCAGAGACAATCAAGACACAAGTCTGAAAGAGAAAAACAGCGAGCAGATGATGCCTCACGATTCAAAATCCGAAAAAGAAGAACGACAACTATGGATTGGAGTCTGTGAACGATAAATCTCACCCGTTTCCCCGCCCGGCCGTTCAGCCCTGCAGGGCCATGTAATCCACGGGGGCCCTGTGTAGGAGGTCAGCGGGGGAGCACAGTTAGAGAGGAAGAGGAGGTGATAGAGATCTTAACGGAGAGCCCGTGGGATACAGCAGGGATAAAAAAATAAAACATAGTTTTTGGGGGTGGGGGTGGCGGGGGGTCTTACAGAGTGGCCATCGTCTCCAGCATTTCCCTTCAGGCCGGAAGCACCTGGAAGACCCTGCAACACAGGACACATCCCGATCAACGCAGAGCAAGCTACTGTACTTTTAGAATATGACGGAGCAGTGCAGTCACACACTAGATTTTGTTTTTCTCGAACATCGAATTTTACCATACAGAATGGAAGAGGATATCTATACACAACAGTGGTGGAGAGAATGTACAGGGGTTGATGTGGGTTCTTTAGTGTGATGAAGTGTGATCCAGTGCTGTTAAGGGTCTCTTACCTCAGGTCCTGGTCGACCCCCGAGACCCATCGAACCCGGAGGTCCCTTCTGCGAAATCTGGAGAAAATTAGAAAGAAATAGATGATAAGCGGAAGCCACTTTAAAATCACTGTCGACTCTCATCGATTGGAAATCGTAACAAACGACATATCAATAACCTATTCAACCAACGATTTGAATTAATAATGACCGACAATTTACAACGTGTACTTATTTCCCATTTATTAATTACCAAGCACATTCGAACCATTGTGTGTGTTATTGATTGGATCCATCCATTCATGCTACATTTTGTTGCGCCCATTTATAACTTCATATGCTCAAGTACTCTATGCTCCATTTCTTGCTAGAACGGTTAACCTCTTGACAGCTGCGTTCGTTGCTGTGTCAGCGTTTCTGTGACACACAAGTGAGAGTTCCCTACCTTGGCTTGCTGAATGATGGCATGCGCTTGGGCTTCCTGGGCAGAGACGACAGGGCCCTTCTGAGAATCCCCACCGAACTGGAACTGAACGGCACAGAGAACACAGTATAGAGTCACTCTCCCCCGGCTTGGAAAATGCAAATGAAGTTCAATCACACAGCTCCCCCTTGTGGGGATCCTCAGTACTGGGCTTGGTAGCGTGTGGCTGGGTTGAAGAGAGTCAAGCTCGATTTTCTTACTGGTAACATCAGCAGAGTGCCTGGAGGACCTGGTATCCCATCAGCCCCGGAAAGACCTGGGCGTCCAGGGGGGCCCTAGAGAAATAAGATCCATGTTATATTGGCAATGTGAGATTGTGTGTAGTGTGTGTGTGTGTGCGTGTGTGTAGTGTGTGTGTGCATGTGTAGTGTGTGTAGTGTGTGTGTGTGTGTGTGTGTGTGTGTATGTTTGTGTACGTGTGTAGTGTGTGTAGTGCGTGTGTGTGTGTGTGTGAGTGGGTCTGTGTGTGTCTGTAGGTGTGTGTGTCAGTGTGTGTTTGTAGGTGTGTGTGTGGATCAGTGGGGGTAGGTGTGTGTGAGTGTGTGGGTGTGTGGGAGGGAGTGACTGATATCTAAACGGTAAAAAAAAAAAAGGCTTCCCTATGAAAACATTTTGCGCTGTTTCCATTGTGCCTGCTACTCAGAATCTACGTCTAACTTCCTTCCCTGCCAACACATTTTGCCTGAAGTCTTTATTAATACCATAATAAAGCAGGGCACAATTCATAAAAACATTAAAGACATGATTCAATTCAAACATTCATACGTCACTTAGTTGCTATGCAAACATTAGTCTACTGGTGCTTGAAGGAAGGTGAACTCCCCTACTCAGCTGCAGTCCCACTTCACAAACGGAAGCTCATGCATACAGGCGATGCATGCTTTATACAGAATATATTCAGTTATATACTTCAGGAGTAAAGTGTGCACAAAACCCTGGGTCTATAATTATACATAATGCTTTCTTTTGTTATTGACAGAAACGTTCATTCGTTCCAGTTTAGTGCATATTGTGAAGCCAGAGGTAGACAAGACAACCTTTGTTTGTCTTGCTTTCTATAAATGCTCAACCAAGAACACTTGTATTTCTATTAAAGTGATGCCTTTGGAAAGTTTCTGAAATTGCTTCGAAAGAAAAATATGAGAAGCCCAAGAACACTCAAATGCACACACGCACGCACGCACGCACGCACGCACGCACGCACGCACGCACGCACGCACGCACGCACGCACGCACGCACGCACGCACGCACGCACGCACGCACGCACGCACGCACGCACGCACGCACGCACGCACGCACGCACGCACGCACGCACGCACGCACGCACGCACGCACGCACGCACGCACGCACGCACGCACGCACGCACGCACGCACGCACGCACGCACGCACGCACACACACACACACACACACACACACACACACACACACACACACACACACACACACACACACACACACACACACACACACACACACACACACACACACACACAATGGTCTATAATAATGTCCTCAAGAGAAATTATTATAATCAGCCATGTCCATGTGCCATCGCCGAAAGCACAGCATGTCTAGCACACAGTCAACCGGGTCATTACGTTTCCATGGATACATCCTAATAATCTGAGGTCATAGCCAAGCCCACATGCCTGCCCAAGGGATGTGATGATTGGTCAAACTGAGGTCAAGCTGACATGTTCCCAGGAGTCAGGCCAGCCACTGAATGTAGCGCTGAGAGGCCCAGGGAGGACTGCAGAGACACTCACCAGTTCACCGGGGTCTCCCATGGGTCCCGGGGGACCGGTGGGTCCTGGCATACCGGAGAGACCCTGTTGACAAGAAAAACAAACAGACACACCCATGCACAAACACACACACACACACACACAAATGGACAGGCACACACAGACGAAGAGTTAAAAAGGACTCCTATCCATTCCTTTCAATTTTCAATATCAAAAGTTGAATGACACCACGTGACCACTGGAATGCTGACCTCTATCCCGGGAGGGCCCGGTGGTCCTTCTATTAATGTCCCCTGGTGATAAACACACACACATAAACAGTGAGTCACGCAATACGCATCACAAACACAGGACATAGTTCAGACCCAGGGAATCAGTCACTAATGGATCACCGGTTCAGCCACCGCCCGCTCTCCCTTCTGGCCCTTCTCTGCTCGCAGGGATGCCTGAGCGATAGACAGACAGACAGAAAGACAGACAGACAGACAGCCGTCAGACAGACAGAGCAACAGACGGAGCAACAGACGGAGACAGAGTTCACATCACTGTGTGTCAGCCGGCTAACGCCCACGGACACAGTACCAGCTCGTGGGTTAAGTGTGCTACAAGGAGATCAACCCCCCCCCCCCCCCCCCCCCCCCACAGAAAGTGTAGAAGCCGTTCACCTCTCCGTCCCACGTCTGGGCCAGGTCTCGCTCTGCGAAGCTGTAGGCGTCCTCGTAGATCTCGTACTCTTCGTACTCGGAGGATGTGGCGTTCTTCAAGTCCTCGTATTCCAGCATCTAGGGAGAGAGGTGAGATGTGGTGGCGGAGGATGTTACAAAATGGAAGCGTGACATCTGAAGGGAGTCGACAGAGGCACTGATGCCACCTCTGGGAAATAATGTTTCATGTGATGATCTCCAAAAGATATGGAAGAAATGTTGTAGGAAAAAGCTGCATGAGAGCAAGCATCATACAGCAAACTCGATATGATATTCAAGGACAACATAAATATTAGATATTTTAGTAAAATAATGCATAGATCCCACTTATAAAAACAACTTTTCAGTTTAACAGTGGAAGGGCACACAGACCCACCTCATAGTCGGTAACATTGGGACCCACGGTTACCGTGGAAACTGAGAGATCGTCATACAGGTCACTATCGCTGTACTCCTCCACCACCGGCCTTTTGAGTGGTCTGTCCTCCTGCACAGCGGCAGAAAGAACATGCACACACACACACACACACGCACACACACACAAGTCAGGTCGAGTCACACTACACTGAACTGAGGACACACTTTCCGTGGGCACGGCACTCGCCCAGTTTCATTAAAAATGACTGCATGGATGTGGGTGCTGTTGGTTGCGGTGAGGCTGCAGATGATCAGTTTATGACATTGATGCGGTGTGATTAGTTTAGGCGGAGCATCGTCACCGTGTGGCTGCATGTCAGGGCTCTGTGACAGGAGAGAATTAGTTCCACACACCAGAAGCCGACGGGAACATGTTATGACATTGCGGTGAAATTAGTTGAGGGATGAAGCAACATATGTGCCACTTGTTCAGCGTTAAAGGCAATATAATGAGGGCGGCGGGGTTCCTGCGAAAAGCAAAATCGGAACAAAATGACAGAACGTGAAACAAACAAACACACAGACACACACACGACTAGGGTCAGAATATGATTCTGTCCAGCCGTGACGGCAAATATCTACGTCTAGAAAACGACTAGTTAGGGTCGGTTGGGCTGCATCTTCCAGATGGGGAATTTCCCCCAAACGAGGATCAGCGCGGACGGGGTGATTAAGGCGTCGGTGGTTAGTGATGGTGGTGGTCGAGGTGAAGTCGTGCTCTCTACAGTTAGCAGGCAGTAGGGCGGTGCTCTGTTAGGGGAGTGAGGGGAAGGGGTAGAGGAGGCAGTGGTGGTGGTGGTAGTAGTGAAGGGGGGAGGGGGGAGGGGGGGGGGGGGGGGGGGGGGGGGGTTCACTTGACTTCTACCTCCGCTTCGACCTTGGATTCAGGCAGTGCGGCAGAAACCGGAGAAGGTCGTGGATCCTCGGTGGCTGTAGCGGTGGCGGCGGCGGCGGTCTCTGGCTCGCTTGTTTGGGGCATCTCCGAGGGGAAGGTCTGCTCGAGGCTTTCGGCGTAGCCTGCGGAGGGCACGAGTTCTTCGGTGGCCTCTGGGGCCCTCGGGGGCCGGGTGGGTGGGAGGGGGGGCTCCTTGGTCAGATACTGGGCCAGCGTCGCCGGGGAGACGCTGAGGAAGCCGTCCTCGAGGGCTTGCTCCTCGTCTTTCTGCCTCCTCTTCCCCTTCCTCTTCCCCTTGCCTTTGCCTTTGCCTTTGCCTTTGCCTTTGCCCTTGGAGCCCTTGTCCCGCTTCTTCTTGTTCTTGTTCTTCCTGTCCTTCTTGCCCTTCCTGCCCTTTTTTGAGACTTCCTCCTCCGTTTCCTTGTCGCTTGTCGGCAGCGGTTCCCGAGGTTGGGAAATCTTGTGTGGCAAAGAAAAATCACAATGAAGGGTGAAGGAACAGGGATGGGGTTGGGTTGGGGGGTGGAGGAAAAAAAAACATAATTGTTTGTGAGTACAGAGACAGTGGAGGCAATAACAAGGGACAGGGAGACGGTTGGTTTCTTGGACGGCCTAGCGTCTCGGGTCAGACATAGTGCGCCTCCAGCTCAGTTAGAGCCAAACAATAAATAGCAATGAGTAAACAGCCCCGGGGCAATCAGCGTGTACTCTTTCTCGCTCAAAGAGGAAGACCTATTTGTTCGGGGGGTCAGAGGGCACTTTGCTTATTCTCCGCAAGTGCTAATTCTTAGTGCGCCCAGCCAAGTGAGCAAATATGGCCTGTGTGTTGTGGGCTGGTGGGCTGATGGGTTATCCGTCTGAAATTCCTGCTTTAGAAAGCCCGGACTGTGCGGCGGCATTGAAGATGAGATTTAGGTTCCCACTTGCAAAATTGGTTCAGTGAGTGTTAGTGTTAGTGACAGTGTGTGTGTGTGTGTGTGTGTGTGTGTGTGTGTGTGTGTGTGTGTGTGTGTGTGTGTGTGTGTGTGTGTGTGTGTGTGTGTGTGTGTGTGTGTGTGTGTGTGTGTTTGTGTGTGTGTGTGTGTGTGTGTGTGGCGGTCTGGGGGAGAGAGAGAAGGGATGGGGTAGTGGGTGAGTGGTGGGCCGGTTGGGCCGAGGGTTCGTTGGACATGGAGCTCATGGCTCAGCTGTAGTCCTGATGATGGCCAACTGTTTGGCGGGAGGGTCTCTTACGGCCCGGCGTGAGCAGGGATGGAGCATTCCTGGAGCCCCGTGGGAGAATGGAGTTTCTCACGGAGACACCCAAACACACACAGATGCACGGTCATAAAATGCAGATACACACACACACGTTTACAAATACAACACACATACACCCACATATACAAAAACATAAAACACAAAAGAAATCTAGGAAACAAACACACAAACACACACACACACAACACACACACACACACACACACACACACACACACACACACACACACACACACACACACACATGCGCATAGCCACACACAAAGCACAGCATTGATGATGCATTAGAGTTGTACTGCTTTACTTTCTAGAAGCAGCCCAGGTACAGAGCCCCAGGAATCAATATTCGTGTGTCTCTGTCGCACGTTCTCACACACATACACACACACACACACACAAACACACTTTTATTTGTTGCACATATTCTCTTTGTGTGACACACAGCCAAATAAATATATGATATCATCATTCATCTTCACGATTGATCGAATGGTCCCTGCTAGCCAGAAGAGACGAAGAGCGGTGTTATCCTATTCGATTTATAGGACCTCTCTATGTGTGTGTGTGTGCGTGTTTGCGCGTGTGTGTAGGTGCTAAAAGTCACACCTGACCAAAAGACGATACAGTGCAGTCGTGAAGGAACACTGGGCTTTGAGAGAACGTCTGACTCTTGGCTGTCGCTCTCAAATGGCGCGCTTCCACTGCAGCGGTGCGGTGCGGTGCGGTGCGGTTCGCAAAGGTGCGGTACGGATTGCGTTTCCACCGCCAAAAGTGGGCGTGAGCCGGACTGAGCCGTACTCGTTTTGCCCTCGTCTTCAGTACTCCTCCGTTGGGGTACTGGGACGCATGAAAGGGTGCCTGGAAAATTCGAGCTACACACCCCCTCCGTTGATTGGTCGACAGAATCGTCACTTCCGGGCGACGTGGGGATAAAAACAAACAAAGAGTAGCCTCGAGGTATTATTCTTTACAATGAACATGTCGCGTAAAACGCTTGCTCGGGCGAACACGGAGGAGGAGGCGTTCCTCTGCATTCTTCGGGAGGAAGATGTTGTTTACGATGTTTAGGTAGCTGCCGCGGCGATCGACATACGGCCTACCATGAAGGGTAGTGTCGGCGGTGGAACCGCGACCTCGGAACTAAGCTGGGCTATACCGCCCCCTCCCTACCGGACTGAGGCGAACCGAACCGTACCGCACCCTGCAGTGGAAACGCGGCGAAAGCCTCAGATACTCCCGGAGAGGCTGCACGCTTTGTATTCAGATCTCCTCTTGGCACAGGATATTGGAAGTAGTAAATCATGTGATCAGGTGATGAGCCTCACTGAGACAAACAGCTTTAATGGTTCTCCCTGTTATGACTTTGGCTCTGGGCATAGAGCTTCTGCAAGCCTGGAAAGGTCCGTCGCAGTCCTAGCTGACAACCTGGATCAGGTGATGTCTCAACACGGACTTCGACTTAAAACCCCAAAGAAGAAAAGAGATAAAATGAATATTGATTGAAACAGGCTCAGCGTCTCTAGAGCCTTCCAGACAGTGAGCAAGATGGATCAGGTCTGCTAAATAGTGATCTCAGAGTCTCGTTCACCTCATCTGGGTTTACTTTGTTGTGTCATCGGTGGCCAACTTTGCTGTGTTTTTATTTCAGATTACTTAGGTCTGTCAACGGTAGGAAAATAAGTGTGTGTTTTTGTGTGTAAGAATTTGTTTGTGTGTATGCGTGTGTGTTACTCTGTGTCTATCGCCGTGTGTTCATTCTGTACCCTCCCTCTGGGTATCAGTGTATTTGTTGAGTATTGCTGACATCCTTCCAGTGTGTGTGCGTGTCTAGCTGTGTGTGTGTGTGTGTGTGTGTGTGTGTGTGTGTGTGTGTGTGTGTGTGTGTGTGTGTGTGTGTGTGTGTGTGTGTGTGTGTGTGTGTGTGTGTGTCTGCCAATGTGTGTGCGTGTCTAGCAGTGTGTGTGTGTGTCTTCCAGTGTGTGTGTGTGCATGCGTGTATGCGTGTCTGGCTGTGTTTGCGCGTCTAGCAGTGTGTGTGCGTGTCTTCCAGTGTGTGTGTGTGTGTGCGTGCGTGGGCGTATGAGTGTCTGGCAGTGTGTGTGCGTGCCTGCCAGTGTGTATGTGCATGTGAGTCAGTGTGTGCGGGGCGTACTAACCTCAGACTTGTCCATGATCTGGGTGTTATAGGGCAGGGGGGAGTCACAGTCTGGGATGTATTTCAGACAGTAGTCTTCCGCCAACAGAGGATCTTCCGCTATGAGCAGCTGCTGTATTTCACCCTGGATCACAACATAAGAAACATAAAACACATTTAATTTGGATACAAACCAAAATCCACATTTAAAAATCAAGTTTGATTATCCATTTTGATAATAATACAACATTTTCCGGCATTTCCGCCGTGCCTAGCGGCTGTGGAAAACTATCGCCCACGTTTCCGGCGTGCTACGTCTCGTGATCGCGACACTGTTGTTGTCCCCTTCCCTGCGTTCCCATGGTTTCGCCAGGCGTCCAAGGCGTCTGCGTACGTGCAACAGTCAAATCTCTCCCTCTCATCCCCCGTCTCAATGACCTCGTCCACTTCCCTCTCGCAGCCCAGAAGGACTGAATAACTACCGTGTACAAATCACAATACAGACAGAACGGCAACCCCCCCATAATTCCTATTAACCCCCCAACTAACTAATTTCTAAATATCCTCCTGAACGTTCCACACTATTACGCCCACGCTGCATCGTCCGGGGCCGTGTGGAACATCGTCCGCTCATTATGCCTTGCCAACTAAATTCAAATGTCCCCTGGGGCATTGCGACTGGAAAGGAAGGGGATAAGAATCGGCGGAAATTGAAAGAAAGCGACATTCACATTAGAGAGTGCAACGGTATCCAGAGGCAGCTGCGCAGCTGTGATCAATTCGTAGGGAGATTATACACTCGATAAAGCAGTTATCATTGTTATTCATTAAAGAGGAATTAGAAGCTAGAGTCTAGACCAACGCACTAGATCAACGTGTGACCTGCTGATGAACTCACTCAGTGACCAGCTAGTGCTCCTTTGCATACAATTCAAATTAAGTCTTCTAAGCGGTATATAAACATGCTGCCGCCATTAATATGCGGTTATTAAAATTAATTTAAGGACAGCGCGCAATAAGGGAACAATCGGCTTCGCTTTAAATCAAATGATAAAAACTATATGTATATTCAACAATTCATAGCTCCTCGCTCTCAGGATAAGTAGACAATTTTAATCCCAAGAAACTTTGAGATGCATTGAATTCAAAGAGCAGCTTCGGAATTAATCATCCCAGTCAAGGATACCTAAAAGTAGACTGTTGACATTGAGGATCAAAGCCAGAGCATGTTGTCTGGAAGTCAAACATCCTAACCACTAGTACCCCAGCCGCCCTCCTCATGTTACTGTTACCGTTTCCCATGCATACTCATCATTCTTCAGCGGTAAAGGCTTTTAGCAGGGGAAACCCTGTGTGTGGCACTGGACAGGAAACCACTGAAGGTCCTTGGGCGTTTATGACACACAAAATCCATGTACGGAGACACATCTAAGAGTCAGCGGCGGGACAACAGTCTCTGGTTCAGGTACCGTGAGTTTGTCCCTTCATTCAACTTCTAGCTTTGACCACCGAGTTCCAGTCCCCTCCTCACCTCTGATTTAATAAACGCTGGGCCTCTAAAAGGACATGAGTCATAACAAAGAAGTCTGGCTTCTCAGTGGGTGACTGCCGAGTGCAGATGTTTCTAAGAATCTAGACGGCTTACTGCAATAAAACAGCACTTGGTTGGTCCTTAGTTGGTGTTTTGTTTTTGCCTGAAGTGTAACAGATGCTTGTTAGCTAACTCAAAACATCTGACCGCGACTCAACCAAAATCATTAACCAGGGCGGATACATCCACAGCAAGCCTCGACTCGACTCACTTCCTTCTGCAATGATGTGGCTTTTTTCTGTGGGAATTGTACTCTGACCGCTTGGATTAAGCCCGCCTCGTACAATATTCCCGACAGGTCAGGGCCTCGACATGTCTCTGCCAGTAATCCTGAAAGTAAGCATTTCACCTCAACCCCCTGATACAAACGAAAAAGATCAAAAGTGTGTCACGAAAACAACCCTGACGGGGATTACACCAGCGCACGTCAGCGTCGGTGAGCGGGAGCGGCCCTTGAGCAGGGCACTGAGCGGCCAAGCGGGAGCGCCACCCCAACAGAGGACATTCACCTCCATGTTTTACTTCAGCTCAAAATACATGCAGCGTGTTGGAGAACGCCGGAGCGATTCGCTGGGTTTTTGGAAGGCAAATCTGGAAGCAATAGAGGCATCAGGGGGCGAGTGCCGTCCCTAGACCCCCACCACGAGCTCCCACGCTGGGGGAAACAGGGCCGGAACACCGGCCTCCTCCTCGTTCATGTTCTCCTCCCCCAGACCCAGGGAACCCGGGGCCTGGGAACAAGAGGCCTGAACATGAACCGCCCCACTGCATGCTGGTACTCCCCTGGTACTCGCCGGACCCCGGGGGGGGGGGGGGGGTCACACAAAGCTATGCCTCGCAATAAACACAAGCGTGCGCACGGACACACAAACAGAAGCATAGAAATGTGTGTTTGTGGACCTACTGGAATCTGTATATGTCGATAGCTTAGCGCGCACCAATCGGCGAGCTCTGCCTTGTTTTGAGCCCCCTGATACCGCTCGTCCATTGGTCAGAGGCGATTAAGCCTTACATAAATATACACACAAGCAGAAAAATAGGAAAAAAAACAGCAGCTCGCACCAACACCCGGCGACGCATCTCATGGAATAAATTGATCGGTAAGACAAGATGATTCACGGCCAGATTAGATGACGCATCCCTGGGAGTAATCATCTTCTTTTTCAGTCTGTGGGAGAATGAGAAACTGTCTTTTTGGGGGGGATTTCTTCGGTACGAGGGCGTCTTGTAGGCTGTCCGGTACAAGGGCGTACGAGTCTTCAACAGCACTCCCAACATGGGCATGTAGCAGGGGCAACGGACCCTTGCCCCCCCCAAATAAATGTCCCCGCTCGGGGACAGGAATCTGACAGCAATCCGACCACAGCAATCCAGCGTTTCTATTCCCTTTACACTATAAGGGAATAGAAAACACTGGACTTCCTGTCACGGTGCGAGAGCGACAAGGTTGTGTGGGGGGGGGGGGGGGGTGGGATGTAGAGAATGACTTGGGGGCACGGGAGAAGCAATTAAGGTAATGATAGGACTCAGGCAAACGCAGCCAGGGGAGGGTGAGGGTGCGGACGTCGGCGCGGTGATAGAAGTAGGAATTATCGACAAGGTGAGTAAACCCGGAGGCGTGGCTGCACCCGTGTCAGCAGAAAAGGACATCTGATTCTTCCTGGGTGAAAGTGAGGGAAGTGTGTGAGCGCACATATATGTATATATATATATATATATATATATATAAAAATAAATAAATAAAAGAAAGAAAGAAAGAAAGAAAGAAAGAAAGAAAGAAAGAAAGAAAGAAAGAAAGAGAGAGAGAGAGAACACACACACAAGAGACAGAGGGTGAGAGAGAGAGACCGAAAAGGGACTGCTAATAAGGCGGTCTGTACTTTTCCAGGGCTGAAGCTGTGTTATGCTAATGTCGGTGGGGACGGAAGTTTTTATCTGTGTCCCCTCAGGGTGTTCTGGAAGATGGCCTCTTCTGAAAGCCTACAACTTCCATCCTACATCTCTGTCTTCCTCCATCTTTTTTAGACTCTTGATCCTACTCTGTACAGACACTGTGCCTAAGGGCATGAGTTGGGGGGGGGGGGGGGGGGGGGGGAAGAGAGAGAGAGAGAGAGAGAGAGAGAGAGAGAGAGAGAGAGAGAGAGAGAGAGAGAGAGAGAGAGAGAGAGAGAGAGAGTGAGAGAGTGAGTTGAGGGGTGTGTGTGTGTGTGGGGAGGGGGGGCTGCTGGTAAGCTGATCTGTTCCAGGCTGTGGGCGAGTGATTTAGAGCCAAGTCTCACATGGAACGACAAGGGAACAGAGATTGCGTTTTGTCATGGGAAGCACACAAACTGAGAACTTATGACAATAACAGTCACTCAACCGAAAACAGAGGGACTCAAAGACCGGGGGCTTCCACTTCCATGGTTTAATCCTAACATCCCCGGTTCAAACCCAATAGTTCCCCGTATATGAACACCAGCCAATCACACCTGCATACCACGCGGGAATTCCAGCAGAGATAATGACTCTGAATGTAATGACTGTATAACCGCAGTGGGGTCATTTCCCCACGCAACCCTGTCCATCCCCGATTACAGATAATAAGGACCGAGCCTCTGACATGCGTTGCCACAGGGGACGGCTGCAGGAATTCCACCACCGAGGAGTCAAAGGTCTCACGATCACCCGCCATATAAACTCAACACAAGCACATAGTCCCTCCACTGTGGTGGGCTAATGGGCCCAACTATATATTCAGCACAGAGTCATTAGAAGATAGAAGTAGAATGAAAAACAGGGACTTGTGGAGTTACTGTTATCTTTCTTTTTAGCAATGACTGGGGAGAGCTAATAGCAGGGTGGGGGTATGGCTCGACAGGCCATCTCTCCCGCCACGCCCTTTCATTGACCCCCCCCGCCCCCCCTACCCCCTGCCCCTCCCTTACCTGGTGTACCTGCGTCAACCCTCAACAGGGGTGGCCCCACAGGGGAAACTGTGGGCAACTTAGGCACAGCACATCACACACAAACACATGACGTTAAGCCCAACTCACTCCTCACTGACTCAACCGGCTCTGCGTCGGTGTGGCAGACATGGAGCACTTTAAGAGAGAATGCGGTTTATTTATGAATGGAAAATAACACCAGTGCATCAAAGCCTTCAAGCCACGTTGCTGGGTGTGGGGTGTGTGTCTGTTTGGGTGTGGGGTTTGGTGTACTTGTGGAGTGCGTTTGCATGTGCGTGTGTGTGTATGTGTGTGTGTGGCTGTGTGTGTATGTCTGTGTGTGTGTGTGTCTGTCTGTCTTACTTTATTTAGTCTGGCATTTCCCACAACCAATAATTATTAGACTGCTTCAGAGGATGATGCAAATGGATGAGTCAGTGTCTGGCGTTACCTCCTAATGGTATCACCAAGTTGCTTTTTATTATGCATCCTTATGCATCACCCAGGGACTGGTTGCTATGCAACTATATGACAGCCCAGAATAGTGTATGTTTTAGGGTAAAAAAAGGTAACGGTTCGTGACTATGTGGTGGCAACAACGCTTACATAGAAATAATGAGGGTTGGGGAGCAGTGCATTTTCACATCAACAGCTCGGACAGCCAAAGACGATGCTAAAGTTCATGTCCCGTCGCCTACGTCTACCATCCATAGCTGTACTGCCATCCACATAAAGGTGGTCATTCGAGGTGCGCTCCCACCTCAAACACCTCCTCGTCCATCAGGCGTGTCCCGAACACGGTCACGCCCTCCGTGCTGACGACGGCGGCGTCCCCGCGCAGCAGATCCAGGGTCTCCACCTTCTCACAGTCCACGTAGAGGGTCACGGTCTTGCCCTGAACGCTGTAGGCTATCCTGTGCCACCTGACACACAGAAATAACACCATCACAACCACTACAAGGATTAGACAATGCTTTGACAAAGACAAAGGGGATATATATATATGAACGGATAAGGGCATCTTGCTAGGGGATGGCTACGAGTAGATGTTGAGGTTTGAAGCCCAAACTTTTTGAGTGGGAGTCAAACGCTTAATAAAGGCTAACCACAAGAGAATCCTGCCCCTCTTTAAAAACATAAGAAAAATAGTTTGTTGCCTTTACATGATTTCTTTGTTTACATTATATTTGTATCCCACACAATGCTAAAGAAACTAGAAATTGAACCCCCTATAAAGAAAATACATTTAAAATCCCTACTTGAATGCGGCGTCTAAACGATTAAAAGATTAAAATGTTTGCCGTGATATCGGAATTTGACTTCACTGTTCGGATAATTAAACGTCACACCGAATCCCACTGTTCGGTATATGAATTACTTCCATGCTCGGTTTCATCTTGCCCTATAGTAACCTTTGAGGCTAATATGCTAGAAGACAACAAGAAGACATAATTACAATGTTCAATATAAATAATGAGCAGCCCGATAACTGCTTGAATCAGAGGGTGGGATTGTGTGAAGCAAAATGACAAAACATAAGGAAACGACAAAGACCCTGGGAACTGTGATGGATGGAGTTTGCAGCTCCATAAAGTAGCTAATACACCTGAAGATTGAGTCAAGTGTATTGATAACCTATTGCATACATTAACGTCCCTTTCCCTGTCGGGACCTCAATGCCAAGAATCCCTCCTCTTGCAACCGTTCCGGGCACTAAATAATCGGAAACGTTGTGATAGCAATAAAAGGAAAATCTGCAGATACGACAAAACGAGTCTTTGCGGCCTATCCAGCCTTCGATCTTACCGGGTAAATCCGAGGCCCAAGTGGCCCAGAGACTAATTAGATCTGCACAACAGGCAGATAATAGATCTGGATACACAACTCCTTAGTGCTAAGCAAGCAGGATGAAGGTATCTGACTAAATATATATACATTAAAAGAACACAGGCTCAACGATATCTATAGAAATCGACAAGGGAGTGAAGGCCAAACACGGGACCTAATCCTCACTTTCCGTCGGCCAGATTGATTTTCTTGAACGTGGGGTAGTCCTCTGGCAGGGGAAGTCCCTGGTGGTCTTCGTACAGGAACACGGGGGAGCGTCCCACCTCCAGGCCCAGCTGCTGCGCCCCCTGCTGGTCGTAAACGGACAGCAGGAAGAACTGGGTGTCCTTCGTGGCTCTCAGGGTGGTCATCAGGGAGAAGTCCTCCGGGAACGGGGATTCTGGGAGGGTGTTTATGGGGGGGGGGGGGGGGATACGTTCATCAATGAGAGCGGAGAGAGCGGGAGAGCTGATGGGACCGATGGAACGGGAACACACCGTTGGAGAGGAGAGGATGAAAGAGGAGAAGGAATGAGGGGAAAGGGAAAAGGTGTGTGTGTGGGGGGGGAGGGGGGAGTAAAGAGAAAAGTAAAGGAAAGAAATAAGTAGGTAAAGAAGGGGCATTAAGATGAAGAGGAATAAAAAGTAAGGGAGGAAAGGAATGAAGGAGAGGAAAGGAAAATAAAGGAAAGGAGAGGAGGGGAAGGGAGGGGAGAGAAAAAGAAAATAGAAGAAATCGAGGAGAGTAGCAGCAGTTTGAGGATAGGAGAAGGCTGGAAACATGTTGTAGCAACAGTTGCTAGAGCACACAGCGTGTAGCAACATAATCCTAACACGCAGAGCCTCTAACTGACTGAAGATGACGACAGATTTTGATGATGAAACAAGTGCAGGTCGTAACATATCACAACATGGCATCACAGGACCATAGTAGTTGGACGTGATGCAGCATTGTGTGGGGTACCGGGGAACAGCTGTTTGGTCGGAGCGCTGAGCTGGATCCTTCTGTTTATCCTGTACGCCAGGTCCGCTACCTCCACGCCCTTCCTGTTGGTACAGAGGCCCGAGTCCAAGGCGACGCCCTCCATGCCCTCCGACAGCTCCAGCACACGCAGCACATCGATGGGGTCGGCTGAGGGAGACACAGCATCCACAACAAGAGACAACGGTCAGCGGGTAAAGACACAAAATTCAAAGCGTTTCTGTGGTTCTTTGTTCTTCAAAATTGTCTAGCTCCATGTTTTCGGAAAACTGTGTATTTGACTGTTAAAAAATAAATAAAAAATGTAACCTCTGAACGTCACATTTCCCTTTAGATCACGTTTTCCCCGTTGCACAAATGTTATGTTTCAAAAACATGGACGGCAGCAGCCCGACCATTCATTCATTTTTTTTTCACTGCACCGTAAGTGTGACTTTGTTGTCGTCTGGCTGAGTTAAGTGCTGGTTGTTAGCCAGGGAAGGGGACATTCGGGGTTTAGAGCAGCCTGAAAATGGCTTTTAAAGAGCGGCTTCCTGTTTCTGGGCGTCCCCCCTGCCCCCCCCCCCCCCCCCCCTCCCGCCCGCCTCCTATGTCAGAGAAGTGGCTGCAGGTGGCCAGCCTCCTGTGGTGGTTATTACGGGCCGGGGGGGAGGAGGAGGAGGAGGTGGAGGAGGAGGAGGAGGAGGAGGAGGAGATGGTAGCCACCAGTCTCACTGATAATCCTAGCAGCAGCAGCAGCAGCAGCAGCAACGGCTACAGAACACCTGACAGCTGGCACCTGCCGAGTGCGTTGGGAGTCTGGCTGTGTGCCAGACAGAAGAACCCCCCCCATGGGCTTTTATTCTTCTTCAGCGCAACAAGATCTTCCAGGCATGAATGAATACTAGTGCAGAGCTGGATACGGGCACACAGCTTGCTTAAAAGTATTGCTGAAAGAGCTGGGTGACCCATTGAGAGAAAAAGATCGGACCAATTTAGTTATTTTTGTCGTGGACGTTCACGTTGTCAGAAATGGTGGACGCATAATTCAATTGCCAATTAAACACAGCCAATGGCTATATGTCTATTATGAGGCAGAATTTAGGGTTTAAATAAAAATAAAAAGACATTGTTTGGTGGTGACATTTACTGTCAAGCCATTAATAGGAATAGGTTGGCAGTGATACCCAGCCCCTACTATAACTCTGCCACTGGCGATCCAGTTTTATAGTACATCGTCAAGTTTAATACCCTTTAAAACTACCCCTATAATATTCTTATATGCTGATTTGGGCTAAAAGAGAAACGGAAGACATCATTGAAGCTCCTTCGCCATACCCCAAAACTAAATCTCTAGATGATCTGGTCTCGCGGCGGGGGGAGGATCCATATTGATGCATCGCCCAGGCTCTAATCACTAAACGGTGAACAGTGTATTTAATTAAAGGGAAGGTTTCCTTGGTCCCTGCTCCGTGGCGGCCAGAGGGTCGTGTTATGAGAGGAGCGGTGATGAAATGCCGTCGTGAGTGTAAAGCTGGGATCAGAACTTCTTGTGCAGTCCCCCCGCGGCCCCTCCCGTCTGGGACGCTGTGCATGGATGTGATTAAGCACTTAGTGTTCAGGGCCATGTGAAATAAAGTCCAACTCCTGTAATTTCTTACATCTCCTTATCTTCCGGACCCTTTGATTAAAACACCCGGAGAGAGCTGGGCGCTGTTGGAATATGTATATTTGATCTCACCATTGCCTTGCCTTGGGAGTTATTTATTCTTGGACTAAGGAGCCACATGTTCCATGCAGCTCTGGGCTCATTTGCTTAGTCCCACAGCAAGGCGAGAGACATGCAAATAGGTTACGCTGTCAATTTCCAGCGGCCCTACAACGGAAACCATAAGGCTCGGGGTCTACACAGCAACAGCAACAATACCGCCTAATTGGATGGTAAACAAGCCAAACGGACTGTAAAATAGCTACAAACTAGTGATACTAATACGATTGACTCAACAAACGTTTATTTGCCACCAACCGCGCAAATAAATAAACTGGCATTGTGACAATGAACCGAGAACTAACAACCGATAAATAATGCAATGTGTCAGCATTTCTCTCTTTCTTGTCCCATTGTGTTATATTGGAACCCCTCGAAAACTAGACAGCAATCATAAAATAACTCTCTCTCTCTCTCTCTCTCTCTCTCTCTCTCTCTCTCTCTCTCTCTCTCTCTCTCTCTCTCTCTCTCTCTCTCTCTCTCTCTCTCTCTCTCTCTCTCTCTCTCTCTCTCTCTCTCTCTCTCTCTCTCTCTCTCTCTCTCCCTCTCTCTCTCTCTCTCTCTCTCTCTCTCTCTCTCTCTCTCTCTCTCTCTCTCTCTCTCTCTCTCTCTCTCTCTCTCTCTCTCTCTCTCTCGGATGGGGTCAAGAGGAGCACATGTTTAGTACAGCCACAACATGTTCTAATGTGCCACAGCGTGTTACCAATTATATCAGACCTCTGGGTTTCTGTCCGTCCATTAGCAGGAGCATCTGACCGATGACCTCCAAACAATCTTCCTCAATCAACTGTACTGGAAATCTACCGGGGCAAGGCTTATCGCCGGCGTGGACAGACAGAATCAACTCAACTGTTACAAACGCACGTGCACACACACGTACACCCACACACACACAAATGATTATGGTTGCACATTACAGACGTCATTTACAAGTCTTAACTTAGTCTTAAAGTCTAATTCTGTGTGCGGATGAATGGACATCAAATATTTCTCCATTACCGTCATCTCAACAACACAAGCCGCCACCCACTCCACCCCCACCCTAGGCCGAATGGCAGGGTGCCATCTGAATCGACCCTCAACTATTGATGAAAGGTGTGTGTGTGTGTGTGTGTGTGTGTGTGTGTGTGTGTGTGTGTGTGTGTGTGTGTGTCTTGGATCCATGTGTGTCACCTGAAGTGCTGCCAAACAATCTGTAGCCTGGAGTCATTGCTGCCTGAGCAAGGGTTACTTGCATCTAATTTGTATTATGACGCTGGATGTGTCTGATGCTGGATGCATCTAATGATGGATTTATGATGATGCTGGATGTATCGAATGCTTGTTGTAACTAATGCCGGCTGTATCTGAGGCTGGATGTATCTGATGCTTATTGTATATAATCTTAATAATGCTGGATGTATGTGATGCTTGTTGTATCTGATGCTGGTTGCATCTAATGCTGGATGTATGATGACGCTTGATCTATCTGATGCTGGATGTCGCCCCTTTATGGTGAGTCTGGGAAATGGGGATGTTCATGATTCTCATCGGTTGGGGGAACCTTCTCTCTCAGCCTTTAGCCTTGAGTGGGCCAAACAAGAGGCAGGGGAAGACACACCTTAATGTCAAGGATGTGAATGCTGTGTGCTGTAAAGTTTTGGGTGGATGAATAACTTGAATAACTTCCAAGATCACAGCTCAGTGAAACAAAGTAGGAGTGCTGAGAACCTTCGTAAAAACCCAACTCTCCCCACCCCAGTCAAGTGATAAAATGCACTCTAACAATTATTACATGCCACAAAACCCAGCAGTGTCCCCTCCATTACTTTTTAAGTAGTTATTCAATTTCACGCTTGACTTTTTCTTATTTTTGGGTTAAAACTTGGCTTCTTAGTACCAACTTTCCCTCTATACAAGAATATGACATCATCAACCCCTAAATGCTACAGTCCTGTTCTGGTATCTGATGAGGGAAAGGGCCCCCCAAATGTGGCCCAGCCTCCGTCAGTCACAGACGGCGTTGTGTCTCCAGGAAAGGTCACACATTGCTCCGTACAGCTGTGGGACACCGACGACCCCGACGCCGTCGCTCTTTCCGCGTCCCGCCGGCGGCCAATCGCACGCAGCTCCGGGCTCCTCTGGCCTTTACATACGAGGACATAATGTGTCCTCTGTTGCTCCTTCAACACACCGCGAGATCCCACGGCCTTTCGAACGCATTCCTTCTGACTCACACCACCTCCAGTCCTGGAGGTGGCGTCTATGAGGAATATCGCTCTCTCTGGCGCACACATGCACACGCACACACACACAAAAGTTGGCCTTTTAAAAACCATTGGAGCTGGGAAGAAGTGGAAGAAGAGGGGGGGGGTGTTGACCGCTATTATGACATAAAAGTGGGAGTTCCCACAGTATTTGAGAATAACACACACACACACACACACACAGACACACAGACACACACACACGAAAATATGTGGGTTTTTTTTGTGTGTGTCTCTAAAAACCGCAGCACAGCATTTGCACACAATTCTTGATAGACACAACCACACATTCACCCTCTATAATTGGAAACATTGATGACGTAAAAATATGGAGCCCACAGGCGCAACCGTATAAAAAAAACACACACACATACCCGTTTGTTTTTTGGCATAATAAACCTTTCAATAAATACATTAAATGGGATATATTGTATATGCTTAAACTTTGTTTTTGACCACCAGTGGCGGAGTATCAAAACAATATATAGAGTACAATTTATGAGAAAACACAAATCGGTAGAATAACTATGGTTAATTGAATAAAGAAGTTCTACCCAAGGGCCAGCTGGGGTTTACATGGGGTTTATCAGCTTAGCTAGGACGCAAAAAAAAGGAGGTCTGTAGTGTGATATTAATCGTGCTGATTAGGACTTGGAATCGAGGCTGCTTTCACTTATCACAAACGCACACAGACTCACACACACACCCAAACAGGAGGTTGGGAGCCAGTCAAACCAGCAGTTGTGTGGGAGAACCAACTTGGAATGCATCCACAGAACCTCTCCTTTGCTCCGCACAGCTTCACTCTCTCCTTCCCTGTAGCGCGCTAACATCGATATATCAATATATAGGAAACGTGCAAACCATGTGTGTCCCGATATGGAGTCGAGTCAGTCAAGTGTAGTAGTCACGATCACTTCTCAAAACCAGGACCTGTTCTGTTTCTCTGCTATTGCACACGGAACTGACTGCGCCGACAGACAGACAGACCCAGAAGCATCTCCAGTTCTGTTTCTCAAACATAGACAGCTGTGATTAGCATGTTGAGAATGCTTGAATATGGGTCAGCACGATAAGTCCTTGGTTTCCCCAGCTCACATGCATGGCCGCTCGCCTTAAGACGCTGGCACAGAGTAGTAGAAAATGCGGTAGAACATTCCCTTCCATTTCACATCGGTGCGGCTTTGGTCCACTTCCTTGGTTCGTTCTGTTCATGTTTTGTGCTCAGCGTGACAAAGCAAAGAGCTGTTGGGCCCACGGAGAAAACACCTGGGGGTTTCTCACGCGCGCGCGCGCACACACACACACACACACACACACACACACACACACACACACACACACACACACACACACACACACACACACTTAGCCAGCGCCTCAGTCACTCACACACAAAGAAGCAGGCAGAAGGCAAGGGAACGTCTCCATACAAAACATACAAGCAGCACACACATGAGCAGAAATTATTTGTTTCTGGTCAACTGCAAGCCCATCACTCATTGTCTCTGATGTAACAACATTCACAAACCACAGAAAGCATTGAAAGCAAAATCCCTCCACCACACAAGACGCACTCACATTCTCCCAGGGCAGCTGTTCATTCACGACTTTTCAACCCCCCCCAAAAAAAAAAGCGACGTCACCTACGCCCCGAAGCAATGCCCCGTTTGCTGCTTTGACATAAAGTAGTCAGACCTCCTGAGGTTAACAACCTGTTGTCTGGGCTGTAGGACAGAGTTCAGAGAGAGGGAGGTTAACGGAATGAAAGGAGGGCACCAGGCGGGGTCATCACGTCACCGGGGTAGACTTGCGCTGCGCTGGAAAGGTAACCGATGGTTCTGGAAGGAAGGGCTACAGCCCCACCTGGGGCCCGTGTGATGGCGGAGAACTGGACGCCCACTCAGGGCAGCTGACATGTTATAAAAAATGTAACAACTACAACTACAGAGACAGCTCCAGTGATGAATGCTCTTTACTGTTCTGAAGGGAGCCATCCAAGCTGATGTCACAGAAAAAACAGCCAGATAGGGAAGGGAGTCGGGACTGGGGGAAGGTTGGACGGGCTCCTGGCCTTCTGCAGGCCAGATGTTTATGGCACTCTATAGGATAAGAGATGAGAGGTGGTTAAGCATCATTTCTGCACTTCAGAGACTTGAAATTCCCCCAATAGAAAGGCCCAACATCATTCCTAAAAGCTGCAGGCCTGTGATGAGGTCGCGGGCCAGTCAAACACCATCCCCAGTGAGGGCCTCTGGAGGCGGGCTCCACTTTCGCTGATTTGTTTGCATTTGTCCTTCTCTCATTTTGCGGCTGGATCAAAGAAGGACCGAGGCCCTGTCGCTACCCTGTGGGGTGGGGGGGGTTTGGTGCCGGATTCAGGGTTGGTGTGCTGGATCAAATAGGAACCAGGGAGGGACTGCATGCATGAAAACCTCTCTCTTCCGTCCAGTCAAAACAGGGGCGTGTCAGATGGTGGTGGATGTAAACAAACTCTTAAAACGTTTGATAGATCCACGCACGTTGCTGTGGCGTGGTTCGTAGAGCACATGTAAAGAAAACAAGAGGGGGGGCCGGGGGGGGGTAGCAAGAAAAATGTTGATGAGGCAGAGGAACAAAGCATTCGCTAGGCTGTAGATGTGCGAGGGAGAAAGTCTCACTTCCTGTCATCAGGCATGACTACAAAGTCCCTTTGCGCTGATCCAAAACTCACAGAGCAGGCATATGGGAAAACATTCATAAACTGAAACGCGCATGTGCGCACCTTGCAAGCAGACAAAACACGCACGCACAGAGTGACACACACGCACACATAAACATCCTCCCTCACACATACAAACAAACGCGCATAATAACACACGCATACAAATACACACTCACACAGATTCACTCTGGTGTGCACAATCACAGCAGACAATGCTGAGCACTTTGATATCTGCAGCGCCATATGTACCAAACGATCTCCCTCTCTTTCTCCCCCTGCTCTCTCCCCCTCTCTGTCACACTCCCTCCATCGCGCGCTCTCTCTCTCTCTCTCTCTCTCTCTCTCTCTCTCTCTCTCTCTCTCTCTCTCTCTCTCTCTCTCTCTCTCTCTCTCTCTCTCTCTCTCTCTCTCTCTCTCTCTCTCTCTCTCTCTCTCTCTCTCTCTCTCTCTCTCTCTCTCTCTCTCTCTCTCTCCCAGCCTTCATTAGGGCTCTCTCGATCAAATTGTTTCCATGTGGCAGGCAATTGTCTGTGATTCAGGCCACTGCTAGTCTGCACAGCGTCTCTTCTCATCAACACTTTTCAGAACCCCCACCCCCCCCTTCGAAAATAATCTAACAATAAGCCCCTTTAAAAAAGTGAAGGGGGGGTGCAAACAAGGCATATTTCTAAACTCCTGGGGACCATAGGGTTAACTAGCTAACTTCTGCTGTCGAGGCATGCCTATTTTGTTTTCCTTTTCTTCTTTTTCTTCATCAAATTGGCGATCTATAAAGGACAGCACCTGTAAGGACACAGTGTGGAATGGATGAGCTGAGAACATGGCCGCAAGGCAGGAGTGGGGGGGACAGAAGGCTCTCTCATCTGACGCCCCTCTGGAAGGACTGTAGAGACTAAGCAGCGTGGGTGGCAAGCAGGAAACACAATGCAACGTGCACATGCCGGTTTGTTAATGGCTATCTTAGGAATCACAGATCTGAGGGAAAACAAATTTGGCTTTAGTGCTTTGCTTGCTGAACAAGCCCGGAAAACACAGCAAATGTGGTGGTTTTATGCGTAAGCAGCAACCCACACACACAAACTCACACATATAGGGTTGCTATGGCAGGTACTAGCAACAAGTGTTATCAAAGGTAAAAAGTAAATACACAGATTCTTCTTTGTGTCTGTTGATAAGGTCGGTTTGGGAATGTAAATATTCCCTAGACATAATATACACCATAATACATTCCAGCAGTAGCCCGCAGGCCTACAGTGCAGTGATGCAGAATAAAGTGGAGAAAATCTGAATTTGAATGTAAATATCCACTAACCTATAAAGTTAGCCAACTAAATGCCAGCAGCAGGCATAGGCATACGCCTAAGTGACAGTGCAGGGCTGCCCGCACAACATTATCGTATATGATCAAATATTAACAAATACTAGTATAAGCTGTAAAGAGCCTTAGCAGTAGGCACCTTCCTTTCTAGGCCTTAAGTGAGCTGTCGTGATCCACATTAAACAGATCCATGACAGGAATTTTAATCTACTGCAGTGGGTGAGCGTTTCAGCCGCTCACCTATTTCTCAGACCAACGCTAAACCACTTCACGGTAAACCGACGCAGATCACGAGCAAACTCAAACATGACATCATCATCGTCACATCGCCTCCAGCTGAGGGCTTGGCCCATTCTCACTGTCAGAGCCCCCATCGGATGTCAGAACCCTCACACTCTTGAGTTATGTGTTGCAAAGGTTGTATTTTAGGGCCAGATGTTCATAATTATCGTGCATTTTTATTGTACTATTGGAATTGGTTTGAATTGAATTATTTCTCATTTGCATAAAAAAAAATGATGAAATAAACGCTGATGCTGATGAAATCTGGTGCGATTCAAATACAGCGTGAAATGGTACGCATCTGGATGCTTTATGTGGAATCGTAGGATTTAATTAGGGGTCGTTGGCGGTAACCTGACGAGTTCGGGCCGCTCTTAATGACTTAATGTATTTTAAATGAGCCAAGCAGTCGTTTGGGCCGTCAATGCACTGCATAATGAAATGAATCCTGAGCTGAACTATACGGGCAAGTTCAAACCAGCAGCATCACCACCACATCCCCTGCACATCAAAGAGGACTGGTTAACAACAACACACTTTGGGGGGGGATATAATAACACAGTACAACCGAAACAACCTCGTCATTTGATAATCTTTTGATCATCATTCGAAGTAACAAATAACAGTTGTTACAATTGAGCTGTCAAAAGAGAGCTGGTGGACCATAATACATTGCAACGCTTTGACATAAGCTTAAGTCTCAGAATAAATTGTTTTTTACGGGCAGGTGTTCAACAAGACCCTTTACCTGCAGTTCGTGTCGCTGTTGCTTGAAGTAAGACAATAAGAAATAGCGGTATTGTCCTCAACGACCTCCTTCTTGCCAGGCGGTCCATCTTTAAAGGCATTAGACCCCTTGCCTTCGCCGAAAAACTTTGAAATTGCAATATGAAAGTTTGATTAAACTAAGCAGCCATGCGGGAAGAAGAGAAGAAAGCCAACTGCGCCCCGTGCACGGTCTGTAGACTAGTTCCACTTGCTGATTGTTGGAGACTTTTTTTTAGGCTCCTCTCAACTTCTCTCTGTCCCTCTCATTCAATTTCTCCCTCTTCCCCCTCCCAACCTCCCCACTTCGCCACCTCTCACACTCCCCTCCTCCTCCTCCTCCGGCTCCCATAGGACGACGTCTCGAGGCAAATAGACGAGCAGCGCTCGCCGGAAAACTCCGTGATAAATCATACATCTCCCCCTGGAGCCAGCGCGTTGATTACACGCGATAATTGGTGAGGTCTCGCGTTGTTGCGGTAGTCGTTATTACTCATTCAACACATTATGCCGGGCAACCTGTCACGTTTTATATTCTTGGTGAGATATACGAGTACTCCGTTAGATATACGGCTGACAAAGGATTCCACAAATGAGCATGAATAGGACGTTAACGCAAGGCAGTTATTATTTGAGGAAATTGTTTTTTTAATTAAACGAAAGCGTGGTTTATTATGAACAACTATTTATGGTGATGGTAAGAGTGGATGGCTGATAGAAATTGGAACACATTTATCCTACCAAATGCATCACAATGAGGCTGTTCTAAAATAAATAAATAAGGGAGATATTATGCAAGTGTTCAAGACATGCTTGTGAATTTTTTTTAAAGAAAGTCAATTGAAGCAAGAGGAAGCTATTAATAGACATTGCATTCTTTTGCAGTAGACCAGTATTATTACCGTGATCCCTGTTGGGTGTAGCCACGTTATCTTCACTATCAGGCCAGCATTCACTTAAAAATTCTCCAGCACTTGTTCAGGCAGCAGCCCATGCCACTGGCCAAGCTAAGGTGCATAACCTTAGGTTAAAGGGCAATAACGACGGTCTCGGTGATTGGTGTCTTATGTTCCAAAGTTCTCTTAAAGTTCACCTCGTTAGACTTCCTTGAAAATAACGTCATCAGTGATTTAGTAGGCTACCATGTGTGGGGAGTGGCGTATCGAGAAGACATTTTAATTAATCCACATTTCAGAATAATTATAATTTCTGTTGAATTCTTTGAGTGCTTGCAAAATATTTTGCTTTGCAGGCGAGAGAATTGCTTAAAAAGGGAGACAGGCAGATAGATGAAGAGAGAGCGTAATTGCTGAGTGCGTTTGTGTGTGCGTTCGTGTGTTTGTTTAAGTATGCGTTACAGAGAGAGAGAGAGAAATAGACAAGAATAGCTAGTTCAGAAAACAATACATTTTTCATATATATATACACACACAATTGTATCAGTGAAGACCATGACAAATGTATTGTTTTAAAATTGAATAGTTCTTGTTACATGGTTGATTACAATAGCCTACATGGTAGGTTTATAAGTAGCACAAACCGATAAGTGTTAAGTGATAGGTTGCAACAGGGAAGGCTATATCAGTCAAACAGTTGCAGTATTGTGCAGGACATAAACGCCCTGATGACTTGGAAAGATTAAGAATGATCCCCTGGGTACACGAGGGCTGACCCTCGACCCCTCCACCTCCACACTCCACCACCTCCTCGCTGGCAGCCCAGTAGTGAAATGGGCCTGGGCTGCATTCCATACGGCTTTTGACAGATGGTTACTAAGAGGCTAGCGGACAGTCTGAGACCTGGGTGAGAAATACTTACCAAGCTCATATTATGTACCCTACATGACATAACTGGAACTATACAGTGTTTTTTTTTTTTTAAAAGAGATAGGTTTGACGGCAATACCTGGAAAACACTGATTCTTAGTCATCGGTAAACTGTACTGCAGTCCCTGTTTTATTCATATAATTACTCTCCTTTGTGTGGCTCTAGGAAAACAAGTGCAAACCGCCAAGTGAAATGCGCGTGCCTTTGTGCGTGTGTGTGTGTGTGTGTGTGTGTGTGTGTGTGTGTGTGTGTGTGTGTGTGTGTGTGTGTGTGTGTTTGTGTTAGTGTTTGCATGTGTGTGCAAACCTGCCAAATAGGATTTCCTAACTCTGTATTTTGGTGACACAGTTGATTCAGATTTGAACAAATCCAACTCTGGCAGCTGAAACGCCAGGCACCACTCACAGACACGTCTGAACTCATTTCAACTCAGACGCCCTGATATATATCAATTCCAATTAAAAGTCTGGGCTGCTTTTCTATAGAGTTAGCATGTGGTCAATCCGATGATACCAAATAACTATATATATATATAATAAATATGTAGAGGTCAGCGTGTGTATTTATAACACGCTCACACAGGTTTTTCATTGACTTCAAATCAGTGAAACAGGAGCAGCAATTGAGGTTTGAAGTTTGGCTAGCTGCTGGACAGGAGGAAAAGCGAACAACAAAACAAAACCAGGGACCCTGCAGGGCTTTTTCATCATACTTTGTAGAGGAAGATGAAAGAAGAGTTTGATGAGGTGATACAAGAGTCTTGGAAGGACTTCAAAAATAAAATATATATCAAACTGTTTTCTTTTTTTATTGTTATCTTTCTCTCAGTTTGTCACTAATTGTATTTTTGTTCTACTTGGCTGGTTCATTAAATCGTTTCTTTAACGGCCTCAATCATATTTCTGTTGTATCACCTTTTTCAATCATGGTGTATGTATTTATGGATATTGAAATGTCTTTTTATTTATATAATTTCTTCACTGCTTGCTTTAATGACTGAGAAGGATATATATGCTACATTATGTGTAATTATATTTCTAATCATTTCATCAAACATATGCCATGGCTAACCAAATTAGTTATAGACGGGACCTCACATAATTTATCACTATGTCCCTTCAACCAAACCAGATAGTCATATTGATCATGGAGAAGTAAAGGAATAAATATCTTGAAGATTTCAATATTGTTAGCCTGTGGTGTAAAGGCATCTGGAACATGCAAGAACAGGACAACAGGCATACTGTCAGCTAAATATGCATTTGAAGATCGGAAGACAGACAGAACCGACTCTTTGTGTCTGCCAAACATTGATTTATGTGGATTTCGGGGGGAAATTGGCTTCCTTGTTTTTATTTTTTTTTCATACAGCCCAAATGATATAACTGTCATACATGACCCACATTTCACTCACTCAATGTTCACTTAACGGCTGTTGAATTAGGCGTACAGTTCAGAATTTGATATAGCATATTTTGTAAACTTCATAATTTTAAGGTAACGCATACATTTTGTTTCTGACTTTTATTTTGAAATGTTTGATTCACCGTACACATGGTGAATGTTAATCAGTGTGTCAAGCAACCCACCACTGCCTCACCTCAATTTATCCCCATCCTTCTGCAGAAGATTCATTATAGTTCTGTCATCACCTTAAGCATGGATAAGAGTGCCTGTGTGTGTGTATGTGTGTGTGCGTGTGTGTGCTAGCATGTGTGTGTGTGTATCTGTTTTACCTAGAGTCAAATCCATTGCTTAGGGGGCTTCACCACCTCTTTGACTATCCCTCTTCAACACAGACTCCCACACAAGATCTCTCACACACACACACACACACACACACACACACACACACACGCACACACATTTGCACAATGCACAAAACACGCTTAATTTATACCACCCACTTACACTTGGCTGCATGGGGGATGAGAAGTCCAGATGTCATTCTGTACTGACACCGCACCCTGAAATGAAGACATTGATAAATATATTGGACTGTAGTAATATGACAATACTGTAGAAGGGATTCAAGGTTTACTATACAAACTACAAAGAATGGTAGCATTCACACAGGGACCCTATTGCTTTTCATCCTCACGCTAAACCTCTATAGATGCAATAGATGGATATCATGTACTGGTTCTCTAACGTTTCTTGAACTGCCAGTTACGCTACACTGTTTGACTATTAGGTCATCTTGCAAATACTTTTTACCTCACAGTGAAAATAATGTGCTGGCAAGGGTTACAGGAATCGGTTCAAGGATACAAGTAGACTGTTTGCGATGGGGCTTGAGCCAAGAACCTTTCGGCCAAGGACTCAAACAGACCGGCCAACAGTTGCATTTACTTTATAGGGGCGTGGCCATCGGGAGAAAACTGTTTGAAATGTCCCCTGCCTCGAGACGGGCAACAGTGTAGGGCAAATGCTAGGCTAGTGATGATTATAATGATTTGAGATGAGCGGAGACTAAGCTCATTAACATCTAAGGACCACGCCTGTTAAATTGATTGCTCAAACGAATAAACAAAACTGTAACTAAACTCACAAGTCTCCCGCTCTGTACTCTCTCTCCTTTACCCTTGAGGAAAACAGTTTGAAGTAGCATGATTGTGTTTGGATTTCTCCACCTCAAAATACAAAGAGTAATCAAACGGTGAATTGGAAAATGACAGTGGTGCCAGAGTGGGAACTCAACACACATTTCAGCACAGCGAAAATGGATTTATAAAATGTTTATTTTTCGATGCAGAGAGAAAGAAAAAATCACGATTTCAAAAACATGAACTTCCACTTTGTTGTACTTGTAATTTGGGTGATAAAATTGGGCAGTGACACTTGATAATAAGGTGCCATAATAAATAGAAAACTAGTCATTACCTAACCCTTTGTTAATATTTGTTAATTGTTACTAAAATATTTGGCACAAGTTAATAGTTTCATCATTAATTAAATATTAGTAGGTTTCATTACCCTAACCCAACCCTAACACACGACCCTAACCCTAAACACATGTCCCTAACCCAAACACACAGCACTAACCCTAACCATAACCCACGGCCCTAACCCTAACACACAACCCTAACCCTAACCCTAAACAGCGACACTGTGGTCAGTGAAAAAAAACGATTAACTTGTGCCAAAAAGATATTTTAGTCCCAATTAACAAATATTTACAAAGGGTTAGGTAATGACTAATTTGCTATTTATTATGGAACCTTATTATTAAGTGTTACCAATCAGGCTTGTTTCTATTGCCCATTGTGTCGTTTTGTTCACACCTTCTGCTGGGGCATCCTTTTCATCTGGAATAATCTTGGAGACCAGGTGAAGACTGAGTTACCCAGGCAACAATCTGTGTCTCTTTTCCTTAATTTAAAGCCTCTGATCGCTTTCAATTCTACAAAAACAGGGAACTGATTCACATAATATCAAAAAATTGTATCTAATTTAGCTTGATCACCTTTTCATTAAAAACTAGCAATCAACCACATTTAATAGTTTCAACGTTTTTACACTACCTCAAATTTAAACAAACCTCTGACATCATCACGTAGCCTTTAGAATAACTGATGCACTGAAAAGGTTCTGCTGCTGTACCACGTGAGCCGTAGAGAAACATTGCATGTGTTTGATTGAAGGAAACCTAGCAGTGTTCTGTAACACCACACTGTGGCCAGTGGCATATAAGCACCATATACACACACACACACACACACACACAGGCACAAACACACGCACACACAGATGCACACACACACATACACATACACAATGCACTATCATGCGCACACACACACACACACACACACACACATAAAAAACACAAACACATGGACACACCCACACACATGCACACACACACACACACACACACACACACACATACACACAGACAAACAAACGCATGCAAACACACACACACACACACACACACACACACACACACACACACACACACACACACACACACACAGACAAACAAACGCATGCACACACATACACACACACATGCACACACACAGACAAACACACATGTGAGTGCATAAACACACACACACAAACACACAAATGGACAAACACACGTCTGCGCACACAAACACACACACACACACACACACACACACACACACACACACACACACACACACACATACACATACAAACACACACACATGGACACACACACGCACACATGCACAAACACACACACACACATACACACACACACACTGACACACGAACACACACACATGCACAAACACATGTAAATGCATACACACAAACACACGTGTTTGTTTTTTGTTATTATTACTGGCTGCTATATATAAAGGTCCCTTCCTTTGTGTTAACTCATTGTTTCCTCTCAGAAATCAAGAGAGCTCTCCTTGAAACCCCATCTTTCTCAAAGCCCCTTTTCCCAATTTGGCTTTGCTTTCATAGTCCTTTGGACACCCCGCCACCACCATCAGGTCACCACCCACCCTCCCAATGCAACACCACTTAGATACAAACGCACAAACATGTACACGCACGCACACATGCACACATGCATCCCCCCTCCCCAAACCAGGCCATCACCACTGAGACACACGACACACACACACACACACACACACACACACACACACACACACACACACACACACACACACACACACACACACACACACACAGCCCCCCCCCCCCCCCACCACCCCAAAAAGACAAACACTTTTCTTTTTTTCGGTCTCCTGTGTTTGGAGTGAATTGTGCATTCCACACCTCCCCAGCAGACTGTGCACTAAAGAGTGCAGAGCGCCACTCCTGATCCGCAGCAAACATTCCAGCCCCTCTCACATGGCCGGAGAGTCTGTCACCGCAGTCTGTCTGGCGTCCAGAGCTCCGTGCAGCCTGTAGGGGGGCGTGGCCATCGACACCAGGACGATAGTACATGATAGACCGCATCGTGTACTCCCAGCGCTTGATTCATTATGGAGTCAATGCGAGGATGTATTGGAGGTATTTCTCTGATATACTCTGGGTCTCCTAATGTCCTAACGCCAACCCTCTATACTGTTATAATGGGGTGATTCAAAAGCTCGATAATAATGAATGATGAAAGTCGTTTTGTATGATGAAAAAAAAGATCATAAGGAGGAAACGTTATCTTTCTCGAGGGATTATGTGCCCAGACCGTTCGAGAAGGTTTTATAGGCTAGGTGCGATCGTTTTAACTCATCTAGCAATATTCAACATACAGTGACCTTCTTGAAGGCTGCATTTATTAATGTATGGGCCAGAAATAAATTACCTCAATAACATCATTTATCATATATCATCATTATCATTTATTCAGTTTAATCAGTTGGCATTTATATATAAACGAGCAGTCATGAATTATTAGGTTTCATGTAAACTATATGAAACAAGGTTATGGTTAACGTTGGTCCCAATCTCACGATGAAGATGAAGCTAAAGACGAAGCTGACACTGAAGATGAAGAAAGGGGTCAAGACGAACTGGATAATGAGGATGAAGACGAAAACCTTGAAGAAGATGAAGATGTAGCTGCAGATGTAGGGAAAGGGTGAGAATGTCAGTGCAGTTGAGGTGAAGATGAAGCTTAAGAAAAAGACGAAGGGGATGATGAAGACGAAGGTGAAGAGGACGGAGAAGAAAGTGAAGACGAAGGTGAAGACGAAGTGGCAGCTATAGAAGAGGACGAAGAAGGCTATTCAGATAAAAGTGACCAGGGCAGTATCAATTATGACTTATTTCAATGCAACGCTCTCATTGAGTCCAGTGCAGCTGGACAGCGAATGCAAATCTCAAGGTCTTCGTCTCGGCAGCTGCCCCGAGGCTCCACTAGAGGATGAAGTGTAAGGGATGAAGTGTGTGGACCCCCCCCCCCCCCCCCCCTCATCCACCCACCCAAAAACCCTGACAGAGGAGACATTAGGTTAGCACTCGGGGCTCGAAAAGCAGAACAATTGCGTGCCGTGGGATGACATGCACAGACTTGCACACTCTCTGCTCCACATCACTCTCCCGGTATCTCCTCGCGTCTGTGTGTGTGTGTGTGTGTGTGTGTGTGTGTGTGTGTGTGTGTGTGTGTGTGTGTGTGTGTGTGTGTGTGTGTGTGTGTGTGTGTGTGTGTGTGTGTGTGTGTCGGTCATTCCCCTGGAATTCCACAGCAATAGCTGGGAGCTAGTTGTTGTCATTGTTGGCCACTCTCTCCTCCACCAAATGTCTGTCAAACACACCTGTCCACTCTCTCCCCAGGCACAATGGGAGAAAGGCCTTGAACAGCCCCCTGCCCTCGCTTCAGCCCCATTAGCAACATCTGTGTCTGTGACAGCCTTCCCCCTTTGGACTCTCACTTGATCAATTATTTAGAAGAAACGAAGGGTATAAACCGTGGAGCACGGGAAGGATGATTAAGATTGATATCAGTTTGGATCTGATTAAATATTCTGCAAGACAGAGGGAACAAGGAAGGAGCTTGATTATTTTATTAAGTGTATAAATTGTTAAGCTGAGCATGTGGCTTGCATGAGTGCACGCATGCATGTGTGTGTGTGTGTGTGTGTGTGTTTGTGTGTGTGCGTGTCTGTGTGTGTGCTTGAATGTGTGTGTGTGTGTGTGTGTGTGTCTGTGTCTTAGTGTCTGTGTGTGTGTCTCTGTCTGTGTATGCACGCATGCATGTGTGTTTGTGTGTGTGTGTGTGTGTGTGTGTGTGTGTGTGTGTGTGTGTGTGCGTGTGTGCGTGTGTGTGTGTGTGTGTGTGTGTGTGCGTGTGTGTGTGTGTGTGTGTGTGTGTGTGTGTGTGTGTGTGTGTGTGTGTGTGTGTGTGTGTGTGTGTGTGTGTGTGGGGGGGAACAGTTAAGTGTTGTAATGAGAGTATGGCTGAATGCGTGTCCACTTCGCCAACAGACCAAAGTTTCAGCCTGTTGACCTTTTGGATATGGCCAGAATTCCACCCTAGCTGGGATAGGCCCAGGCCCTATTCCCAAAGGGAGAATCTCTGCTCTCGGACTTATAGGATGGAAATGAAGAACCGTCACAGAGAGCTCATCTTGGCAATAGAATAGGACATAAATAACCTTTGTTTGCCCTCAAATGAAACCGAGGTCTGAAAAAAGAGAGGTTTACTCCTAGTGGATTGGCCCTGCCTGTGTGTGAGTGTGTGTGTGCGTGTGTGTGTGTGTGTGTGTGTGTGTGTGTGTGTGTGTGTGTGTGTGTGTGTGTGTGTGTGTGTGTGTGCGTATGTTTATGTGTGCTTGTGTGTGTATTTGAGAGTGTGTGTGTCTGTGGACACAAGGGTGTGTGTGTGTGTGTGTGTGTGTGTGTGTGTGTGTGTGTGTGTGTGTGTGTGTGTGTGTGTGTGTGTATGTATGTGTGTGTGTGTGTGTGTGTGTGTGTGTGTGTGTGTGTGTGTGTGTGTGTGTGTGTGTGTGTGTGTGTGTGTGTGTGTGTGTGTGTGCATGCATGTGTTTGGGTGTGCTTGTGTGTGTGTGTGTGTGTGTGTGTGTGTGTGTGTGTGTGTGTGTGTGTGTGTGTGTGTGTGTGTGTGTGTGTGTGTGTGTGTGTGTGTATGTGTGTGTGCGTGCGTGTGTCGACACCCTATGTGAGTACACTGGGCAATGTGACACAATGTTATGAACTAACTCGACTATAATACTTTGATCCCATAATCACATTACAAACATTTAGTAACAGCAGTTGGAATCTGGACAAAAATAGAAAGTCATCATTACAGTAGTGGCATGTTAAATTTAGATTATAATTAGGATATAATTTAATAATTTAACAGTTCTGGTGTAACTTGTAACTATGAAATCAAAAGCAACATAAAAATGAAAATGGTTATATATTCCATAGTAAGTATTTAATTTGAGCCAGATTTGGTTCTACGCGGTAACACTTCTTACCGCCAGATGGCAGTATAATTCCGTAAATAAATATAAAAAGTAGTGGCTGATTTTGCAACATTCTTGACTCAGGAAAGTAATGATTACTTTGGTTACATACACATTTACTTCTTAAACGATTTGCGGCGCAGAAGTGTTTCAATCAATTTAAATGGATTAGCCCCTGTTATATGTTACTAATGTATTACTTTATTTAATATTTGGTTGATCAATAAAAAAATTGGGGAAGAAACGGTATCCGTTACTAAATCCTGTGCACTGTTAATGCGACCACATTTGTAAATAGACCGACGCGCAACGCAAGAGACACGCACTATGCCCCACGAAGTCTCTTCTTCGGCTCCTCTCACATGCGCGCAAGAAGAACGCAGTTCTCAGAGATTAACCACGAAAAACGTGAGAGCAGGCGGCCCCTTATCAAATGTAAACCTCTTTGTCAAACGTGTTTGCAAGATGCAGCTTCTTTTTCTTATTGATTTAGCATAGGGGGCATGTGACTGGGGAATTAGGCGCTCACATGGCTGCTGTACTACATGATCCGCTTTAGTTTTTTAAAGGTCGGTGATCGGTCTCCCCAAGCAGCAACCATAAGAAGCAGAGGACTGGGCTACTAAAACACACCGCCTTTCTGGACAAGTCATGGCGAACAGTGGGCAAAAAGTTGTGTTGATCACCGGTTGCTCCTCCGGCATCGGGTTACGAATCGCCGTCACGCTGGCCAAAGATGAAAAGAAGCGCTACCATGGTAAATGCGCCTCCTTTACCTTTTTTCCTTTGCGTAGATAAGTTGGGGTGTGTTAATGTTTCTTTGGCATGCAATTCGTTTAAAAACGCATTCACAACTTATTTTGAGTTCAATCCTAGGTCTAAGAATCCCCATATGGTCGCATGCCTGCCTCACAGCTAATACCTCATTTATTACTAGCATTGCAATATAGCAGCGCTACCCTAACGATATCAAACCATATCCTATTGTGAGGACTCGGATTTGGGACTCCTTTGATTCAACCATTATCAGCTCAAAAGCGCAGTTTCCTGGGCTGGCTACGGCTGTGCAAGGATGCCTCTAGCCAGTCGGGGGACCATAAAAGACGCTGCTGCCAGTTCTCTTTCAAGTGACTTCTCTCGCACAAAGACCTCTTTATCGCACTGAATTGTAGACTGCTGCTCTGGTTTAGTGCCGTGCCTAATGTGCCTATAGTTCCTTCACTGGAGCGAGTGTGGAAAGGGGGACAAAGTTTGAGACCTGTACAAGCGAAGGTTCACTCTAACGCAAGACTTGTTTGAAGTCTTCATCGGGGCTCAACAAGAGTTAAGGGTCGGATCTCGCCCCACTAGAAAGTTCATATCGTCGCATAGGGTTAAGTGCTTTTTCTGTACGTGTTTTTCTTGGGGGGGGGTACTCGACTCTGGGGAGCCATTGCCGTGAATTGGAACGAGACGATTAACTACTGCTCCCTTAAAACTGCTCTGAGTCGAATAATTCTCGCTGAACTTTGACCTGTTCCAGGAAACACCAACTGAGCAGATGAAGTGATCAACGTTACTACTTATGGAGACTACATTAGGAAATCCGCGAGAAATGAGTTATTGCATCGCCCAGAGATTTTTAATGAGTGGCCTATAGCAGCCAGATTCAGATCAGCTCTAAAAACGTGCATGCAATGCAGTGTGGTTCCTACAAGAATGTTTAAGCTGCCCAGGAATAATTCCTCCAGGAGCTAGAAGAACAATGACCCTCTTGTTCGCCTCTTACTGGATACATAGCCTAAATCTCCATGTTGTTCCATGGACTCTCTGTTGGATTTTGTAATCATTACAAACTCTTTGCCTATGCAAACCCTCAAATACGTGGCCAATTTGGTGTCTGAGACAGAAAAGTTGGAGTGGAAATTAAGCAACTGGCATGTATCACTGCCTATTACCATTATCTCAACATGAAACCACAAGAAAGAAAATACAAATATCCTCAAATAACTAGATTACACTAACTACTCAGTGCTGTCTGTGCATTTTGATTGGGATCTTTGTTCTTGACATAGGTTCTATTGGGAGTATCAAGTTTCAACCGACAAAGAAAAACAACTGTTCTCCCATCAACGTGTGATTAAGTAGTTGTTTACACCCGGCTGGTGATGGCCCATTGTGTAACAGCACCGTCTCTGTTCCTTAGGAGATAAGGTCACACAGGACATTGAGCAGGGCAACTGTAAACGCAGTGAGAGAGAGAGAAGGGTCAACAATGTGCTGATAGCTGCCATCACAGCAGATAATAGATAACAGCCTCACGTGCATTGGTAGATTTGCCAGGCGGCTAAAGTTCAAAGGAATTCAATAGTGTGGTCTCTAAAATCTGCTGGGTGAGCCAACATACAGTCACATTCGGACCTGCATTCTCCAGCTTGTGTGTGTATGTGCTTGTGTGTGTGAGTGTGTGTGTGTTTTTTGTGTATCTATGTGAGTGTGTGACTGTGTGTGTGTGTGTGTCTGTGTGTGTGTATGTGCGAGTCTGTGTGTGCACACAAATGTCTGTGTGTATTGTGTGTGCGATTTGTGTGTTTGTGCGAGTCTGTGTGTGCACATGAATGCACGTGTGTGTGTTTTTCCAACACACGTGCATGTCACAAACACAATCTTGACTCTGAGTTGAATCTGAGTTCAAAATAAGCCCTGCCCAAGATAGAGCTCATCGCCTCACGGTTTTATAGCGTCTCATATGTCTAGGATCATCAACCCTACTCGATGACTCATGACTCCCTGTCCCTCTGCCTTTCTGCCCAGTCATCGCCACCATGAGGGACCTGAAGAAGAAGGAGAAGCTGGTGGAGGCTGCCGGGGACACCTTCGGGAAGAGCCTCACGCTGCACCCGTTGGACGTGTGCAGCGACGACTCCGTCTCGCAGTGCATAAACAGCGTCAAGGACCGCCATATTGATATCCTCAGTGAGTGGGACTCGATAGGAAGCCCAGCTGTACTAACCACGGACTTTGGTCCTATAATCTGCCCTGTCATGCCATCTGTGGGAGGGCCACAAGTGTGTTGGGAAACATTTTTACATACCATTTTTTTCCAATCATTCTATGAAATATAGATAGATAGATATGTAAATGTTTCAAAAGCCTATGCATACATAAAAAGGCTTTTCTTCCCTATCCTGACAACCAATTTTACATACACCGGACAGTCAATCCCCCCCCCGCCCCCCACAGATTCTTACTTGCTCAGTCCCACAGCGACACCTGGTGGCAGCAATCGGAGTTGCAGCATCCGATTTCGCTTTCATAACCTGTTTTTATTAACATATAAAGTGACCGCATGCGACAAAGTGCAAAAGCAAAGCATTTTTATAGGGCATACAATTCGATGCCTGAAATACAAAGAAGGATCCAAACGGTGTTTGTAAGCCACTGACTGTTTTTCCTGCGTGTTTTCTCCACAGTTAACAATGCAGGTGTGGGCATTCTGGGGCCCGTGGAGAGCATCAGCATAGACCAGATGAAGAAAGTGTTTGAGACTAACTTCTTTGGCGTGGTGCGCATGATCAAAGAGGTCATGCCCGATATGAAAGCGAGGCGTTCGGGACACATCATCGTCATGAGCAGTGTCATGGGACTTCAAGGTATTCGCATTTGAAGAGCAGGGACAATTTTGTATGTGTGTGTGTGTGTGTGTGTGTGTGTGTGTGTGTGTGTGTGTGTGTGTGTGTGTGTGTGTGTGTGTGTGTGTGTGTGTGTGTGTGTGTGTGTGTGTCTGTGTGTCTGTGTGTCTGTGTGTGTGGGAAGTATCTGTTAAGTCCCTTAATTATTTAAAAACATGTGAGTGTTTTCAAACGCTAGAATGACCTCAACTGTTTTGTTTTTTTGGGTATACTTTCTGAAAGCAGTGAATCCTCCCATTATATTGAATGTACATTTTCATTTTGACTTGAAATAGCTTTGCTTTTTGGTTCACCAGATCAAGTACTTGACCAGTCACAGATTTTCCGCCTCCGTTCTTTTCCCTCCATGTATGAAATCTCAATCATCTGGTCTGTTGACACTATTTTCCACCAAGCCGTGCCTGCTGCTGCTAAGTAAGTACTGGGGCTGCAGACAGTGACAACATCTGTTGTTGTTCTAGGAGTGGTGTTCAATGACGTCTACACAGCCTCTAAGTTCGCCATGGAGGGATTCTGTGAGTGCATGGCCGTGCAACTAATGAAGTTCAGCGTCAGGTCAGTGGCTTTTCCTCTGCTTCTCCTATAGCTCCTATAGCTCATGGAATGTGCATTTTGTTTGTTGTATTTTATAGAGTGTGTGGGTCCAGAAAGTTTAGAGAGATTTTCGGAGCCAAGATGGAAAGGAGGGAATCTTCCTTATCGCTCGCAGAGAGATGCTGTGCTTTATTTTTGGTCCGAAGGTTAGCAGCAGGGAAGGGCAAAAGGGGTACAATTTATTATTTTGCAAAGAGATCGGTTAATTTAGCAGGTTGAATGAGTGATATGGTTAATAATCAGGTGGAAAACCTGGCCATTGGAATTCCCAAAGAGGGAAGGATCTTTCAAACTGATCTGTTATGTCGCTTCCACTACAGTGTCTAACGCACAGGGCGCGTCTTCCAAGCGTTTCTTTCTGGGTTGAAATCAATCAATGTAAAAATAACAATATATTATTTTACGGTGGACGAGTAGCTAGCCTTCACCTTCAACGATTTTATGTCTCATCATTCTTGCTGGATTCTGTGTGAGCAGTCTTCAACTAATGACGAAGGGCAGCGTTTCCCTTATAAGCCCAGACCCTGAGGTCTCTGGTGGAGCTCAGGAGTTGGAGACGTTCCCATTCAAATTTGAGTGGGATTGAACAGTGCTTCACTCTCCCGGCTGTTCCAGCACTTCTGTCCAACTCTGTCCCCGGCAGCAGACTGTCTACCCTAGGTGGCTGGTCTTTCAGTAACTCTGGAATTCCCTTCCTCAATCCCTCCGTGACTGTCCCTCCTTCCCTCTCTTTAAAGCCCATCTCAAGACCATTCTGTTGCTAGAACACTTCTCCTCCTCTTCCACCACTGCATAGACCCTCTGTATATAGCATAATATACTGTATATGTTGTTGTTTTTTTGGTGTTGTTGTACTTCTCGTTCTCATGAATCTGTAAAGCGGCCTTCAGTGTGAGAAAGGCGCTGTATCAAATCAACGTATTATATTATTATTTATTATTATTATTTTATTATTATTACTTCTCCTCCCCTCTCCATTCAGGTTGTCCATGATCGAGCCCGGCCCGGTCCACACGGAATTCGAGACCAAGATGATGGCCGATGTGGCGAAGATGGAGTTCCCGGGCGTCGATGCAGACACAGTTCGCTACTTCAAAGACGTGTACCTGCCCTCCTCCATTGATATATTCGAGGCGATGGGCCAGACACCGGAAGATATCGCCAAGGTGTGTGAACCAGATATGTTTCCCTTCAAAGATTAGCCTTTTTGTCTTTCCAATGGAAAAGGAACGCGATTGAGTGATTCCAATTGGTATCTATCTCCCATACCTTCCTGTCTGTCTCAACTCGACAACTCGAGCGCAAACCTCACGCCGTCCCCCTCCGTCTCCGCAGTGCACCAAGAAGGTCATCGAGTCCAGCAGCCCGCGCTTCAGGAACCTCACCAACAGCCTGTACACGCCCATCGTGGCGCTGAAGTACGCCGACGAGACCGGCGGCCTGTCCGTCAACACCTTCTACAACCTGCTCTTCAACTTAGGACCCCTGATGCACATCACCATGAGCATCCTCAAGTGCCTCACCTGTAGCTGCCTGCGGCGACGCACCGTCTCCCCCAACTGAGATCGCTGCACCCTGACCCCCCCCCTCCCCATCCCCTAACCCACCCGTTGCCAACGCCGTTGCCGACGACGATGACCGATTCCGGAACTTTCCCTCTGGAAGGGGGTGTGAGGGTGAACGAGGTAGACTGCCAGTGATCAAATATCATTTTATTTGTGGGGGGGATTTGTCCGAGAGATGCTGACCGACGACACGCACAATTGCACAGAGATTGTCAAAGACGGTGTGGTAATGCAGAATGACCTCAATGCGAAATACATGCACAGATATGCACAAACATTGCGCATGGACACACACACCCACACACCTATGCACAAACCCACACACACAGTCACATACATTGCAGCGATACTTGTATAATTACGATGAATCTGTGCCTTATTCATTACAACGTGAGACGTCTGAATATTATACTGTAAATGCTTTAGAATATAGCACACAGAGAATAAGTTATGAGTCCTGTGGACAAAAAAAGACTAAGCACAAATCAGACAAATTTACAGAGAATAGATTTAAATTATACTGAAACCATATTAAGAGAGGTTGTATTTAACCAAATACTAAGACCCTGACAGGAATTAAAAATTAAATATATATAGCTTATCATGTTGTGTTTTTAATTACGTATTTCTTTATTAGTTTAAGTATAGTGTTGACTAAGCAAAATATTGTTCACACAGTCATAACTGCTGTTAAATCTTTATTTTCATTTCTTTTTAAATAAGCTGAATTTGTGTTGTTTTTAAAAGTATTATGAGAGAGGTGGATTGAGCATCTAATTTGAAATGTAACAACTTGCTTTCGAAATAAACACAATTTTGAATTACTTTCAATTGAATGTTTTCTATAGGATTCTACATAGAACAGTCCAACAATGTTGGAAAAGCCCCGCCACAACGTTTTATTTTTCAAGTACACTCCAATCACCAGATGGGGGCAGTATTTCATTGTACCCAGCCGTCAGGAGGCAATGAGCCAGCATAATCACGATAGTAATGTGATGGAATTTACTTTATGAGCATGGAAATGTGGAGTAGCGAGTTAAGTCCTCAGATTGCGTGTGACAATAGAGAGATCCCTTTCTGACCGCTGACTATGTCAGAGAATAGGAGTGCTGCGAGCACGCCAGACGCAGATGGATGGCGTCGCAGACAGCGACTATAATTGCCGTGAAACAAAGTGTCTGTGTCCTGTGATGCCTCCATTAAAACGCAGCTCGGACGACCGCGTGGACAATCCTGTCCTGTGCAAGCCCTATGTGGATCACCTCGGAGGCATTCGTAATAGCAAATTCAATTGTGGATGCCCTTCGTATTTCTCTGTGCACGCACAGATGCCTGCCTGTTTGTATGTGTGTGTGTGTGTGTGTGTGTGTGTGTGTGTGTGTGTGTGTGTG